>NW_022436942.1:24283999-24330022 GCF_009761245.1 Sapajus apella | reverse complement strand
CGGGTCCTGGTTCAAGCAATTCTCCTACCTCAGCTTCCCAAGTAGCTGGGATTACAGGCATGAGCCACCATGTCCAGCTAATTTTTGTATTTTTCAGTAGAGATGGGGTTTCACCATGTTGGCCAGTCTGGTCTTGAACTCCTGACCTCGTGATCCTCCTGCCTCGGCCTCTCAAAGTGCTGGAGTGCTGGGATTACAGGTGTGACCCACCGCGCCTGGCTTTTTTTTTTTTTTTTTTTTGGAGAGAGGATCTTGCTCTGTCATCCAGCCTGGAGTGCAGTGGTGTGATTATGGCTCACTGCAGCCCCAACCTCCTGGGCTCAAATGATCCTCCACCTCAGCCTCTGAAGTAGCTGGGACTACAAGGGTACACCAACACGTCCAGCTAATTTTTAAATTTTTATTTCAAAGATGGGAGAGTCTCACTATGATAATCAGGCTGGTCTTGAACTCCTGGCCTCAGGTGATCCTCCATCCTCAGCTTCCCGAAGGGTTGGGATCACAGGCGTGAGGTACCCCAGTGGCCAGAAAACAGCATCCTAATCCCTAAGTAACATCTTAAGAGTGCCTCCTGTTGGAGGTGCGTGCATTAACAGAGCTCTCTAACCCCTGTCTGCTCCTGGCTTACAACCTACATGGAGAACCAGACACGCTCCAGGAAGTTACACAACACTAAAAGTACACTTGTATTGATATTACACTTTACAGGTCACAAAAATCTTTCATATGAGTTATCTCCTGTGATCCTCACAACAGCCCCCTGTTTATAGAGAGCATCAGAAAGGATGAGTGATGTCAAGGGTCACGCAGAGAAGCAATGGCCGAATTACAAGTCTCCAAAGGACTGTCACCAGATTGGTCACTGTGGAGTACCAAGTAGTGCTGCTGTATAAAGGCAACACTTCGAGATGAACCTTTCTCCAGCATCTATGTGGGTGGGAGGCCGGGGATCCAGTCTGTTATGCACATTGAACAAGCTCAAGTTTTGCCATCCACTTGACGCCCTACAGCACAGCGGTGTGGGCTCATCTCTAGGACCTCTCTCTAAGGGGTACGTCCCTCATCTTGTGGAGATCGGTGCCCCTTCCAGGCCTCTCAGTCTGGACTGAGTTGGGCAAGCGGCTGCGTTCACGGACCGGGCTCGCCGCCGATGACTCCGCTCGGCCTAGGGAGGCGGCCGAGAGCCCATCGGGCTCCTTCCTTCCCTCCCGTCTCTATGGCGGAAGTGAGTTGTCTCGGCTGAAACACCACAGCGTTCTCAGTGGTGGGCTGAATGGACTCGTCCATATTAGGGGGATCTTCCTCACCATCAAATCTTAGAATCAGAGAAAGAACCACGAAAAAGTAGTCCCCAGATCAGAGAAAAACGCATGACTATCTGTATATGCTCCTGTGACTATGCGGACAATGCGGCCGACTGCATGCGTGCGGAGGCCCGGCCAGCTGGGCACGTGCCCTCTCCGGGGCCGCGGGATCAAGTGAGCCTCCCGGCGCGCTGGGAGCGGTGCGGCTTCCGGTCCCGGCTCAGCCTCCGACCCGGGTAGTCCGGAGCCTGCTGGGAGAGCGGTGGCCTCTGAGAGGTGGGTCGTGGACGGGATTAGGGGAGGTGGGAGCTATTTTAACTGTCTGGCCCCTCTCCTGTGCAGGCGTGGGCATCCCCCGGGGTGGCGGAACGAGGGCGCTCCTTCCAGCTTCCGAGTCTGGCCAGCCTGGGCGCGGGGCGCCGCCCCCGAGACACCCGAGGGATTCAGTACTCCCTGGTTCCCTGGACCGTGGAGGTTCGCGCGTAGTGGCGGCGAGAGGTACGGGACCCGGGCGGGCATTCCTTCCTGCGTCCCTCCCGAGTCTCTTGATACGAAGCCAAATAGCTTTCTGTTTTTTTGCTTTCAGCCTGTCTCTTGTGGCTCAGCGCCGTGGGGAGGTTGACGCATACTTGCGGAGGTCGCACCTGGGCGTGAGGAGGAGGAGGAGGAGGAGGAAGGGCATGAGCCGAGCCTGAGGAATCCGTGGTCCCGACTCTACACTCCAGGTGGGAATGGACGTACCCTGCCCTCCAGCCAGGCTTGAGAAGGCAGCTGTTAGTTTCTGCTCCTCGGGGGACCAGAGGGATGAGACTTTTCAGACCCTAATCTGGTGGGCCCTGCTGCTTACAGCTCACTGTGGGGCAGGGGACAAGGTTTTCCCAGACCAAATGTGGCTGCTGTGGGAAGGAGAATGGGGTTGGTTAGGACAGACTTCTTGGAGGAGTGGATCCTAAAATAGCACATAGAATGAGGGAGGAGCCCGGGCTTAGGGCAAAAGTGAGCTGTATGGGTTGTATGAATGATTGCGGGGGACACAAGAGGGAGAAGTCGTGGAAGAAAGGGAGCCAGACCAGAGCCAGGAGTCTCTAGAAGGGAAGAAACTGCTGGATGGAGTTAAAATAGAGGGCGAAAGGAGCACGAGAGCCTTTCTCTCTCCCTCTCTCTCTCTCTCTTTTTTTTTTTGGAGACAGATTCTTGCTCTGTTGTCCAGGCTGGAGTGCAGTAGTGCAGTCTAGGCTCACTGCAACCTCTGCCTCTCAGGTTCAAATTCTTCTGCTTCAGCCTCCCGAGTAGCTGGGACTACAGGCGCCACCACCGTGCCTGGCTAATTTTTGTATTTTTAGTAAAGACGGGGTTTCACCATATTGGCTAGGCTGGTCTCGAACTCCTGACCTTGTGATCTGCCTGCCTTGGCCTCCGAAAGTGTTGGGATTACAGGCATAAGGCACCATGCCCAGCTGCCCTTCTCATTCTTGTTGCAAGCGTAATCCGGCAACCCCTGAAAGAACCTGGAATTCCTGGGTTGGGATGAATTGAGCAGTAGTTTTGTACTAGGTACTAGGAATTACCATTATAGTGATGAATATAGTCTCTGCGCTATAAACACAATATAGGAATTGTCTGCCTAGTGGTAGAGACAAAAACAAAACATGATGGTGCTTGATACCTGATCGCCAGGTGAGAGGCAGAGCTGGCCTGATCTCTGGGCAGTCCGAAGACTGTTGTCCTGTATCCTGTGCTGAGCACCAGTTTAAAAGGAGCAGAGATGGCCGGGCACGGTGGCTCATGCCTGTAATCCAAGCACTTTAGGAGGCCGAGGCAGGCAGATCACCTGAGGTCAGGAGTTCGAGACCAGCCTTGCCAACATGGGGAAGCCCCATCTCTACTAAAAATACAAAAATAAGTCAGGGATAGTGATGCGCGTCTGTAATCCCAGCTACTTGGGAGGCTGAGGCAGGAGAATCACTCGAACCTGGGAGGTGGAGGTTGTAGTGAGCTGTGATCGTGTCATTGCACTCCAGCCTGGGTGACAGTGAGACTCCATCTCAGAAAAAAAAAAGGTTTTAAAAGGGACAGAGACACACTGAAATATACTTCTTATTTTCACCATCTGTCAACCAGATGAATGAAATATACTTAAAGGAGAGATGCCAGGATTCCATGCAGATAAGAAATGACGTGGAACAGGCATGTTTTTGAGGACTGGGGACCTTCAGCCTGTAGAAAGGGTGAGGAGGTGGTGGAAGAGCTGCCTCTAAATAAAAGCTCACTTGTGGAAAAGAGGTGAGACTTATTTTGTGTGACTTTGGGTACCAAAACTAAAACCAGTGGTTTAAAGCGCTAAGAGACAGATTCCTTCAGCAGAAAGAATAACTGGACTGGGTGAGGTAATCCCAGCACTTTGGGAGCCCAAGCAGGTGGATCTCGAGCTCAGGAGTTTGAGACTAGCTTGGGCAACATGGCGAAACCCTGTCTCTACTAAAAATACAAAAAATTAGCCAGGTGTGGTGGTGTGCGCCTGTGGTCCCAGCTGCTCGGAGGCTGGGATAGGAACCTGGGAGGCAGAAGTTGCAGTGAGCAGAGATCATGCCACTGTACTCCAGTCTGGCTGATGGAGTGAAACCCCGTCTCAAAAAAAAAAAAAAAAAATTTTTTTTGAATAGAACTTCAACTGATTGTTGTGAGAGGTGGTGAATTCTCTGTCAGGGAGGTTTGCAAGCTGAACACTCTCAGCTAAGGAACTTGAAGTTCCCTCTCCCTCTGGGCGTGGATTTAGTTAGTTTCTACATTCTGGTTCTCAAGTCTGTTCTCTCCTTCCCACTGCCTCCACTACTGCGGTATAGCCTTGCATCATCTCTTGGCAATAACAATATAATAATGAATTATAGCAGCTAATACTTAGTGGATGTTTACTGCTTGTCAGGTACTGCTTTAAGTGTTTTACAAATGCTAACTCATTCAGCCCTCAAGATAACTCTTTCAAGGTAGCCATTATTATCTCCTTTGCATATATGGCACGTAGCTGTTAAGCAGCTTGCCCAGGTCACGAGCATGGAGCAAGCGGCAGAGTGGAGTTCCGGTCCAGGTTGTCTGGCTTTCAAGTCATGGTTTTTCACTACTGTTCTACTGTATTTTACATTGTTACTGTAACTCTCACTACTATCCCAGTTTACAAATAAGAAGTTCAGAGAGGTTGAGGGATTTCCTTAAGGTCACAGAGCAAGATGTGGCTGAGGTGGGATTTAGAGCCAGGGCTGTTGGGTATGAAACCCCCACACCTGATTATGCTGCTTCTGTAACTACGTCCACTGTAGTGGCCTCTAACTGACTTCCTGCCCAGCCTTTGTGCCTTAAATCCACAAGTTTTTACCCTGGAATCTGTGGATGTGGCTGTCCCAGGTGAGATTTGGTATGTGTGTGTCAGTCATGGTTTTAAAGCCCAGACTTCATGCCTTCATTGACTTCTCAGAGCAGTTTGTGATCTCAACACAGTAGAGATCACAAACCTTTGCCGTTTAGCCAGAGGTACTTTTCATTTTTTAAAATTTATTGTATTACTTTTTTTTTTTTTTTTTTTTTTTTTTTTGAGACAGGGTCTCACTTTGTCACCCAGGCTGGAGCACAGTGGCATGATCTCAGCTCACTACAGCCTCAACCTCCCAGGTTCAAGTGATTCTCTTGCCTCAGCCCCTCAAGTAGGTGGGACTCCAGGCGCTTGCCACCAGGCCTGGCTAATTTTTTGCACTTTTGGTGGAGATGGGGAGTCATCACGTTGCCCAGTCTGGTCTTGAACTTTTGAGCTCAAGTGATTTGCCTTGTCCTCCCAAATTGCTGGGATGACAGGTGTGAGCCACTGCACCCGGCCCCGAGGTACCTATCTAATGCACAGATTTGATCTGGGCCCAGTGATGCATTGACTCTTCACTGCTCTTAAGACAGAGTGCAGATGCCTTAACCTGGTCATTCAAGGTCCCAGGAAATCAGACTCCAGTCTTCCTGTGCTTCTTACTCCCACCTCGGACTCTCTCCATGGTGATAATGTTTACTTGCCTGCTTTTCCTTCATCCTGCCAGCCTGAGGGCAGGGGCCATGCTTGCCTTTGAATGGCTAGTGCCTGACAGATGTTGCACAGTGAGCATCTGCTGTAAACTACATTGAAGGCTGTAAAATGGAATCCAGGCCTGTCCTTTAGACGATAACTTTGAAGCTCTTGCCCTTTCTGATCCCGAGAGTTGATGATTCTCTGGTAGTCTGTGCTGCCAAAATGCAGAGAAGGGCCAGTGGAGGCAGAAGCCGGGCTGAGCCTAGAAGGAAGTGAACAGATAAGCTGCGGACTGTTGAAGATGTCAGCATTCTGACCTGCACTTCTCTTGCAGGGTGGCCCTTGGGTAGGGTGAAATCCCTGTCTTTGTCCTCGTTCCCCACCTTGGTGTGGGTCACTGGCTGCAGGATGAACTGTCGCTCGGAGGTGCTGGAGGTGTCAGTGGAGGGTCGGCAGGTGGAGGAGGCCTTGCTGGCTGTGTTGCACACGGTGCTCCTGCACCGCAGCACTGGCAAGTTCCACTACAAGAAGGAGGGCACCTACTCCATTGGCACCGTGGGCACCCAGGATGTCGACTGTGACTTCATCGACTTCACCTACGTTCGTGTCTCTTCTGAGGAACTGGACCGCGCCCTGCGCAAGGTTGTTGGGGAGTTCAAGGTAAAGGTGTGGCGCAGCGGGTGGCAGGGGGACCTTGAGTGCCCCTCCATCCCAGCTTGCTCTGGAACCAGCCTCCCGAGTGTGTGTATTGGGTTCTTTCAGGTTCTGAGGAACAGGTGTGTTGAGTGCTCCTCTTCACGGGAGGGCGTGTGTCTGTGTGTGTGTTGCGGGGGCGGGGTGGAGGAGGGAGACACATAAATGTGCCTAGGGGTAAAAGGGAGAGCAGGAAGCCCTAACAGCATTGGCGGCCAGGCCCCTCGGGCCATCCTTGCTTCTGTGGCCTTGACCTTCTCTCTGGTACAGCTCTCTCTACTTCTGTTTCCACTTTTCCTTTCCCACATGAGACTCGCGCAGAGGGCGGCTTGCTTGGCTCAGGTGGCTGCCATCCAAGATGGAGTGTCCCTTTTGGCAGTGTGGCATGTGTTTGTGAGTGCCTGGGTAGGAAAAAGATATGGAAGGGACACCGCAGGCTGCTGATGTTGGTCACCTCAGGAGGTGGGAGTGGTAGTGTGGTTTTCCTGTGGTCGGAGTCAGTGTTTCACCATTTTATTGAGTGGGTACTTTAAAGTTTTAAAGTAGCAAAGATAATTTTTCTTTCTCTTTTATTTTTTTAAATTTCTTTTTTTTATCGCATTTTAGGTTTTGGGATAATTTTTCTTTCTTCCTTTTTTTTTTTTTTTTTTGAGACAGAATCTCACTATGTCACCCCAGTCGTGAACTCCTGGGCCTTGAGCGGTCCTTCCACGTCAGCTTTCCAAGCAGCCGGGACCACAGGTGTACACCACCACCACCATCCCCAGCTAATATTTGAGGAATTTTTTTGTCAGGCCTGGTGGCTGACAACCAGTGGTCTCAGCACTTTGGGAGGCTGAGGTGGTCAGATTGCTTGAGCCCAGGAGTTGAAGACCAGCCCTGGAAACATGGCAAAACTCTGTCTCTACAAACAATAAGTTAGTGGGACATGGTAGCACATGCCCGTAGTCCCAGACACTTGAGCAGCTGAGGTGGGAGAATTGCTTGAGCCTAGGAGTTCAAGGCTGTAGTGAGCCATGATCATGCCACTGTACTCCAGCATGGGCGACAGAGCAAGACCCTGTCAAAAAGAAAAAAAGAATTTTTTTTTTTTTTTTTTTTTTTTTTTTTTTTGAGACGGAGTTTCACTCTTGTTACCCAGGCTGGAGTGCAATGGCGCGATCTCGGCTCACCGCAACCTCCGCCTCCTGGGTTCAGGCAATTCTCCTGCCTCAACCTCCTCAGTAGCTGGGATTACAGGCATGCACCACCATGCCCAGCTAATGTTTTTGTATTTTTAGTAGAGACCGGGTTTCACCATGTTGACCAGGATGGTCTCGCTCTCTTGACCTCGTGATCCACCCGCCTCGGCCTCCCAAAGTGCTGGGATTACAGGCTTGAGCCACCGTGCCCAGCCTGAAAAAAAGAATTTTTTTGTAGAGAACAGGTGTTAATGTGTTGCCCAGACTGGTCTTGAACCAGGCTGGTCTTGAATTACTGGCATGAGCCAGTGTGCCCATGCCTGTAATTTTTCTTTTAAAGGCACCTGCTCTGTTAGAACACAGGGGAGCGGTGTGTCTGACATTCCATAAATGTTTGCAGAGCCCTCCACTGTGCTGGGCACTGTGTGCTCATTGCAGGGGGTTGCTCAGTGTCAGGTAAAAGCTATCCCCCATTGGCCCTCCAAACCCAGAAAGGGCAGGTCTGTAAGCGGTTTCCTAGTCACCCTCAAGAGAAGCAGTAGCATTCAGCCCTCTGTCCTCCAGGTGCCCGTGAGAGGAAGGTGGAGCAGAGGTTAAGAGCATGGGCTTTGGAGCCCGGCTCTACCACCCAGCAGGTGTGTGACCTTGGGCTAGTGGCTCCACTCAAAATTGGAATAATAATCCTATTGACCTCAAAGGGCGGGTGCACTGCAAGGACTAAATAAGTCAAATATGTCCAATGTTTGGAACAGAGCCTGTTACACAGTAAGCGTTACAGGTGTGTTAGCCATTCAAGGTTACATGACCTTGGTTTGTCAGTGAAGGAGAGCCTCTTCCCTGATAAGTGGTTCAGGATTTAAGGCATCCTTACCCTCTGGGTTGGCATTAACTCAGGTGAAAAGGAGCTTCTGGGTCATGGGTGCCCTCGGAAGAGGAGTATGGGGCTACCCACACCCATGGGGTGGCATGGGCAGAATCACTGGACTGGATGGTCATGTTTGCTTCTCAGGGGAGAGGAGGGAGAGGCGCTAGGTATGGTCTGTCTGGTACTTCCCTTCCCCATTGGTTTCCTTCTTTTTGAGCAAGGCTCCCTGGGCTCTACAGTTCCCTCTTCCTGCTTTCATAAAAGAGACTGTGGACTGGGTGCAGTGGCTTGCAATTGTAATCCCAGCACTTTGGGAAGCTGAAGCAGGAGGATTGCTTGAGGCCAGGAGTTCCAGAATAGTCTGGATAACATAACAATACCCTGACTCTAACAAAATAAAAAAAATTTAAAATTAAAAATTAGCCAAGTGTGCTTATAGTATCAGCTACTCAGGAGGCTGAGGTGGGAGCCCAGGAGTCCGAGGCTGCAGTGAGCCATGATTGCTCCACTGCACTCCAGCGTGGGTGGTAGAGTAAGGCCCAGTCTCTAAAAAAAATACCAAAAGGATTATGTTTAATTGGCAGTGCAGACAGATACAGGTTACAGCGAAGAGGAAGATGTTGACGAGGTGATTTGAGAGAACATTTTGAAGGATATGGGCTAAAGGGGTGGTGGTGTGGAAGGAGAACGCCTTTAATGTAAAGGTGAAAAGCAAGGATTTTGAAATGAGACAATCCAGATTCAAATCCCAGTCCAGCCATTCATAGGCAAGTTACCTTACTCCTCTAAGCCTCGTGGTGCCTGAGTGAGAGTTCACGGGGTTTGTGGAGAGGAGCCAGTGGGGTTGTGTGTGTAAAGTTCCTGGCTCAGAATACGTGCCGGCACACCAGTTATTCCTATAATAATCAGTTCTTCACCAGGCTGGAGGAGTTGAGTTTGGAGACAGATTATGTTGGTTTGCTTGCACTACACCATTTCAGGCTGGCAGCTTGCTGTGTCACTTCACCCAAATCCTTTACCCTCTCCCAGTCTTGTTTCCTTGCCATCCCTGCATGATTACTGTAGCTAAGAGAGGATAATTCCCTGGGGTGTGGGAAGCAGCCCTCACAGGCGGGAGCTCAGAGGCCTCAGCTCGCTCATTCATTCCCTTCTTCCCTAGGATGCGCTGCGCAACTCTGGTGGCGATGGGCTGGGGCAGATGTCCTTGGAGTTCTACCAGAAGAAGAAGTCTCGCTGGCCTTTCTCAGATGAGTGCATCCCATGGGAAGTGTGGACGGTCAAGGTGCACGTGGTAGCCCTGGCCACAGAGCAGGAGCGGCAGATCTGCCGGGAGAAGGTGGGCGAGAAACTCTGTGAGAAGGTCATCAACATTGTGGAGGTGATGAATCGGCATGAGTACCTGCCCAAGATGCCCACACAGTCGGAGGTGGATAACGTGTTTGACACAGGCTTGCGGGACGTGCAGCCCTACCTCTACAAGATCTCCTTCCAGATCACCGATGCCCTGGGCACGTCCGTCACCACCACCATGCGCAGGCTCATCAAAGACACCCTTGCCCTCTGAGCCCGCCCGGTCCCCGGGAGCTCCTCCATGGCTCCCAGACCTTGGCTTTGGGGGATTGTACTGTTAGGCCTGTGGGCCTTGGAACCTGCTCTGGGTCATGGGTGAGACTTGGAAGGGGCAGCCGCTGGTTTCGCTTTGTGGTTGCCAGCCTCTGGTCATCCTTTTCACCTTTGCAGATGGTTCAGTCCTGCCTGTACTGTCCATACCCTTGGTGGGGCCCCTTCCTTCTCTACTGTACAGAAGAGCTACCGCTAGGATGGGGAATAAAATTGAGAATGTGAGTTTGGGTGGAGCCATCTCTCCTTGGCTTGTGTCTGCCCCGACGTGTTAACACTTTCTGGCATTCCTGAGGACACAGGTGTGTGTTGGGAGCATTGTTCCAAGATGAAGTGGGTGGATGGGATTAAAGGTATATTAAAAACTGTCTGGGTATTCACGCAAAGCAGGTGTTACCCAGATGTGGCCGTAACCAATCCCATGAATGAAGGTACATTGGAGGGTGAGGGTCTGTTGCTTTTGGATGTGACTACGCTACTTCTCCTTCCTTTTTCTCCACCAGTCTACTCCCTAGTTCAACACTTCCAAACTCACTTTCCTTTTTTTTCTAAACTTTCATTTTGCAGATTATTTCATCACCCAGGTATTGAGCCTAGTACCCATTAGTTATTTTTGTGATCCTCTCCCTCTTCCCACCCTCCAAAAGGCCCCAGTGTGCATTGTTCCCCTCTGTGTGTCCATGTGTCTCACCATGTAGCTCCCACGTAGATGTGAGAACGTGGTATTTGGTTTTCTGTTCCCATGTTATCTCCTCCCTTTCTAGGGAAGCTGTGGCATCCGCGGCCTTTATGTTACCTGGTCTTGCTTCATCATGATCCCAGAGAATGCCTTCTCTGCCTTCACAGCGAACACAGATCCCCACGTGCACCAGAAAGGTCATTTGATGTGGGGGGTGTCTGGAGACAGATGGGCCAGCTTGAGACTATCTGGCATCTGGCGACACTCCTAGCTTGGACTGGGTCTTGCCATTGCCTCAGGAACTCACATTTATTTCCACACCCGCATACTCCAGCCCCCGTTGTATGCCGTGTGCTCATCGATACTGTCCATGTTTCACAATGCTTTTGGGCTGCTTCTGGGCCAGCTCTAACCAGACTGATTCTGTGTAGGGAGGGATGCTATGGGAGAAATGGGGTGGGAATGGGGGGTCTTGTCCATGGTCATGGAGCAGGGTAGGTAGCCAGGATGGCCAGGAAGTGTTTGCATTTGGAATGTGCTTTTCCCATTTCAAGTCACCCTTGGCCACGTGATGTTTCCTAACAAGTTTTGTGATGTTCTACTCGATCTCTGGGGCATCAGAGAGTTGATTCAGGAGGGGGGTTTATAGTTGGAGAAGGCCTATTTGTAGCAAGTTCTTGATAGCATGTGACCCCCACTTGGCATGGTGCAGTTTGGGGACTCTTCCTGTTTTCCTCCCAGCCAGCCATCAGCTAATCTAATCCCTTCTGAGGGGTTGACTAGTACAGGTGTTGGCTGGCAGTGACTTTATTTCTTAAAAGAGGACTCAAGGCTTGCTATGGAATTTTTTGGTAGACCTGGCAGGAGGGTCTTCCTTCCCTATCTGCTTTTCCAGTCTGTGCTTTTCTGCAGCTGGACTCTGCGCCACACTCCCCCACTGGCTTGGCCGTGGGGCACCTAGCTGCTAGTGGGCTGCCTGGTCCACAGCACAGCAACATTTCCATCCCTTCTGGCATTGTGATTTCCCTGCAGTGAGGGACTGATTTATCCAGGGTCAGGACTGGAGTCCTGGTGGCTCAAATCTGTGCTCTCCTGTTGGTCTGTAAATGTGGCTCTACCGGGCCTGTGGGGCCTGAGAAAATGTGTGGGGTGGACCTTGAAATCCCCATGCTCTGCTCTGCCTGAATGTCTCACTGCTGTGGAGTCTGCGGGAGGCACTGGCCTGCTTGTCCAGCCCCAGGAGGCTTCCAGAAGGGATGACGGACAAGGAAGGGTGGGAGTCACTTATCCTTAGGGCTGCCTGTGTGCCTCCTGGCTCAGCAGTCACCTGGGCCACCTGGCAGCATAGAACTTCGGTCTAGGGACAAAAAGCCCAAGAAAGGGGACAGTCACCTTTGCCTCCTTTGTCTTGTGTCCTGCTCAGAGGGGCAGCACCCCAGCCTGCACGTGGGATGGGGTCTGAGGATCTGCTCAGGGATCTGCCCAGGTGGACCTCTTGGCCCTCTTTGCGAAAGGGAAGGACTCTTGGGGACAGGGCTTCTGGTTTTGGCTGGCTGGACTCGCATGGGGGTGCCTATGGGCCTTGGGGATGAGGAGAAATAAGGCGGCCCCGCCCCGGAGTCAGGCCTGTGGAGAAGGGGCGGTAGCCCACGGCGGCTGGAGCTCTTTGTCTAGGAAGGGCACAAGCACTCTGCGCAGCCGGTGGGGGCGTAGGGCGCCTGGGGTCCGCCCCTTAGTTCCCTCCCTGACGCAGCCGTCTGCCGCCCGCCAGCCTGGGCTCCAGCACATCTGGCGATCCCACCACATCTGGGCAGCCGGCGCTGGAGCATGAACGGCTCTCAGGTGGGCACTGCGGCTGGGGCCGCCTGGCTGAGCTCCTGCTGCAACCAGTCGGGGTCGCCGCCGGAGCCCCCCGAGGGGCCGCGCGCGGTGCAGGCGGTGGTGCTGGGCGTGCTGTCCCTGCTGGTGCTCTGTGGGGTCCTGTTCCTGGGCGGCGGCCTCCTCCTCCGCGCCCAGGGCCTGACAGCACTGCTGGCCCGCGAGCAGCGTGCGTCCCGCGAGCCCGAGCCCGGCAGTGCCCGCGGAGAGGACAGCGATGACGATGACCACTCCTAGGCGCCTGGCTGCGCTCGGAGGTCTTCCGTCCCCATGCTGCCCCGGACTCTGTGCGGACGGCTGCTGCGGTTCCGACCCCTTTTCCGAAGCGGCGCCCCCCACGCAGGTGAGAGGGCAGGCTCAGGAGTACGGGCGCGGGGGGGCCCGGGGGGCTACAGTAGCTTCCTTACTGAGGGGCTTATCGGGGCGCAGCAAGGCACCTGCTATCAGCGACTCCGGTTCTCAGCTCCATAAGTCCACGGCGGGTGGGGCTGCAGCCACACAGGTGTGCGGGATCAGGAGATGGCTGCCCCGCCCCAGATGGTGTCTCCTGCAGTCCTGGCCCCCTCTTGCGGTCTTAAGTTTTCCCACCTTATGCCCTTTTTCTAGGAACAGAGGCTGCTGTGCCACTGTAGGGTGGTTGTGGAGGCAGGAGGATGACAGAGGAGGGAGTCCGGAGGCCGCAGTGTGCTTTGGGGGCTTCTTCCCTGGACCCTGCCCTCACCCCCACGGTCTGCAACTGCCCCAGCCCCTATAGGTCCAAGGCCCAATTCTGCACTCCATGGGGCTGAGGAGACAGGCAGACAGCTTCAGCCTTTGGCCTCAGCTTCCTGAAAAGCCTTTTCCCTGGAAGGGGGCTTGAGGGAGGTTCTTTGCCTGGACTTCCTCTTGTGACAGGGAGGAGAGTGTGGTCATGTTTGAGGGCAGAGCCAGGGGCCTGGGTGGCCCTGGGAATGGAGAGGTGTGTGGAAGGCTCTTCCCTGGCCCCTGCTCATGTCGTGGAGCAGTAGGGTGGGGGAGCAGATGTAGCCCAGAGCAAGGAGCTTTGTGCGGTGTTGGGGGGTGTGGATGGCAGGGTTCCCAGCAGCTGGGGGGCCTCAAAAGCACTGCTCCAGGAAGTGGGGCTGAGGACTCCCAGCTGTGCGGGCTCTCTCTGGGTGTCTCGCTCTGTCTCTCCAAGGGCAGGAGCCATCTGGAGGGAAGGGCCTAGATGACCCGAGGACAAGGTAACTACAGGCCAAGGCCACCTGGGAAGAGCCACAGAGGCTGGAGAGGCCTTCACTGTTCCTTCCCTCTGTTCAGCTTTGCATCTAGGAGCCCCTGGGGGTTTCTGTGGGTGGGAGTGTTTATCAGGGGTGACTTTGGCCTCTCTTGCCCCCTGATTCTGGAGCCCCTCCCCTGCTTGCCTGGGGTAGGGCAGGGTCCCGGTTTCCCTCCAAGAAAGGAGTCAGGCTGGGTGCCTGTGAGGGGCAGGGGGAGGATGCGGGCAGGTGCAGCTAAGCAGCTGCGAAGCTGCCGACGACGTGTGATCTCTGCCCAGCAGCCCAGGATTTGGCGTTAATCCTGGGCAGCGGTGCCACACTGGCCTTGCTGAGCCAGGGACTTCTCATCTCAGGGCCGCCACCCCTGCCCCCTAAGAAGGAGGGCTGTCCAGGGCCCTGAGGGGTGTGTGCCACGTGTGTGTTACTGCACCTGGCACAGGCAGGGGGCAGGGTCCGGGGGACATTCCTGCCTCCTTTCTCTGGAGGAGAGGATGGGAACTTCCTCTCTTGATTGTACCCAGTTTCTCCCAGATCACTGGGAACCCCTTTTACATACAGGGAAGCTCAGAGAACAGTAAGTGACATGCTCATGTGAATGACAGAGCTGGAAGCAGACTCTGGGTCCTGATTCCAAGTTCACGGCCCATTCTGGCACTTGGGGGCCCCTCTTGTTCTGTCCTCCCCTGCTTTCTTATCACTCTTTGAGATGCTGGTGCAAAATATGGCCTCTCTTCATACATTTGTGAATCGGGGTGGACCCCCAAACCTCTGTGTCACTGCCCCCTTCCTGTCCTTGCTTCCCCAGGGCCCTCCCTACCCTCTGTCTACAGGGAGCAGTCTTCCAGATGCCAGCAACAGCTTCCTAGCCAGCTGGGCTCAGCTTTCCTGGCCTGAGCCTGAGGGGGGATGGGCTCAGAGGGTCAGCTGGAATAAACATCCATGGAAAAAAATCCAAGCGGTCAGAGCTGGGGATCAGGGCTGAAGGCTGATGACCTTTGGTTTGGCCTTTGGGCTCAAGTTGCTGTGGTGTGAGGGCATAGAGCGATTTGGTGCTGGGAAGGGCTCTGCCCCCAGCATCTTCGTGTCTGCTCACACCCAGGACAGGGCCAGGGCGGGGGATAGAGGCAGGGGCAACGACTTTCTTCATCCAACTTCCTCCTGTTGCTGTTCCTGGGCCCAGTACTTGGAAAGGAGGGTGTGGGGTGTGCCAGAGACCTCAGTGTTCCTTCGGGAAGAGACTGAGATGTTTGTCATGGAACTCTGACCCCAGTCAAGGCTGTCAGGCTGAGTGGGCAGGAAAGAATGTGGAAAATTGGGAAGTGGGTGCTGCTGTCACCCCATGTCTCAGGCTCCAGCTGGTAGTGAGAGGTGGGAGATGGGTGCAGGCCTGAGTGCCAGGGAGAGAAGCCAGGTACTTGGAATCCCAGCCAGCTCCCTTAACCTGCACTGTCCATGGGGGAAGGGCTGGGGCGGCTGATGGGTTCAGATCTTGCCCTCACCTCCCTCCAGCCCCTGAGATTGTCCCTAAGCTGGGAAAGGCTGTGAGGGGTTTCTGCTGTCCCTTCCTCGCCATCCACATCGTGCAGCTCCCTCTCCAGCAAAGATGGGGGTGGCTCTCTCTACAGATTCCTGAGCCCTGCGTCATCTGCTGACCAGAGAGCCCACTCTCCTGCTGCCGCTCTGGGGAACCCATGCCACCCTCAGCCCATTCTTGGTGCAGATGACAGACTGGGAGATACCTGGCTCGTGGTGAGACCTCAACCTGGGATCCTTGCACCCAGCCGCTGCCTCTGAACTGCTCTGCTGGACCGCAGGAAGTCCTCGGTGTGGGCCTGCACACTCCCAGCCTGCTTGGGGCCTGCTGCATGTCCTGGGCACTGAAGTGGCCACACGTCCTGGATGCCTGGTGCAGCACGTGCTGGCTGTGCCCTCTGCCTTCTGGCCTCTGAGGACATGAATGCACACCTGTCCTGTCTGGTGTGAGGCAGCAGTGGTCTGACAGTGACCCGCTCCTGCTCCGAGTCAGTGCCTCCCATTTGCTGGCCTGCGGCACCCCCGCCATCCAGGAATGCTGCATCACTTTCTGTGGCCCCTTATTAAATATGCTGGTAATGCAAGTTTCTGGTCTACCGTCTATGTCTCCAGCCCTTGACTCTAGGAATTAGTGGTTTGTTCCCCGGCTCCCCTCCAGTTTGACCTGCTTCTAGCATGTATAGCAACCTCAGTCCCTGTCCCCTGGCCTCTCCTTAGTGGTGGCCTTTCCCCTTGCACCCTCAGATCCACATCTTCCAAGGGTGGGTGTGAGGTGGGGGCAGAAAGCCACTCTCTCGCCAGCACCCGGCTGCCCCCGTGTGGCCAGTGTGGGCAAGAGCACCACTTCATTCAACCACTCACTGTTGGGGTCTCATCAGAGTCCAGCCTGAGCCCTGGCTTTTGAGAGTGGATTTCGTGAACATGTGCATGGAATTCTAGATTACAAAACCTTCCTAAACCTCATTCTCTTTGTTTGTAAAATGGCGATGACAATATCACTGGTTTGTCATTGACCAAATAGGTAACATGCTTGTTCATTGAAAAAAGTCTTTCTGCACAGTAATCATCCTGTAGCATCGCTATTTTCCCTAAACCTGACCATCCCCAGAAGAGAGGAGAGGAGAGGAGAGGAGAGGAGAGGAGAGGAGAGGAGAGGAGAAGAGAAGAAGAGGAGGAGAGGAGGAGAAGAGGGAGAAGAAGAGAGGAGAGAAGTATAGAACTGACCAGAAGTATAGAACCAGGAGAGAGGCATAGAACCCGCCCTCTGTTCCTGGAAACACTTCATCATATTCTTTTTCATGAGTGTTTACTGAGTGATCGCTCTGTGCCAGGCATGCTCTGGGGCGTGGGGATGAGGAGATAAACGAGACAGAGCCCCTGCCCCTGCAGAGCTCACAGTTTAGTAAAGAGCGGGCTCACAAAACTGAAGTTAAAATAGACAATGAAAAGAGCCCAGAGCAAAAGAGCAGAGAGCAGAGAGTGAGAGCTCTGCTGGGGCTAGCAAAGCGCAACTCACAGAGGAGGTGGCATCACCACTGGGCATTCGCCTGGCAAGAAGGCGGCAAGAGCATTTCAGGCAGAGATTTGGAGGGGTGAAGCAGCGAGCTTCGGAAGCAGGTGGACTGGGGCAGGGCGGGCAAGGGAGGCGTGACCAGGGCGGCGGGTAGGGCAGCCTGGGCAGGAGTTGGAGCTTACCCCAGGAGCAGTGAGGTATCTGGACGGTTTCAAGCTGGAAGTGACATGGTAAGATCTGGATCTTAAAGAACTGGAGGGTAAGTTTATGGTGGGGGTAGCAGGCTGGAAGCAGAGAAGAGGCAAGGAGACTGTTGTCAAAACCCAGCAAAAATGATAGTTGCCTGGACTGGGGGTAAGAAGAGGGCCAGAGATGGGACACTGGCTTTGGTCACTGATCGGATGTGAGGGATGAGGGAGAGGGAGGAGGGGAGGATGATGCTCTGGTTTCCGGTCTGAATACTGCGTGTGCGGCGGTGCCACCCACTGAGAGGATGTGTTATCAGTTAGGACTTCTTTGGTCTGAATTTATAGAAAACCCAAACTATATTTGGCTCAGGCAGAAGGGAACGTATTGGCCCATGTAACTGAAAAGTCTAGGGGTGGCTCTGGCCGCAGGCCCAGCATGATTCAGGGCTCCATGGTGGGAGCAGGCCTCAGTTTCCCCGCTCCTGTAGATCTGCTTGCCTGCGCTGACTTCTGGCCATAGAGCCTGGTGGTCGAGAGCGAGGACTGGGGAATCACATGGCCTGGATTTGAATTCTGGTGCCGTAGTGATTAGCTGAGTGGCCTGACAAGGCCCTTAACCTCTCTGTGGCTCAATTCCCTCTTCTTTAGGGTTGGAAAAATAGGGCCTGGCTTGTGCCACATTTTGTTAGGACAAAGTGGGATCCACACATGTAGGGTGCTTGGCACACACCAGACGCCAAGAAAATGCATGTGAGTGTTGACGGTGTGCGTTCCTGGCCTCCATGTGAGGCAGACAATGGCTTTACGGCCTCTCAGGTTCAAACCTATCAGGAAAGAGGGAGGTCTTCTCCCACATCACTTGGACCAAAAACCTGGAGTTTGCTGCCATTGAGCCTGTTTGACTCTGTGCTAACCCTGAAACAGTCCTACACTGAGAATATGGAATGTTCTAGACTTTGGTCACATGCTGTACTTGGATTGGGGTAGAGGTGGAGGGAACACCACAGACCACAGTGTCCGAAGTAGGGAGCTGTCTGTTCACCAAAGCTGGGCCTGGTTAGTCCTGGGGTGAACAGATGCTGGGTGGCCACGAGCTAACCCACGTCTGTTGCTGATGGGGCGTGGGCAGAGGGGCAGCCAATGAGCTCAGCTGTGGCACCTTGAGTTGGAGGGGAGCTGTCAGATGGACAATGAGTGTATAGGACTGGGCTTCGGCAGAGAGAGTTCTGAGCCCTGATGCTGCTGGAGGTGGAAAGTGACGCTTCAGGGATGCATCAGAATGAGGCGAGGAGGCAGGAGACAGCGGCTGCAGCCCTGGTGGATGACTACTGAAAGGCAGGGGCAGGAGAGGAGCACTCAGGGAGGCGGGAGGGAGGCCGAGGAGTGGGCTCTCTTGGCAGCTGAGGAAGAGAGGATTTCGGAAACTGAGGGATTGGCCAGGGGCCTCCATGCCCCGAGCAGTTCTGGGGTGCTGGGAGGGGACCTCCAGCCTGGGGCCTTGGAGGAAAGAAGTGGGGAAGACTTCTGCTCAGCTGAACCGCTCCCATCCCTATGCCTCAGCCTCCAAACAAATCTCCATACAGAAGAAGATGGTGCCGCGGTTGCCTGCCAGTCCACTGCAAGGAGAGGCACAGACTTGCTAGGACACACTCCTTCATGCTGTGTGAATGCTTTCCCAGGCACCTGTCTCATATAGACAAAATCAGACAATACAAAACCAAACAAACGTGCAAAAAGGATCCTCATCCTGCTCCAGAGCTGCCAGGCTGCCCTTCCCAGTCTCATCTGACTTCCGCAAGGCTTCTGCGAGTCCTGCCAGGAGGCCAAGGCTGCAGCCACATGCCCACACCCACACCCACGCCCACGCCCACGACCATACCCACGGCTCCTCTGGGTGTCTACCTGCCCCACCTCAGGCCTGAGGCCCCTTGAGTTCCCTTCTTGACAGGCTGTGCTTTATGGCCATGCCTTCAACCCTTTCAACCTGCTCACTCTGACATTGTCACTCTGGTCCCTCGACCTCTTTTACCTCTGCTTCCTCCATTACCCTCAGCCCCTTCCTGCCCCGCTGCCCCACTTCCAGTGTAGATTGCATGGGCATTACATCAGTCACTGTCTTGCCATGTCCTAACCTCACTCCATCCACAGAACCATCCTGGTGAAACCTGAATCCTGGATGACTACAACTCTGTTCTTTGAACTTTTACCCAAGCTGCTGCTGCCCCCAAAGAACATCACACCCCTGAGCAGACTGATGGCATGAGAACGGTCATCGGGTCACACTGCCTGGCCTTCACCGTAGCTGGCTCTCTCTCATGGTGCATTGCTGCAAGCCTTCCCACTCTTTCAAACCTGACCTGCTGCCTCCCAACTTGGCTCAGGTGGCCTCTCCTCCTCCTACTTCCCACGGAAAAGAAGCGGGCAGAGGAGGGCCGGCCCGCGCCCCTGCAGCCCCTCCACCCCGCTGCTGAGCCAGCCCCCTGCCCCCGCTTCCTCCTTAACTTGATTCTTCAGTTGCTCCTCTGCTGGCTGTCGCGTCCAAGCACACTCCGGTTTCTGCTGCCTTAAAATAGCGCTCTTTTGCACCCACTGCCGCCTCCGGTTACTATCCTATATCTCACTTGTCTCTATAGCCAAACTTCTCCAAAGAGTTACCCACGCTTGCTGTCCCCACTTCCTGGCCTCCTGTTTATGTCTCCATCCTCTTCAGCCTGGCCTCCACCCCGCCTAAGTTGATGGCCAGGTCGTCAGATGCCCTGGGTGGTTGCTCCAGAAGCTGCTCTCCCGGCCACTTCTGCGGTGGCTGACCCCTTCTCACAGCTCTCCTCCTGCTCCTTGGCAGTTCCCACAGAAGCTCAGTGCCATCAACAGGAGAGGAGGAGACTGTGGCTCCAGAACACTGCTGGGGCTCCTGCCGGGTCTGCTGCTTACCGTGTGAGTGAAATCCTCTCCGTCCTTAGGAAAACGGGATCATGATCACACTCACCTGACGACACTCAAACGAGATGAAGTGCACCTCAGTGTCTAGGCACCTGGGCTCTGGAGTGCTGCCGGGTTGGATCCAGGCTCCCTCAGCTCCTAGGCCTGCCCTTGGGGCATCTCCCCTGTCTTGTACCAGGGTTTCCTCTTCTCCCAACACCAAGTTCCTCCGGGCTCTTTCCCAGGCCTTCCCCTGGGCTCCCTCCGCTTCCCCTGGATGGAAATCACCATGTCTCTGCCCATGCTCTGAAATCAGCAGCCTCAGCCTAACCGGTCCCCTGAATGCCACGTTAATCTGCCCACCCATTCTACAGAGGTTTATTGGGTGGCTGCTGTCCCAGGCACTAGAGAACATGTTGTATGTGGGACAGGGGGTCGCTGTCCCATGGAGCCTGCAGACTTGCTGGTGGGAAGGGCCCTTCGGTGCGCTTGTCAGCAAATGCATGAGGCACCTGCAGAGAGTGACTGTGCTGCAGGGAAAGGCGGCAGGGTGACAGGATGGAGACCTGTGGGTGACTTTGGTGAAGGTGGCCAGGGAAAGCTTCTCCAAGGAGATGACACTTGAGCTGAGACCTGACCTGCGAGGAGACTCCAGCCAGGGAAGATCTGGGGCACAGTGTTCCTGCCAGAGGGACAGGAAGCTCCTGGGGTGGGAGTGAGCCTGGTGTGTCTGAGGGGCAACCAAGAGGCTAGTGCGGGTGGGAAGGAATGTGGTCGGGGTGGAAGGTGCCAGAGCACGCCCACAGCCAGGTTCTTCTCTTGGGAGCCATCTCCCTGGCAGGTTCTGCAACTTAGAGGATGCTTTCTCCACCCCAGCAGCTGTCCCTGATTCCCCTCTGCAGCCAGCATGTCACCAAATATGGTCCTTTCTGCCTGATGGAAAACTTCATTCCACGTCCCCAGCCACCACCTCGCCTTGCACCTGGTCCCTGTGTCCTCTGGGGCTTCTCAGCCCACCCATCCTCCACACTGTCGTCAGAGTTGTCTTTAGAAGAGGAGCGTTCTGTCCAGCCATGCTGTCTGGTCCCTGTTTCACGCTCCCTCAGCGTGGCATCCACTGCTCTAAGGATGGCATCTTCCTGTGGCACCCAAACTGCTGCCCTTTTGGGTCCCTGCTCCTGCATCTCTTGCTACTGTCCCTCACCTGCTCCACCATCTCCAATCTTCTGGGCCTTTGAGGATGCTGTGCCCACCCCTCTGCCAGGCACCAAGGCTTCAGTGGCCATGGAGGAGTGCTAGGCTCCAACCCCATTCACCTGCTCACTCATCCGGCTACCACTGCTTGTAAAGCTGGGACCGCATGCCAGGCACTGCTCCAGGCACTGAAGGAACAAAACCGGTGGAATTCCCTGCCCCTGTGCTGCCTGCTTTCTTGTGAGATGAGACGGATGATAAACCACACAATTTAAGAAATAGAGCCTGTCAGATGGTATATTAGCTCCTGGGGCCGCCCTAACAAATACCACAAGCTGGGTGGCTTGAAACAGCAGAAATGTGTTCTCTGATCATTCTGGAGGCCAGAAGTAGGAAAGTTAGGTGCTGGCAGGGCCATGCTCCCTCTGAAACCTATAGGGGGGTCAGGCACAGTGGCTCACACCCCTAATTCCAGCACTTTGGGAAGTTGAGGTAGGAGGATGGCTTAAGTCCAGGAGTTCAAGGCAACATAGTAAGACCCCCTCCTCCATCTCTAGAAAAGCATTAAAAATTAGCAAGACATGGTGGTGGGTGCCAGCTACTCTGGAGGCTGAGGCAAGAGAATCACTTGAGCCTGGAAGGCTGAGGCTGCAGCGAGCCGTGATTGTGCCATGCACTCCAGCCTGGGCAACAGAGTGAGACTGCCCCCCATCTTCAAAAAAATAAAATGAGTCGGGTGCAGTGGCTCATGCCTGTAATCCCAGCACTTTGGGAGGCCGAGGCGGGTGGATCACCTGAGGTCAGGAGTTCGAGACCAGCCTCACCAACCTGGTGAAACCCCGTCTCCACTAAATACAAAAAATTAGCTGGGTGCGATGGCGCATGCCTGTAATCCTAGCTACTCAGGAGGCAGGAGAATCGCTTGAACCCGGGAGGCAGAGGTTGCAGTGAGCCAAGATTGGGCTGAGCCAAGATTGTGCCATTGTACTCCAGCCTGGGCAACAAGAGTGAAAACCTGCTCTAAATAAATAAATAATAAATAAATAAATAAAAAAAACTAAAATGAAAAATACCTGCAGGAGAATCCGTCCTTGCCTCCGCCTGGCTTCTGGTGGTGGCTAGCAAGTGTGGTGTGCTTCCCAGGTCTCCTTCTCCAAATTTCTTATAAAGACACCAGTTATTTTGGATTTGGGGGCCCGCTCCAGTCCAGTATGGCCTTGTCTTAATCTAACTAATGACACCTGCAATGATCCTACTTCCAAATCAGGTCACATTCTGAAGCTCTCAGGGTTAGAACTGTAGCACGTCTCTTTTTGGGGGGACACAGTTCAACCTATGGAGCAAAGCAAAGTAGGGAGGGCACGTGGAGAGAGCAGGGGAAAGGCTGGAATTGTAAATGGAATCATCAGGGAAGGTGTCACCAGGAAGGTGTTATTTATTTATCTATGTATTTATTTCTTGGCTCACTACAACCTCCATCTCAGCTCAGCCAACTCCCTCTTTTCTTGTTTTTATTTTTATTAGTATTTTTTCCTTATGAAAACAGGGTCTCATTCTGTTGCCAGGCGGGAGTGCAGTGGCGCAATACCAGGTTCAAGCGATTCTTCTGCCTCAGTCTCCTGAGTAGCTGGGATGATAGGTGTGCACCACCAACTTGGCTAATTTTTTTTTTTTTTTTTTTTTTTGAGATGCAGTCTCACTCTGTTGCCAGGCTGGAGTGCATTGGCTTGATCTTGGCTCACTGCAACCTCTGTCTCCTGGGTTCAAATGATTCGCCTGCCTCAGCTTCCCAAGTATCTCGGACTACAGGCACGTGCCACCATGCCTGGCTAATTTTTGTATTTTTAGTAGAGCCAGGGTTTCACCATATTGGCCAGGATGGTCTCGATCTCTTGACCTCGTGATTTGCCCGCCTTGGCCTCCCAAAGTGCTGGGATTACAGGTGTGAGCCACCATGCCTAGCCAACCTGGCTCATTTTTTATATTTTTGGTAGAGATGGAGTTTCACCATGTTGGTCAGGCTGGGTCAGGCTAGTCTCGAACTCCTGACCTCAAGTGACCCACTCGCCTCCGCCTCCTGCAGTGATGGGATTATAGGCGAGATTCACCATGCCTGGCCAAGAAGGAATTATCTGAGAGAAGACCTAAATGAGAGTGAGCAATAGAGTGGGGAGGGGGTGGGAGGAAGCACTTCAGGCCATGGAACAAGTGCTGAGACCCAGAGGAAGGAGCATGCCTGCTGTGGTCAGGGAACCTAGGGGAGGCCCAGGGCGCTGCAATGGGTGAGCAAGGGAGCACTGATGGGAACACAGAGAGGCTGCCCGTGAAGGGGCTCTGCCTTGGAGAGCCAGAAAATGGACTTGTCTTGCACATTTTTGTCAGGAAGACACTGAACAGTGTGCTCTACCCAAACCAGAGTGTCAACCGGGAATGATGGTGACCTCTTCATGCTCTAGGAGAGAGGAAAGACCAGACAGCCAGTCTCTAAGCTCTCGGGCCAGAGAGTGGGGCAGTCTTGCTGGCTGGAAATCCACAGATGGCCAGTGAGAGGGGCAGCTTCTTTGTCAATACAGTCCCCATGCTTGGCTGCCATCCTCACCATCCTCCCAATTCACACTGAAACTCACTGGATGCCCAAGATGTATTTTAGTGAAGGATCAAGTGAGGTTTCCAAACCCACAAAAGACATGGAGCTTAGTTAACTCTCTCCTTTCTTGTTTTTATTTGTGTTTTGTTTTTCTTATGAAAACAGGATCTCACTCTGTCACCAGGCTGGAGTGCAGTGGTGCAATCATGGCTCACTCTAGTCTCAGACTCCCAGGCTCAAGTGATCCTCCCATCTCAGCCTCCCCAGTGGCTGGGACTATCGGCGTGCACTCCCACATCTGGCTACCTCCTTTCCACCATGTATAGCTCTCTGACGTTTTTGCTGCATGGTCCCCTATTCATTCCCATCCGGGTTTCAGGTTTCTGGTGGCACTCAGGTAGCTGTCCTCAGCCAGAGCTTCTGCTCTTTCCACAGGAGGAGATCCTGGGGGCTTCAACTCCAGCTCCATTTTTCTCTGCTGGAATCTCTCTCTTCCTGAGCAACCCAAACCCCTTTATCCCTATGAGAGCTACTCTTTGTTGAAGTCCACAGTCTATGTGAACTCTCCTCTTTTTGTGACTTTGAACCCATTCCTTGCAAAACAGTCTGGCTCAAGGTGGATGTACCTCCTTCTTGGACTGGTTTGCGTGATAAGAGCCACTATATTAGCTGGGAACTTCCCTGCTGGAGTCATCTGCTTGAATGCCTGGTCCATTAGGATGGGATTTCTGCGGTTTTGCACTGAACATAGAAATATGTTATTGAACAAATGGCACTGCCCTTAAATTTCTCCATTGATCACAGAATGGGGGGGGACTGTAAACGTATCATAGCTCCTTAACTTTCTTAAGCAAAAATGGGTTAACTCCCAGAAGTGTCCTAGAATCTCACAGAGGCACATTGGAGTTGCTCATATGACATGCTGTGGGCATGAACAGAAGATTTAGAAAAGTGTTAACGGCAAAGTCTAAGGAGGACAGCTGGTAAACTTATTGTCATGCTCATCTTTTGGATTTAGCAATAATGAAGTTTGGTGAGGAAATCGAATAACCCCAAAATGTTTTCAAGGCTGTCAGTTCTTTAATTATCACTCTTCATGGATTTGCATTTTTCCCAGTGTGCAGGCGGGGTGGAGAGGGACATGGTCCGGGATTGATTGAAAATTTAAACAGCATGCTCTTGTATCCCAGAGGGCGTTCCAGAGGCTATGAAAACATGGGGGCCAGACTCAGCCACTTCAAACTCACAGGTGGCTGGTGAGTTTCGAATGTATCTTTTTGTTTCCAATGTCTTTGCCACAAACCAAATGTTACAAGAATTGCAGGGCCAACGAATTAAAAGTAGAAACAATATTTCATCGTTTGTCATTGGAGAGAAATCACGAATATTTCAAAACCATTTGTCAGAAAGCGGGGAGTTAAGTCCCAGCGTTTCTTTCAGTGGGTTCCAAGGTCCCCCAGCCCCAAGGGACTTTCATGGATGTTACTTGAAAAAAGCATGGTTAATAAACTTTGGGATTTTGTGTTAGGCAAAGATAAACAGGCTTCTTTACTGTATTGCAGTTCTTTAAAGAAGCATTACTATGCCAATATTATGATGAATCTAAAAGAGAGATAGAGGATTTCACAGCAGATTTGGCCAAATAATTCTTTTTCCTCCTTCTTTTTTTAAAGGAGCATCTCATGGGACCGCCATTCCAACAGACATACTTTGGGAAACATTCTAAAACCTTTCCTTTGGAAGAGTAGAAAAATTTTAGGAAAAAAAAAATAAAATCATGCCACTTCAGATGCATTTCCTTTGCTTTTTCAGGGCAACAGTATAAAATTAATTTTATGGCCAGGTACGGTGGCTCACACTTGTAATCCCAGCACTTTGGGAGGCTGAGGGAAGTGGATTGCCTGAGGTCAGGAGTTTGAGACCAGCCTGACCAACATGGTGAAACCCCGTCTCTATTAAAAACACAAAAACTAGCTGGGCATGGTGGCAAGTGCCTGTAATCCCAGCTACTCAGGAGGCTGAGGCAGGAGAATTGCTTGAACCCAGGAGGCAGAGGTTGCAGTGAGCCAAGATCATGCCATTGCACTCCAGCCTGGGCAACAGAGTGAGACTCCATCTCAAAAAAAAAAAAAAAAAATTAACTTTATTTCTAAGGATTGTAATGCCATATTACTAAATTTAAATTTACTTGTTTTTCCCCAAAAGAGTGATTTAGAAAACACACATTTTGGAACCACAACTTATATGAGACAAACCTCTACAGGGAGTGAAGACCAAGTATGTTTGATAATTTCATACAGGATGGAAATATTGTCCCAGAATTTCATTTTTGCTACAACTATTTTACCCGAACTTTGTGGTACTCTGCAGTTCTGGCAACTTGGCTGGCTTTCCTTTAGCATGGTTGTCACAGGAAGGCCTGTTCCTTGCAGGCAGGCTATTTTGTTCGCTGATCTCTGCGGCAGCCCAGCAACCTTATTGTCTAAAATGAACTGACCCAGAGACTGGGGTCAGTAGCCTGGGCCATTGGCTGAGGAACGGGGATTCAGGGCCAAGCCCAGGGAGCCTAAAGGCCTGACTTGCGTCTCTGCTGGGAAGTTGGCTGTATTGGCCAAGAGACTGGTGATGTTTTACTAAATTAATCGAGCTTCTCTTAGTATGTCTTTACCATGTTATACATTGGGAACTTTAGCTTCTGAGTTGTACTGCTGGCTTCTGTGGTTATGGTTGGGGATTGTCATGTTGCCTCTGTTGCTGGACTAACATAATGGAAATGGACAGGTTCTTTATTTTTATTTTTTTTGTAGACATGGGGTTTCACCATGTTGATCAGGCTGCACTCGAACTCTTGACTTCAGGTGATCTGCCTGCCTCAGACTCCCAAAGTGCTGGGATTATAGGCGTCGGCCATTGTGCCCAGCCAGATTCTTTATTCAACTAGATTATCACTGAACAAAAGCAACGCTTTTGGAAAAAACTGGCCAGTTGCAGTGGTTCATGCCTGTAATCCCAGCACTATGGGAGACCAAGTCAGGTGGATCACCTGAGGTCAGGAATTTGAGACCAGCCTGAACAGTATGGCGAAACCCTGTCTGTACTAAAATATAAGAATTGGCTAAGTGTGGTGGCAGGCACCTGTAATCCAGCTACTCGGGAGGCTGAGGCATGAGAATTACTTGAACTAGGGAATCAGAGGTTGCAGTGAGCCAAGATTGCACCTGGGCTATAGAATAAGACTCCATCTCCAAAAAGTAAAAAAAAAAAAAAAAAAAAAAGAAAGAAAAATATAACTTGAACAATTCCCACAAAGCTTTTTGAATTATTATTATTAGTATTACTATTATTATTATTATTATTTGAGAAGGTGTCTTGCTCTGTCACCCAGGCTGGAATGCAATGGTGCAATCTCTGCTCACTACAACCTCTGCCTCCTCCCAAGATTCAAGCGATTCTTCTGCTTCAGCCTCCTGAGTAGCTGGGATTACAGGCTTGCGCCATCACAGCCAGCTAATTTTTTGGTATGTATTTTTAGTAGAGACAAGGTTTCATCATGTTTGCCAGGCTAGTCTTGACCTCCTGACCTCAGGTAATCTGCCTTCTTTGGCTTCCCAAAGTTCTGGGATTACAGAACTGAGCCACTGCACCTGACCAACACAAGGCTTTTTTTCTTGTTGGGTTAAGGAGGGAAAGTCTTGTGCGCACATCCAAGTAACCTGCGCTTTTGTACCCCGTGGGATGTTGGTCAAGCTATGGCTTGGCCTCCAAAGGCACTTGCTGCTGACCATTGGCCGCTCCTCCCTCCTGCTGTGCCCTTACCTCCGCAGCACCCTTTGCTGTCCTCACATCCTCTGTTTTCAATTAGTGCAGGCGTTCTCTGGATTTAGTGGAGCTTCTGCTTCTCCTCTGGGTCTCTCATTGTGAAGTCTAGCTTGAGCATTTTCACATGGTGCTGGGTCTCAAGGAGTTAGTTGTTGTCCTTCTGCTATGGCCATGGTCAAGGCAGGTCACAAGGCCTGTCCAGATTCAAGGAGAGGGAACATAGACCGCACACCCTGGCCCCCTGTTTTATTTTGAGACCAAGTGTCACTCTGTCACCAGGCTGGAGTGCAGTGGCACAATCTTGGCTCATTGCAACCTCTGCGTCCCGGGTTTAAGTGATTCTCCTGCCTCATCCTCCCAAGTAGCTGGGATTACAGGCACCCGCCACCGCACCCAGCTAATTTTTTGTATTTTTAGTAGAGATGGGGTTTCACCATGTTAGCCAGGATGGTCTCGATCTCCTGACTTCATGATTTACCTGCCTTGCCCTTCCAAAGTGCTGAAATTACAGGCATGAGCCACCATGCCTTGCTTTTTTGAGATGGGATCTTACTCTGTTGCCCAGGCTGGAGTGCAGTGGTGTGATCTTGGCCCACTGCTACCTCTGCCTTCTGGGCTCAAGCGACGCTCCTGCCTCAGCCTCTGGGGTAGCTGGGACTATAGCCATGTACCACCATACCCGCCTAATTTTAATTTTTTTTGTAGAGATGGGGTGTCGCTATGTTGCCCACGCTGTTGTTCTTGAACTTCTGGGCTCAAGTGATCCACTCGCCTTGGTCTCTCAAAGTGCTGGGATTACAGCATGAGCCGTGCCACCTGGCCTCCTCTCACCTCCTGCTGCTGCTGCTGCTGCTGCTGCTGCTTTTTTTTTTTTTTTTTTTTAAAGTTTTTCTATTTGCTGTACTTCATGCCAAGTCAACTGCACCTTTTGCTGAGAGGAGTGGCAAATCACACCATAAAGGGGCCTGTGACTACATGTGTGGGGGTTGTTGTGTCTTTTTTCACATTTTTAAAAAATTGTTTTAGAGACAGGATCTGTCTCTGTGACCCAGGCTGGAGCACAGTGTCACAATCATAGCTCACTGCCACCTTGGAGACCTGGGCTCAGGTGATCCTCCCACCTCAGCCTCTTGAGTACTTGGGATTACAGGTGCACGCCACCATGCCCAGCTATTTAAAAAATAATTTGTTTGTAGAGACAGGGGGTTTTTCTATGTTGCCCACGCAGTGCGGCAGTGCAGCCATCGCTTATCCCAGCCTTGACTGACTGCACTCCAGAGATCCTCCTGCCTCAGCCTCCCAAACAGCTGGGACTAGAAGTACACACCAGCATGCCTGGTGACAACATTTTTTGTAGGGCTGGGGTCTTGCTATATTGTCCATGATGGTCTCAAGCTCCTGGCCTCAAGCCATCCTCCTGCCTTGGCCTCCCAAAGCCCTGGGATGACAGGTGTGGCAGGTCTCTTTTGGCCACATATACTTGGAGTGGGCAAATATAGTGCCCACCAATGGTGTCTGCTGGCTGGGTGTTGGCCTGAGGAGGGGCTGCTGAGCAGCTGTAGATGGCACGATGTTGTCAGATCTTCTGAGTTTTCAAGAGGAGCTGAAAATCCAGATTTTTACATAAATTCTGCTAATCTAAAAATGTAGGCTCCAGCCTGGTGAGGTGGCTCATGCTTATAATCCCAGCACTTTGGAAGGCTGAGGGGGGCAGATCACTTGAGGTCAGGAGTTCCAGATCAGCCTGGCCAACATGGCGAAACCCTGTTTCTACTAAAAATACAAAAATTAGCCAGCCATGGTGGTGCATCCCTGTAATCCCAGCTACTCAGGAGGCTGAGAGTTGTGAGAGTCACTTTAACCTGGGAGGCGGAGGTTGCAGTGAGCTGAGATTGCACCACCGCACTCCAGCCTGGGCAGCAGAGTGAGACTCTGTCTCAAGAAAAAAAAAAAAAGGTAGGCTCCATAATAAGTCAGCGGTGTGAGCCAGTCTAAACCGCCATCTGTGACCTGAAGCTGGCCTATGGGCCGCCAGTTTCTGACCTCTGATGACTGACAGGGCTGCCTCCAGTTTCAGTTCCCTCCTGAGCATCTGAGCCACAAACAGAACAGCCTACCAGATGCCTCCACTGGATGTCCTGAGACCTCAGTTTCCATGTGTCCAAAACCATGCTTGTCACCTCCAAGCCGATTCATCATGGTTCCTGTTTAGTGATGATACACAAGCACCCCATTGCCCCGGCCAGAACCCCAGGAGACCTCTAAGGCCCTGAGCCTTCCTTCTCCTCTTTCAGTGGGTCTCTACAATTTC
This sequence comes from Sapajus apella, assembly GCF_009761245.1. Lineage (NCBI taxonomy): Eukaryota > Metazoa > Chordata > Mammalia > Primates > Cebidae > Sapajus > Sapajus apella. The sequence continues at coordinate 24,300,437 of NW_022436942.1, read as the reverse complement.
CTGGTTCTGGTCACTTGTGGCAGGCCAGGTCTAACGAACGCAGGCCTCCATAACAACTATTTCAGTACTGGCTGAGTGATTAATATCAAAAGCCAGCACCCCGATAATCCCAGGATCCACGCACTCCCCATTTCCTTGCCACCAGCTTCAAGCCCCTATCCTACCTCACCTGGACCATCTTCACAGCCTCCTAACTGGTGCAGCTATTTACATTTTAATTAATTAAAAAGGGGCCGGGTGAGGCGGCTCAGGCCTGTAATCCCAGCACTTTGGGAGGCCAAGGTGATGGGTCACCTGAGGTCAGGAGTTCGAGACCAGGCTGGCCAATAGAGTGAAACGCCGTTTCTACTAAAAACACAAAAATTAGCTGGCCATGGTGTCATGCGCCTGTAATCCCAGCTACTTGGGAGGCTGAGGCAGGAGAATTACTTGAACCTGGGAGGCAGTGGTTGCAGCGAGCCAAGACTGTGCCACTGCACTTCAGCCTGGGCAACAAAGTGAGACTCCGTCTCAAAAAAAAAAAAAAAAAGAATTAAAAGGAAATAATGGGCTGGGTGCAATGGCTCACACCTGTAATCCCAGCACTTTGGGAGGCCGAGGCAGGCAGATAATGAGGTCAAGAGTTCGAGACCAGCCTGGCCAACATGGTGAAACCCCGTTTCTACTAAAAACACAAAAATTAGTGGGGCGTGGTGGTGTGCACCTGTAATCCCAGCTACTCAGGAGGCTGAGGCAGGAGAATCGCTTGAACCCGGAAGGTAGAGGTTGCAGTGAGCCGAGATTGCGTCACTGTACTCCAAACTGGGTGACAGAGCAAGATTCCGTCTCAAAAAAAAAAAAAAAAAAAAAAGGAAATAGTGTTTAAAAATCATTTCCTGTGTCTTACCAGCCACATTTCAAATGCTGAGTAGCCACACTTCCGTACTGCAGAAAGTCCTGTGGGAGCATGTTGCTCTGTGATCACCTTTACTTTGCCTAAGCCCGCCCTGGGGCTCATTTCCCTCCCGATAGAGTCCAGTCTCCTTAGTCCAGGTTACCTTCCCACCCTTGCCACCACCACCTCGCCCTCCCGCTGCCCTTCCTCCTGTTTGTCCTCACGTGCACCCTCTCCAGCCACTCCTACCTGGCTGTCTCTACCTTCATGCTCCGGTGCCCTTGGCCCTGGTGCTTGGATTGCCTCCCGACACCTTGTTTACTGGCTCATCCCAGGCTCAGTTCCAACACCGCTCACCTGGGGTTTGGTAGCACTCCACCCTCCCTCATGCACCTGCCTGCCTCACACGTGCGCAGGATGCCCTTGAGGGCTCCCGGCAGCACTTCCCACCTGCTGCTAATCTGTCTGCCTCTCTGGGTGAGGTCCAGCTGCTTCCTTTCTGTCTGCATTCTTCAGGCCTAGCTCGGGGGAGTCGACCCCTAGGGGTGGGGGTGGGGTTGGGGAGCCGATGGGGACCTGCATCTTGAGAAATGACTCAGGGTTGGCAGCAGGCTTTCATTTGCAAGGAAGCACCTCACTTACTTGGGGCTAAGCAGTGAAGGAGGCTTATCAGCCAGATTAACTGGCCAGTGCAGGGTGATTTGGCTGTCTGGGGTGTTGGGGTCTCCTGCTCCAGGTGACTGGTGCAGCCTCCTGAGCCTGGCGTCCCCGTGTGGCCCCAATAATACAGCCACTCCCAGGGCCCAGACTACCTGGTGAGGGTCCCTGGCAGGTGGGGAGGCTTTGGGAGGCTTTCCCAGGTGGACGAGGAAGCAACTAAGAAGCCTACAGCAAAATTCTCCTGCACCCAGATGGGACCCTAGGCTGACCCTGACTGCAGAGCTATGGCTGGAATGGGTACGACCTTGTATGCCCAGCCTAGAGCTCATGGAGGAATCAGTTCCCAGCAAAGACCTGGGTGGCTTGAGGGGTGGGGAGGTGTGTACACCGGAAGTAAAATTAGAGATATTACCAAGGAAAGGAGGAGTAGTTTCACTGGAAAGGCGTTCCAATCCAGATCCCAAGAGAGGGTTCCTGGATCGTGCAAAAGAAAGAATTCAAGGTGAATCCATACAGCAAAGTGAAAGCAAGTTTATAAAGAAAGTAAAGAGTAAGAGAATGGCTACTCCATAGGCACAGCAGTCCCGAGGGCTGCTGGTTGCTCATTTTTATGGCTGCCTCTTGATGATATGGTAAACAAGGGGTGGCTTATTCATGTCTCCCCTTTTTAGACCACAGAGGGTAACTTCCTGGCATTGCCATGGCATTTGTAAACTGTCATGGCGCTGCTGGGAGTGTGGCAGTGAGGATGACCAGAGGTCACTCTTGTCGCCATCTTGGTTTTGGTGGGTTTTGCCTGGCTCCTTTCCTGCAATCTGTTTTATCATCAGGGTCTTGAACAACTTGTATCTTGTGCCAATGTCTATCTCATCCTATGACTTAGAATGCCTTAACCATCCCAGTAGGTCTCAGCCTCATTTTACCTGGCCCCTATTCAAGATGAAGTTGCTGTGGTTCACACGCCTCTGACAGCTGGCTAGGAGGAAAAGCAGGAGTGGCTGGTTGCTGGGGAGGATCTCTCCACTTTCCCCGAGGTGGTTATCCAGGGGGTAGCAGCAACCCCCCATGTAGGAGTGGGTGAAAATCGGAGAGGCACCCCCATTCTTTCCCTCCCCCAGCCTCAGCTCCCTGAGGAACAGTTTCTTCTTAATGGAGAAGTCTGGGGAGGTGGTGGCCCCCCACCCACTGTCCCCCCATCTCCAGCCACAATGGCCTCCATCTCCTCTGAGCATGCTGCCCTCGCCAGCCTCAGAACCCTCTCAGAGGCTGGGTCTATGGCCTGGAACGCCTTCCCTGAGGGTCCCCCTGCCCATGCTCTCTTACCCATGCTGTGGGTATCTGGGGACCTGTCTCAGCTTAAACATTCCCCGTATAAGCTCTCAGCACTCTGCAATGGTGGCCGGGGCGTTGCAGAGACCGCTGGGTTCTTCACAGGGAAGCTGTGAGTCCAGGAAGGCCAGCCTTGCAGCAGAATCCTTCTCGAATTCTGGTTCCAGCAGGCCCTCGGGGACCAGGAAGTAATAAAGGATTCTGGACAGAATAATGGGGACCTCCGGAGCAGGACAGGCGCCTTGCAAATGTGGAAATGCTCTTTTCTCAGTCTCATTAGTCTGAACTTCTAGTCCCCGGGAGATGCTCTGATGTCGGTGGCAGCTGGAGCCACCTGGGAAGGAACCGGCAGGACTGTCGCGCCCTCTAGTGGCGGTCCTGAGAAGGACCCGAATGCTAGAATTGGGTTCTTTGTGACCCCAGGGCGCTGCCCACCTCCCCCTCCAAGCCCCTCTCACAGTGCTGCTGAGGGCAGTCAGCGAGGAGTTGCCTCTTCCCTGCCCCCCGCGGAGGCCTGGTGCTATTTAGGGCCGGAGGACTCAGATCTGACGCTGGTGATGAAGGAAGGTGAAGGGGAAGGAGGCTGGGAGCAAGGCGGTTTCCTGACTGACAGGGAGAGAAGGAGGGAGTTGCTGGGGGGTGGGGGGATCCCCAAGAGCGGGAATACTGGGGGCAGGGAGTCATTTTCTTGGGAAGGCCCGGGATCTTTAGGTACATTTTTATGTGAAACTCAAGGGGAAGTCCAAGTCAGTTGGGAGCGTAACAGTTTTCTCTTAGAAGAGGAATAATTCCCTCTTGAAATTGCTCAGACACGTCAGTAAAGAAATTTGCATGCCTGGTAAATGTGTCCTCGGGAGACGTAAGGGATGCAGTGGCAAAGGGAGCTGGCGGCACTCAAATCCTTCTGCTTTCCAGCAGAGATGTCGGCCTGCTGAGTAGCCGGGAGGTTTAAGGGGCAACCTACAGCTCTAGAAGTGGCAAAACAGCAGCAGGAGAAATAAACCAGAGGACAAACGCAGTGGGGACAGCGACCAGGTCTTCTGATGGTGCCCAGAGAACAGAGAATTCTGCCAACACCCTGGGAAGAAAAGGAGAGTTCCACCTCCCCAGGGTCCTTCCCAGGAGCTCCAGGAACACAGATGACGGGTCCTTCATGTGTGTGGGGCACAGTGTCCCGGCCCTCGGCGTCCATCCCTCCTCCTCCTGTGTGCCTTTCTGGACTGCTGAGATGAGAAAGCCAAAGGTGCTTCCCAAACCCCCTGCAGCCAGAGCACACTGGCACCTCTAACAGACAGTGCTCGGCAGGATTTGGCACGGTGGAGGCCCTCTTCCTGCTGCTGCTTTTGCTGACCAGCAGCATTGTAGAAAGTGGCGGTGGCCTTTAGACTCTGTGTTCTAGTGTCTGGTCATGAGCGTCCTGGGTGTCCTGGCGGTTGTGGTGGCAGCAGCGGTAGCGGAGCGATTATTGATCCACAGATGGCAGCGTGGTGGTGGGTGGGTGTGTCCACGAGCTCGACAGCTCCCTTGGGAGCCTCCTGCCTCTCCAGCTGCCACCCACTACCCACTCCCATGATTTTACAAGCCCCTGATTTCCTGTGCCCCACTCGCCCCTACTTTTGTTTTTCACCTAGAATGGTTTGTTTCTGCACTGCTGGTGCAGTAGGCACACAGCAAAAGCTGGCTTTGATGGATGAAACAGAATGTTGAATCTGCTTCTGAACACATCTTTGGGTCCTTTGGCTGTAAAAGGGAGGGCCACAGTGGATTGGCGGTAGGAAGTAGGGGAGCCCCAGAGGTGCTGGGCTAGATGGAGTCCTTGTTGCCGGGTGGGAGGGGAAAGTGTAGCTGGGGGTTGAAGCGGGGAAGACCAGCCTCTGGCTAAATGGTGACATTGGCCGAGTTGACCTTCAGGACCATAGACTCTCCTTTCCTCACCCTTCCCAGTAAAGCAGGAAGGGCCGAGAAACAAACCTCTTGAACATGGAACTAGGAAGGAAGGGGTGATTTATTTGGCTGGGAGCAGTGGTGGCATAGGTGCCTAACAGCCCTGCTCAGCTCACAAAGTCCCTGCCCTTTTAAAGGCTTACAACTCTAGAAATGACATGTGAAAGAGTCTTGACCCATGACGTAGTTGTGGGGTGGGGGTTTGTTCCCGTTTAAGTAAAAACAATGCCTTTGGAGAGACTCCTCCATACCATGTCTGTGATCTACAGCTGGGATTGTGGTTAGCTGTAGGGGTCTGATCCTTAACCGGGCTGGTGGCACCAACCAGTCCCCTCTCTGGCTAACTTCTAACTTCTCCTTTTGAGATGCAACGTAGAAGGTGATTAAGGGTCTCCTTCCTCACCAGGATCCCATCATTGTGTTTTACTTTTGGTAAAAACACAATGGCCCAGTGCTCCATCCTCCGTCAGCCACAGCTGCTCCCTGCAGAGGCCTGGTGAGCCCACTGACATGGAGGCAGAAGTCAGGGCCCAGTGCCGTCCCAAGGGTGGGAGAGGGGCTGGGAGGAGCTGCTTTAGAATAAAAGTCCCCTCCAGATCAGAGGCTTTGATCTCTGGATGGGAATTCCACGCATCAGCTGTGAGAAGGGGAGTTATATTTCGATGTTAGGACACCCTGAAATCATAGACTTGAGCTGGCTGAGGAGAGACCTCAAAAGGGCATCGCTTATGGTGTTATGGAGCATGGCAGTTTAAAACAAGCTCCCACATTCTTTGTCACTCCTGCCATGGAAGTGGGGTCTTTGTTCCCACCCCTTGAAACTGGGCAGGCTTGTGACTGCTGCCCCCAGTAGGGCACAGTGGATGCAAGGCCACGTGACTTCTTCGGTTTTTCTCAGACAGAGTCTCACTCTGTCGTCCAACCTCTGCCTCCTGGGTTCAAGTGATTCTCCTGCCTCAGCCTCCCGAGCCGCTGGGACTACAGGTGCCGGCCACCACACCCAGCTAATTTTTGTATTTTTAGTAGAAATGGGGTTTTGCGGTGTTGGCCAGGCTGGTCTTGAACTCCTGGCTTCAAGTGATCTGCCCACCTCAGACTCCCAAAGTGCTGGGATTGCAGGTGTGAGCCACAGCATGCGAAGGCCACGTGACTTCTAAGTGCAGGCCATTAAAGGCCAGGCAGCTTTGGGCTGGGTCTCTTGAAGTGCTATCTTCAGGTGTCCCTCTCTGACACTCCCTCTTAGAACCTCACTGCAGCTATGAGAAGCCGTGATGAGGCGCCATGCAGGTGCTTCAGTTGACAGTCCCAGCTGAGCCATGGTCCCGTCCAGATATGGAAGTAAAGAAGCAGGAGCAGCAAGTCCAGCTCAGCCTTCTCAGTCACCCCCGGCCATTCCCGTGCTCCCAGCTGAGGCTCCAGGCTTCACCCTGCCACACCCCACACCCAGTTCCAAACTCCTGACGTCCTCCCCAGACTCCAAAACATAATCCAGCAATGGCTGTTGCAGGCCATGATGGTGGAGGTGGTTCAAAACTCAGATGGGTGTGGTGGCTCACTAATCCCAGCACTTTGGGAGGCCAGGGCGGGCGGATCATGAGGTCAGGCATTTGAGACCAGCCTGGCCAACATGGTGAAACACCCTCTCTACTAAAAATACAAAAAAATTAGCCAGACATGCTGGCACACACCTGTAATCCCAGCTATTCGGGAGGCTGAGGCAGGAGAATTGCTTGAACCCGGGAAGCAGGGGTTGCAGTGAGCCGAGATCTCAGCACTGTACTCCAGCCTGGGTGACAGAGACTCTGTCTAAAAGAAACCCACAAAAAACAAAACAAAAAAACTCATAGCAGCGCCACAGTGCAACACGGAGTCACTGTCCCCGAAAGAGCCCTGCTGTGGACTGGTTGCCAACTCCAGCATCAGTGGGTTGTGGGGGCGGCGAGGCCCCTGTTAGAGTCACATTCCCGGATGCACCTTCTGAGATCTGCCAACTATGTGACTCACCTCTTCTCCACCGTATGTGCCACCCTCACGTGGCAGCTGGGTCACAAGTTGACCCTGTCATAAGGCTCAGGGTCTTCACCTGGCTCTGCAGAAATCCCATGACTACAGCGTTTTGTGATGTGTAGGAAGACCTCACTGAAGGTGGGGAAGACAGCCTCCCGCAGTTGCTCTCACCAGTCTTCTCGGTCTTCCCCTCCCCTTCCTCCTCCCATCCAGCCACCCAACCCCCCTCCCCACTGTTTCTCCCTTAATAATGCAAAGGAGCTTCCCTCTGCCTCCTGGTTGCAGCCTGTCCTGCAGACCTTGGGTGTCTGGCCTGGCCTCCAGGCAAGCTTATCCAGGCTTTTCCCCAATAGGGCCTGCACTGCAAGACTCCGCCTGGTTAAGCAGGTGAACAGCAGCACCCAGCGCTCTCAGGGGAACAAACACCGCACAGCTGGCAGGCCTGGATCTGCGGCTGGCTCCACCAGCCATTGCTTTTGAGCCCTCAGGCAGGTGTGGCCATTCCTCCGAGCGTCAGTTTCCCCATCTGTAAAACAGGGAGAGCGTGAAGTGCTTTGTGGGGAGCTGTCCTCCTCTTGGGAGTGTTGGAAGTGAAGACTGGGCTGGGGAGACATGCAGCTGGACACGATGCTCAGGTGCCGGCCAGGTGGCCCTGGGGAAGGCAGTGGCATTTCATCGGTAGCTCCTGGGACGTGAGCTCATCTGTAGACTTGCCTGTTGCATTTGAGACTCAAAACAACGGTGGTTTAAACAACATGGAAGCGTGGTCCTCTCTCATATAACAGACCTGGTAGGAGGCCTCCAGGGAAGCTTATCCAGGCATTTCCCCACAGCCGCACAGGGCTAGTGTCTCAGGCTCTTTCTGTCTGGTTGCTCTGAAGATTGATGGACAAGTTTGATCTGAGACGGCCAGCCACCATCTTCTCTGTATTCTAGCTAGAGAGAGGGGATGAGGCAGGGAGAGGGTGTGCCCAGCTTATCACGTCCACTCCCCGCCGGTTGCTCAGGACTCAGTCATGTGACTCTCCCAGTCACAAGGGGTGCCAGGAAGCACCACGGGCAGCCATGTGACCAACTACAAATCAAGGCTCCACGACTTCTACAGAAGCTAGGGGACAAAAAAAGCGTCTGCCACACTAGGCGAGGGGCTGAGGGACTGGCCTCAGTCGTCCGTCCTCCCACCCACCCTCCCCTCCAGTCATCTCACTGTCGAGGGTGGAGCAGGGGCTGAGTTACAGAGATAGAAAGACGTGGCCCTGCTCTCAAGGGACAACCAGTCCTTCGGCAAACAAAAGTGGGTGGAGGGTGTTCGGGGCAGGGCTTTGAAGGGCTGAGTTGTCCAGCCAGCTGCCGGGTACTCCGAGTTCTGGCCCTGAGCAGACCCTCTGTCCTGGGAGAGTGTGTCCTTGGACCACGCTGGCCTCTCTTCTGGAGGACTCTGCGTCCCTGAGGGTTGTTGATGCGGTGTCCTCTGCGTTGATCAGCAGTCACATGAAGAATGCCTTCCTTTTGCCACAAAAGTGATTTTTCAGGACATAGCCAAGCCATTGCATCACTCAGCGTTCCTTACAGGAAGGCCCCAGTGAGTGATTTTTATGAGAATGTATTGTAAGGGGAAACTTCGTCCCTGCAGAGCAAACAGTCTGCTTCCTGCAGATAGTAATGGATCAGATTTCTTCTTCCGCCTTGGCTGCTTCGAGTGGTAATCGTGGCATCTGTTGCCACTCAGGTCTGCCTTTCACAGTCTCCGTGTTCTACATTCTCAGTCTATCGTCACTGATAAAATAGAAAACGATGGAAGCAGCAGCCCTGGTGGCCGTGAGGGATGGCACCATTGCCGCACTTGAGTATTGGTGATGTCTCATGTGTCCCAGCAGCTGGGGCAGAAAGGGAGAGGGCTTACGAGACTGCCTCCGCAAGAAGGAAGCAAAGCAGTATTATGAGAGAAGCCAAGCAGTAAGCCCTGAGCTCGCGGTAGAGGTCCTGCCAGCAGTTCCAGGTGCAGGGAGCCCGGGAATCTGGGCACTGATTGCATAGTCAGAAGCTGTGTGACCCTAGAGGAGTCACTTAACCTTTGTGTGCATGAGCATAGTAATAGTAACTGCTAAATGGAAAGCGTTGGCTATTTAAATTAATGCATGCAAAGGGTGAGAATAGAGCTTGGCGCTTAGTAAGTGTTCAATAAATATGAGCTTGCATAATGCTTGTTATGGATGGAGGAAGGATTAGGGGGAGGAGTGAAAATTATGGAGACTTCTAGCTCCATAAACATTGATACGGGGTGTTGATAAGAATTTAGAAACCCAAGAAAACCTAGAAGGCAGAGCATGGGGGAAGTAAGCCCTGATGTAAAACTGCCAGCTAGGTTTTTCTCACTGAAGGTGGAAGTTGGGATTCACTGGAATGGAGGGATTCAGGGTGGGGGCTCAGCTGCTTGGCATGGACATGTCTAAGGCCATCTTCACTGTGAGCAGAGGGGCATCCCTGAGAATGTTCCTGATCCCTTTTGAGGCAGGTCTGAGTTAGCTCTCTGGTTTTATGAGTCTAGGGCAACCTTGACTGAGGTGGGTCCAGGCTCATAAGAAGGTAGCCTGGCCCTTCTCTGTGAGGACAGACTGGCAATGGGACAGCTTCTTCAGAAACGGTCCCAGAGGATTTTGAGGAGGGCCTGGCAAAGGCCGGAGCTCCTGTTAACCACCTGTGACTGTTGGACTATTATTTGGACGCGAGATGCAAGCAGGAGCTCTGACTATCAGAGATGCTGGGGCCTCTGAGATCACAGCGGGAAGGTGGGAGAGAAAGTGGGGAGAAGAGCGAGAGAAGCTGAGAGGAGGGGCAGCAGGAAACATTTGAAGTGATGAATGCTTATTTTGAATTGTGGTGATGGTATCACAGTGTATGCATATGTTCAAACTCGTCAAATTGAATATGTTAAACGTGCATTTTTTTGTGTATCAATTATTTCTCAGTAAAGCTATAAAAAATGAACTGTTATACATTAGTAAGAAAAAGATAGACCACCCACTAGGAAAATATGAGAGGCCTGAACAGGCACGTTACAAAGGATAATATCCAGGTGACCAATAAGAATGAAAAGTTGGCCGGGCGCGGTGGCTCACGTCTGTAATCCCAGAATTTTGGGAGGATGAGGCAGGTGGATCACCTGAGGTTGGGGGTTTGAGACCAGCCAGACCAACATGGAGAAACCCTGTCTCTACTGAAAATACAAAGTTAGCCGGGCGTGGTGGTGCATGCCTGTAATCCCAGCTACTCGGGAGGCTGAGGCAGGAGAATCACTTGAACCTGAGAGGTGGAGGTTGTGGTGAACTGATATTGTGCCACTGCACTCCAGCCTGGTGACAGAGGGAGACTCCGTTTCAAAAAAAAAAAAGAAAAGAAAAGTTGTTTACCCTCACCAGTTACCAAGGAAATACAAAATAAAACCGCAATGAGGCCAGGTGAGGTGACTCATGCCTGTAATCCTATCACTTTGGGAGGCACAGGTGGATAAATCACTTGAGGGCAGGAGTTGGCCAGCATGGGGAAACCCTATCTCTACTAAAAATACAGAAATCAGCCGAGCACGGTGGCGGGTGCCTGTAATCCCAGCTACTTAGGAGGCTGAGGCAGGAGAATTGCTTTAACCCAGGAAGTAGAGGTTGCAGTGAGCCGAAATTGCACCACTCCAGCTTGGGTTACAGAGCAAGATTCTATCTCAAAACAAAAACAAAAACAAACAAACAAAAAACACACAAAAATCTCACAATGAGATAGCTAGCTGTACGTTTCCACCAGCATGGCTACAATGAAAAAGACTAAATTGATGAGGATTTGGAGAAATAAAATTTCCCATACATTGCTGGGGTTTGCACAAATTGATAGAGATACTTTGGAAACTATTTTGAAGATTCTCATATCCTGTGGCTTAGGCTTATGCCCAAAAGACATGCATGCATATGGGCACCAGGAGACGTGGTCAAGGGTGTTCATAGTAACTCTATCTGTAACATCCAAAGTGGAAATAACCCAAATGCCCAGCAACCATAATTGTATGCATAAATGATGGTGTATGTAGACAATGGAATTCTACACAGCAATGAGAATTTATGAACCACCTGCAATGCGTGCAAAGGGTGAGAATAGAGCTTGGCACTTAGTAAGTGCTCAATAATAAGTGAGCTTGCATTATGCTTGTTACAGATGGGAAGGAGGAGTGAGTATAAGACCCCTAGCTCCATAAGTGTTGATAAAGATTTGGAGACATTTAACAAGATAAATAATAGAAGCCAGACATGAAAGAAAAAATACTGAATGGTTCTAGTTAAATTAAGTTCAAAATCAGGCAGAACTAAACTATAGCATTAGAAATTTCCAGTGTGGTAGGCCAGGCACAGTGGCTCACGCCTGTAATCCCAGCACTTTGGGAGGCTGAGGTGGGTGGATCACTTGAGGCCAGGAGCTCGAGATCAGCCTGACCAACATGGCAAAATTCTATCTCTACTAAAAATACAAAAATTAGCCGGCCATGGTGGCACACTTCTGTGTTGGAAATAGATGCTCGGTGCTGCGAAAAAAAATTAGCCCTGAGACAAAGGATCTTCCAGCAATCCAATTTTTACTTCCTGGACTGAAGGAAGGGTAACCTCACTAGCCATCTTGCCACAAGAGTACAAAGAACAAAGGGAATACACATAAATTTATTCCTTAGGCGTTCGGGGTTGTCCTTACTGCTGTGTCTGATCTCCGTTGGCTGGAGCCAGACCTCACAATCTAAACTAAAACCCTATTGGCTAACAACTTTAAATTTTTCTAAACAAGTAAAAGCAATGGAGAGCTGGAACATGCCTGTGAGCATGTCCAGCACGGATATCTTGGTTAAAGTACAAGGACACAGAATGTACTCCGTGCCTGTAAGCATGGCACGCCTAACAGCTACATAGGACAGGGCTTAACAAAGTAATTAGCACATTTATTCTTTAACAAGAAAGAAAACTTTAAAAAGGAACTTTTTCTGCTTCCCACATCCTGGAATCCCAGCTACTCAGGTGGTTGAGGCACAAGAATCATTTGAACCCAGGGGCTGAGGTTGCAGTGAGCTGAAATCCTGCCACAGCTCTCCAGCCGGGTGACAGAGCAAGACTCTCTCTCAAAAAAAAAAAAAAAAAAAGAAAGAAAGAAAGAAAGGAATTTCTCGTGTGGAGATAGTGGGGTGGGCATGAGAGAGGTTTCTGGAGTGGTGACAGTTCTTTTTCTTCACCTGAGTGGGGATTAAACAGGTATTTGCTTTGTTATGATTTGTTGAGCACATTTAGTTTTTGTGAATGCGTGCATGTACATAGGTATTTTCTGTACGTGTGTTCTACTTAATAAAAAAGTTAAAAGTAAACAAATCATACATATATATGCACATATACAAAAGAGAGAGGCTGACAGGAGTTGCTCACTTCTTTCCGAGGAGGGGGATCTCTGCTGTCTGGCATCTCACTGGGGGTCCTGGGAAGGGAGGAGCTGAATCCAACTACTGGGCTCAGCCCACAGTCCTCAGCGTGCCCCTCACACACCTGCCCAGTTCCGACACCATGCCAGTCACCTCCCTGGCTCCAACTGTGAGTCTCAGATGGCCCTGCAACAATACCTCTCTCCTCCAGCCTCTCTGCAAACAAGCCCTGGAAGGCCACTTTCTCCCAGACAGCTCAGGAGCACAGGCAGCCCGAGGCCCCTCCCTGCCAGCTTCCCCTTTGCTGTCTGCCTCCAGCTGTGACCTCCGTGCTTCTTGGCCAGAGCAGCTATTCAGTTGTTGGTTGGTTCATTGATTCTTTCATTCCTTCTTTTAACAAACCTTTTTTGAGCACATATTATGTGCCAGACACTTTGCGAGGCACTGAGGGTCCACTGATGAGCAGTCTCTGGCTGCACAGGGTGTACAGTCTGGCAGGGACCTACAGACATTTGTCAGTCAGTTCTCCAAATGATGAAAAATTGCAACAAAGCCTACAAGGGAGAGGCAGAGACTTAGCCAGCAGCACAGGGAACTGGACATGAGTCTGTGTGCAAGTGACATGTGGCCTTAGTGGATCTGAGGTTCGAGGAGTTCACTGGAGAGTCAGTGGGGGATGGAAGAGCATTCTAGGCAGAAGGAACAGCATGTGCTGAGACTGCATGGTGGTGACAGGTGAGGGTACTGAGCACCGACAGAAAAAAAGAACCAGAGGGGCTGGTGCAGGGAGGCTGGCTGGCTGGGGAGGAGCTTACTGATTTGGGAGCACACTCCTGAGAGACAGGGTTTCACTCCCTGGCAGGGACTCTGGATGATGGGGTCAACTTTCAGCTAGAAGCGCAGAAGAGACAGCTCCCAAGAAATGAGTTGCAAGGCCAGGCTTGCCATGGCAGAGAGTAGAGGGAGGGAATAAAAGGCTCTGGGAGTGGGGCGTGCTGGAGGGGTTACAGTGTGTATGACCAGGAGATTATCCTGATACGTTATTGGGGCAGGACCAGAGCACACACCATTTACACACCACGGCAAAAGGAATGACTGGAGAGAGGGGCAGGGGAGCTCTTTCACCCATATACTGCTCATTTATGTTATCTGTATGTGCATGAAAATACCTGTCAATTACTTATCATCATCAATTTATTGCTACAGTCTAGGATACCTTCTAGTTTTTGGCATCTACCTTTCCTTCTGTACTTTTTTTTTTTTTTTGAGACGGAGTCTTGCTCTGTCACCCAGGCTGGACTGCAGTGGCTTGATCTCAGCTCACTATAACCTCCGCCTCCTGGGTTCAAGCAATTCTCCTGCCGCAGCCTCCCGAGTAGCTGGGACTATAGGCATGTGCCACCACACCTGGATAGTTTTTGTATTTTTAGTAGAGGCAGGGTATCACTGTGTTGGCCAGGCTGACCTCAGGTGATCCACCTGCCTCGGCCTCCCAGCGTGCTGGGATTACAGGCATGAGCCACTGTGCCTGGACCTCCTTCTGTACTTTCTATTTCTTATTTATTTCAATTTATCTCCTGTGATTCATTGTACTTTGCTGAGTCAAGCTGGAGTTCACAGTGCCACTCCTGAGACCCCAAGGCTGCAGTGAAGGTGGAAGAGGGAAGTCACATCTATACTGAACAGGGGAAAGCTGGGAAGTGTGTTTTTAGGATCCCCAAGGTCCCTGTTTTCTGGCTCCTTGCTGCCTTTTATGGCCTAATGGCAAATATTCTTTCTCTCTAACAGAACCTGGGTGCAGGGTAGGCTGGCAGAGCCCTGGTCTCGGAGCTGATCTCTATTTCTAACCTTGTGGGAAAAGATTTTCCCCGTTTTTTGGGCCTAAGTCTGTCAAGCGTCAGACTGGGACAGCTGGATCTGATGTCCTCTATGACCCCTTCCAGTTCTGAAATTACTATTATTATTATTATTTTTTAGAGACGGGGTTTCACTGTGTTGGCCAGGATGGTTTCCATCTTTTGACTTCGTGATCCACCTGCCTTGGCCTCCCAAAGTGCTGGGATTATAGGTGTGAGCCACCGCGCCTGGCCCAGCTCTGAAATTTTTAAAGACCTGCAGCCACAGAATCCTCCTCTCAGAGACGTTTTTGTTTTAAGGATGGTGTTAGTCTCCTGTGGCTGCCGTAACAAATTCCCACCAAGGTGTGTGCAGGGCTGTGCTCCTTCTGAGGGCTCTCGAGGAGAACTTTCTGGCCTCCTCCAGCTTCTCATGGCTGCAGGCATTCCTTGGCTTGTGGCTGTATCATTATAAACTCTGCTTCCATCTTCCTTCTCTATGTGTCCATGTCTTCTCCTGTCTCTTAATGACCCTTGTCACTGGAATTAGGTCCTACCCAGACAACCTAGGATGATCTCACCTAGGGATGCTTAACTTGATTACATCTGCAAAGACATTTCTTTTTTATTTTCTTTTTATTTATTTATTTATTTTATTGCATTTTAGGTTTTGGGGTACATGTGAAGAACATGCAAGATTGTTGCATAGGTACACACATGGCAGTGTGATTTGCTGCCTTCCTCCCCATCACCTACATCTGGCATCCCTCCCTTTGCTATCTCTCCCCAACTCCCCACCCCCCACCGTCCCTCCCCTATTTCCCCCCAACAGACCCCAGTGTGTGGTGCTCCCCTCCCTGTGTCCATGTGTTCTCATTGTTCAACACCCGCCTATGAGTGAGAACATGCGGTGTTTGATTTTCTGTTCTTGTGTCAGTTTACTGAGAATGATGGTTTCCAGGTTCATCCATGTCCCTACAAAGGACACAAACTCATCGTTTTTGATGGCTGCATAATATTCCATGGTGTATATGTGCCACATTTTCCCTGTCCAGTCTATCATCGATGGGCATTGGGTTGGTTCCAGGTCTTGCAAAGACATTTCTATCAGTTAAGGTCAAATTCATAGGACCGGGCATATCTTTTTCTTTTCTTTTCTTTTTGAGATGAACTCTTGCTCTGTCGCTCAGGCTAGAGTGCAGTGGTGTGATCTCGGCTCACTGCAACCTCCACCTCCCAGGCTCAAACAATTCTCTTGCCTCAGCCTCCTAAATAGCTGGGATTGCAGGTGCCTGCCACCATGCCTGGCTAATATTAGTATTTTTAGTAGAGACGTGATTTCATCCTATTGGCCAGGCTGGTCTCAACCTCCTGACCTTAGGTGATCTGCCGCCTCAGCCTCCCAAAGTGCTGGGATTACAGGTGTGTGCCATCATGCCCAGACCTTTTTGGAGCTACCATTCAATCCACTATAAGGACCAAAATTTTGGATCTAAGCAATGCATCTCTCATGGGTGGGGAGAACGTTTCTCAGTGGGAGGAGAGGGCATGTGGACTCCTAAAAATTCCGCCTTGTGAAGTGCAGCTTTCCCATCTAGCTGCCTCTGTTCCTTTCAGATCTAAGCTCCTAAGAGCGGGCCTAAGCTTCTCTCCCTGCTTCTCCCCTCAGGGCCCATGGATGCTGTGCACACACAAGATACTCAATGCATGCTGAACTGTCTGTCTCTCTCCAAAGGTGCTCAGAGGGCTGGAGGTAGTGCGAGACTAAGGGACTGAGAAACATGTTGAGAGAGGACTGAGGGCTGGTGGTGAATGGAGCCAGGCAGGGGAGGGATGGGCATCCTTGGCTTTGGGCTGGTTAACTCCCATCTGCTCTGACTGGGGGAGGGCCTGCTGAGTAAGACCCCTTGCCCTGGAGAGACTCACTGGCAGGACAGACCCATGGTGGGACTCCATTCCCCCTCTGCTCACCTCCTGGCACAGGCCCATAGTGTCTGCTCACTGGTCAGCTTCAGGGGTTCCCTGCCTCCAGTTGCTCCCTGCTCTGGCCACCCAGTACACAGCTGCAGCCCTGACTGAAGCACTCTCCTGAACAAACATCTCCCACGGCTCTCCGCTCTTGCTGGGTCAAGTCTAAAGTCCATCAAGGCCGTCATAGGGAACTCAGCTACTTCTCCAGCCTGAGAATATAGGATTCCTTTTCTAAAATCCTTCCCCTTCGGCTGTTCCCTAAACCTCCCCCTGGATCCTCTCCCTCTGGGCTTTTTCTGACACTGTTCTCTCCTTCTGGAACGAATCTCTTCCTTCCAGCAAATCAAACCCTAGCCATTTTTTTTTTTTTTTTTTTTTTTT
>NW_022436942.1:24150038-24283899 GCF_009761245.1 Sapajus apella | reverse complement strand
TTTTTTTTTTTTTTTTTTTTTTTGAGACAGAGTCTTGTTCTGTCACCCAGACTGGAGTGCAACGGCATGGTCTCAGCTCACTGCAACCTCCGCCTCCTGGGTTCAAGAGATTCTCCAGCCTCAGCCTCCTGAGTTGGGATTACAGGCACCTGCCACCATGCCTGGCTAAATTTTTTTGTATTTTTAGTAGAGATGGGGTGTTCCATGTTGGCCAGGCTGGTCTCGAACTCCTGACCTTGTGATCCGCCCGCCTTGGCTTCCCAAAGTGCTGGGATTACAGGCGTGAACACCCAGCCCCTAGCCATCTTTAAAGGCCCAGCTTTATGCCTTTCCTCTCCAGCAGCCTTTTTAGATTTCCCAAGGTAGAAGTAATCATTTCCCAAGATCTTCCCGAGGTGGAAGCGATCCCCCTATGACACCTCCCACTTTCTATCTTGTCTGTTGCTGTCTATGGGCAGGACTCATTTCTAACACAGAGGTCATGCTCTGTTGGCAGGAGACACGTCCAGCTCACTCTTGGTTCCCAGCAGCTCACACAGGGCTTAGGATACAGTAGGTGTTTACTAATTATTATTATTATTATTATTATTATTTTTGCGACAGAGTCTTGCTCTGTCACCCAGGCTGGAGTGCAGTGGCGCTATGTTGGCTCGCTGCAACCTCCAACTCCCTGGTTCAAGCGATTCTCCTGCCTCAGCCTCCCGAGTAGTTGGGATTGCAAGTGCGTGCCACCATACCCAGCTAATTTCCGTATTTTTAGCAGAGACAGGGTTTCACCATGTTGGCCATGCTGGTCTCGATCTCCTGACCTTGTGATCCACCCGCCTTGGCCTCCCAAAGTGCTGGGATTATAGGCATCAGCCACCACGCCTGGCCATTATTTTTCAAATGAATAAGCTACCCCGTACAGCTCTGTATATTGAACTCCAGCAGCTCCGTGGACAGACTTCTAAGGCTGGAGCTACATGCAACTTCCTGATTTACTCTCTCGGCTGATCTTATTCCCTGGTGGGTGGTGCAGAGCCCCAGACTGAGATTTCCCTGTGGGCTTCTCCTCCAGGGCTGTTTGTGGTTCCTTGTGGGTGCTCTGTTCAAATGCATGTTACAGAGTTGGTCCAAAATGGAAAGTTTGTCTTAAAGAATTAATAAACTTTAAACAATATGTTTCATATCTATAAATATATACAAAGTTTACTAAAATGAACATCTATGTATCCACCACCCAGTTTCAGGAAGAGTGTAGCCAACAGTGGGGGACACCCTCTCTCTTTCGGGGCCCTGATGAGGTCACTGTTTCAAGTTTGCCTGACATCAGAAACAGGAACAACTTAGCTGCTCAGGGACTGCCTGAGGCCTTCTGCTAAACTACTGGGTTTCAGAGCTCCTCTTTTTTTTTTCTTTGAGTGGAGTCTCACTCTGTTGCCCATGCTGGAGTGCAGTGGTACCATCTTAGCTCACTGCAACCTCTGCCTCTGGGGTTCAAGCACTTCTGCCTGTCCCAGGCTCCCGAGTATCTGGGATTACCAGCATGCACCACCACACCCGGCTATTTTTTGCATTTTTAATACAGACGGCAGGTGGGAGGGGAGGTTCTCACTATGCTGTCCAGGCTGGCCTCGAACTCCTGGCCTCAAGTGATCCGACCACTTCAGCCTCCCAAAATGTTGGGATTACAGGCATGAGCCACCATGCCCCACTGAGTTTCAGAACTCTTAAACTCACCTGTGTTCATGCTACAAATGAGATGGGACCCTTGAACAAACAGCAAAGTTTTAGCGGCACAGCTCTGCAGCGAGCTGTCTTCTGACCGGTAACTTTAGGAAGCAGATCGAGTGTGCAGTATTGAAGGGTACCCAGTGGTGGGGAGGTGGCTGGCGCCGGGGATTCTGGGTCTCTGCCCCGGGGCGGTGCCACTGCACTGAAACCTCTGCAGTGCATGGTTCTGCCCCTAGATGGCACTGCTGGACCATGACACTGTCCACCTGGCCCAGGTGTTCTGGGGAAAAGAGGCATTTTGTATTTTGGAGATGATGGAAGAGAGAAATGCTTTAAATTGAAATGTGAAACTCTGGCCCAGACTTAACACAAGCAGAGTTAGGTGCTAATTTCAGCTGCCTGCTCCTCTGAGCATGGCTTCAGAGTTCACATCCTGATCCACTGTCAGTATCTGCATGACTGGGTAGGCTGCATGTGTGCAGTAAAGAGAATAGCAGAACCTGACCTATCTAGGGCTTTGCGAATAATGAAATAATTTGCTTTATATAAAGTGCTTAGAACAGTGTATGTTACATGGTCATTGCTCAATAAAATTCAATATTCTTTTCTTTTCTCTCTCTTTTTTTTTTTTTGAGATGGAGTCTTGCTCTTTTGTCCAGGCTGTAGTTCAGTAGTGTGGTCTCGGCTCTCTGCAAACTCTGCCTCCTGGGTTCAAGTGATTCTCCCACCTCAGCCTCCTGAATAGCTGGCATTACAGGTACCCGCCACTACACCTGGCTAATTTTTGTATTTTTAGTAGAGATGGGGTTTCACCATGTAGGCCAGGCTGGTCTCCAACTCCTGACCTCAAGTGATCCACTTGCCTCAGCCTCCCAAAGTGCTGGGATTACAGGTGTGGGCCACCACAACTGCCCTCTTTTCTTTTTTCATTTGCATGTAGTGATCTGTCTGAGAGAATATCCTGTCTCCCCCGAGGGCAGAGACCGTAGCTGGCTGCTGATACCTGCATCCCAGTTGCCCGGAACAGAGCAGGTGCTTCAGGAGCTAGTTCTCTCTCCACCTTGCCCCCATCACATGGAGGAGGGAGTTGCTGCGTTCCATGTGTCTTCAGTGGAGACCAGGCAGGGACTTAGAGAGAGCTGAGTGGGTGGGCAGATTTGTAATCTGAGCTGTCCAAGAATGGAAGGGCTTCCTGGTGAGGGACTGAGTTACTGGGCACTGGCAGTGCTTAAGCAGAGTGCACTTGCCAGGCAGGATGCTGCAGAGGGACCCTGGTTTCAGGCTGGACTGGGCAGTGCTGTCCTATCTGGAGGTCCCCTCTGTGAGTGAAATGCTAATTCACTATTGCCAGAGCCGTCATGCTTCCTGAGGTTGAGAGGGAGACAGGAAGGGCTGGGAAGATCTGAGGGAATCAGGAGGAGAAGGCGCCCTGATTCCAGAGAGTGGGAGATGGTGGGAGCAGCTCTAGGCCTTTACCCTCCCTGTCAATATCTAGGAATGGTTGGGCTTCAGTGTGTGGTGGGGTGTAGGTGTCTTTGGGTGGGCCCTTGACTCTGGCAGGGCCTACGGTCAGCTTCTGAGTGAAAGCTGCCATCTGTGGGCCTCTCGTCTCCCCATCATTCACCCTGCTCACTCTGTCTTCTGACGATCTCTGGATTAGTTTGAGTGGCTCCTCTGCCCTCCCGGTTGCTCAGACCAGATACTTGCGCATCCCCTCCAATGCCTGCATTCCCCCTCCCCACCCCAGTCCAATAAGCCTATTGGGAGACAGAAAAGTGATTTCAAGAAAGTGTTGGGCCTGTCGCGGTGGCTCACGTCTGTAATCCCAGCACTTTGGGAGGCTGAGGCAGGTGGATCACAAGGTCTGGAGATCGAGACCATCCTGGCCAATATGGTGAAACTCTGTCTCTACTAAAAATACAAAAATTAGTGGTGGCATGTGCCTGTAATCCCAGCTACTTGGGAGGCTGAGGCAGGAGGATTCCTTGAACCAGGGAGTCGGAGGTTGCAGTGAGCTGAGATTGTGCCACTGCACTCCTGCCTCGCGACAGAACGAGACTCTATCTCAAAAAAAAGAAAGTGTTAAGTGATCACCCAGCCTCTGCCCTTGCCCCTGCAGCGCAGGTCCTGCCGTGTCCTCATTTGCTGTGTGGCCCATTATGCTATAATGTGCATCTTCTGGTCTCAGCAAAGGAAAGCCAGGTCTTAATGTGAGCCTCTCAGGCTCTCAGCCCCCACCTCCCACCACACTCTCTCCATCCATCACCCCCTCCCACCCTTGGCCCCATGGCTGGCTTTCCCCCTTCCTTCAGGTCTTCAGAAACGTTACCTTCTAGTAAAGCCTTCCCTAACCACCCTATTTAAATTTATGATCCCTCCTCCTTGTCCCTTGTTATATGTAAATTTTCGGTACTTCGAAAGAAGTAGCACTCAAATACACATTTCCTAGCATGGCAATTTACTTCTGTAGAAGGTTGCGGCTTACAGATGGAACAATGGCGAGTGTACACCTGGACAAGGGGGGAAGGGTACTTCTGCCTGACAGAGGTCGCCCCTGCTCCTGTGTCCTTCCCCTGTTGGGTAGGGTTAGACCGCACAGTTTAGGCTAGTTCTCATTGGCTATTTTAAAGAGAGCAGGGGTACCGGCCAGAGTGGCAGGGTGGGTAGTTTGGCGGGAAAGACAGTTATGGGACAGATCAGAGTAGGTAACCGGGGTCAAAGCAGGTGACTGGAACAGGTGGCCGGGATGAGTCAGGACGGAGCAGGGGACCCGGGGAACAGATGTGAACTACTCATTGGAACTGGTGGAAAGGGTTGTTTACTGAAACTACAAGGAAGTTAAACTTTACAACGGAGAGTTGAAGAACGAGAGAGCTGAACGTACTGACAGACTGATTCTTTGAAGAGAAACGTGGGGTCCACTATATCTCACGTCCCTCCATTCCGTCTCCTGTTTTATTTCTCTCCATAGCAGCTGCCGCCTAACATACTATGTTTAAGACTGGCTGCATAATTTGTAGTCTCAGTGCAAAATGAAAACGTGGGGACAGCAGGCAGCGACAGCAGAGTGGGGCCCTGGGCGGCTGCCCGGGCTTCCTGCCTGCTTAGCAGTCCTCGCAGTGTTGTGCTGGTTTATCAGTCTTCTTCTTCACCTGGGAGGTAAGCCCTGCGAGAGGAGGGACCTGGGCTTCGTCCACAATAGTATCTGAGGATCTGCAGCATCTAGAACGTAGTAGGCCCTCAGCGAATATTTCTTAAAGTGAGAAAGAAAGGGGTCACATTAGGGGTTGGCACAGAGAAGGAGCTCCTCACTCAGCCAGGAAACGTGGGGAAAGGCTTCAGTGAGGACACATGAGAGGGCCGGGTCTGGAAAGGTGAGCTTGGAGCTGGGGGAAGCCAGCCGGGGCCTAGGCAGCCTGTGGGCATGAGTGCCAGCAAGCACAGGGGTAGGGGAGTGCAGACCCCGGGCTCTGCTGCTTCTCCGTGGAGTGCTGCTGGGGACTCAGCTGCTACCTTGAAGGGCTGGGGTTGCATGTGGCTTGGTTTCAGTCCACCTGTGGGACCTGGGCAGATGACTTAACCTCTCTGACCCTCAGTCTCCTCCTCAGTTGTCCTTATTATAGGGATAGCATAGGGAGTGGGGTAGTCCAGAGCATGCAATAAAGTAGTCAAGCGTTGGGTACAGTAGTGACAGTGTCTGGTATATACGGTGCATTTGGAGTCTGGCTGGTGGCAGAAGCTGGAGGTCTGTGTAGCAGGTGTTTGGAGAGCAACGGGCTTCAGTGGTTGGGGTAGGCTCCGTGTCAGCCCTGCTTGCTTGAAGCGCTGCTAAGAGGGGTCCCTTAGAGGTTAAGAAGATTGGGAACAGGGAATGAGGGAGGCTTGTTTTTGAACGCCTCTAAGATTCTGGCCTTAACAGTGTGGCCTCAGGGCCTGGGGGCATGGTGTTTAGAGAGGGAAGAGTCACCCCCCTCCCTCCTCCTCAGCAGCCTGTCACAGAGAGCTGAGGCTTTCAGGGCTGAGGACGGAGCTGGCTATGGGTGGAGGACGGGTGCTCTCCAGAGCGGAGTTCTCATGCCACGGAAGCAGGGGTGTCTTTGCAGGGAGCCAGCACAGCCAGTGTGGGTTTGCTCCTGCTTATGTGCAAGGCAGTATCCTGGGACTCTGCAATAAGTGGAGGACTTTCTGAGGGACAACACGAGGCCCTGCAGCACGCAGCTGAGGCCCAGGAGCCCCTCTGACTTGGGCACTGATGTCAAAGTGACCCATGTTCACCCCCCACAGGCTGGTGGCCTCCGAGCACTGTGCCTCGCACATAGTAGGTGCACAATTAATAGGAGTTGATAGAACCCATGTCCTCAGCATGTGTCCTCAGGAGGGCTCTACAGGCGACTGAGGCCCAGTGGAGAGGGGTGAGCGGGTAACAACAAGCGCAGGAAGGGACCTTAGAAGAGGCTTACCTGCACCAAGCCCATTTTGAGAAGAGAAGACTCGCCCGGGCATGGGGCAGAGGCCAGACAGCGGGACAGTGGGCCGTAAGGAATCTCCCACTTCCCTGCCGTGTCCCTTGACTCAGCAGAGCTTCAGACATGAGTGTCCCCTCCTGCTGGCCTCCACTAGGACACTGCTCAGGCCCTTGAGACCCAACAGGTCTGAGAGGAGCTCTTCAGCCTCCTTCCCAGCCCCTTGGTCTCCCCATCCCCAGTGCCAGAAACCAGGAGTCACATCAGATCCTTTCTTCACCTCCAGCCCCCGGCCTCCCATCACCAGCCCGAGGCCGACACCTACACGTCGGCCATGCCGCCTGCCTCTGGCCACTGTGCTTTTGCTAATGTGGTGCCAGGCCTGTCCTCCCCTCTCCTAGTCTCCTGGCTCACGCCCTCTGATGTGGCCTGGGTGCTCAGTAAGGTCTAGAAGCAGTGGGTGGCCAGGGGGCCTGGGGCAAGGTGGACTTTTTTCTGGCCTGGGGCCTGGATTGGGTCCTTGTCCCCTGTCTGTCCCTCACCTGTCAGCTGGGGGCACTCCTGCCCCACAGAACTCTGGCATCCTGGCTCCAAGTGGGGGCGGGGAGCCTCTCCTGGCAGCTGGGCCGGCTTGGCCTGCCCAGCAGGTCTGGGTGTGGGTGGTGGGGGCCAGGAGAGGGGGTGGGGAGGAGCACGTCTGTGTGTCTGTGTGTGGGTGCGGGCCTTGGGGTGTGGGGCTACAGGAGCTGGGTGTGCACATGCAGCTTAGCTGCGTGTGTGGCAGGGCACAGGTCATGGCGTGGGGTCTGTGAAGCCTGGGGACCTCATGGTAGGATTCCTTAGACTTAGGTGAAAGCCTGGGCCTGGCCATGTCTGCCCTCCAGCCCCTTCCCCAGGGCACCCCCACCTCGTCACCCACTCGAGGCAGATCTTCAGCAGACTCCTTTGGAGGGCCAGCTTTGAGGAGTGATTCCCACTCTTCACCTTGGTCCATCCCTAAAACGGCTGTAGCCTCAGTGTCCTTGTAAGAACAATGGGGACAAGGACAGCAAAGTTGCAGGACTGTTGTAAGGACAGTGGGAAGCACCCAGGGCCTGGCTTCCACACAGTGACAGGAGGGATGGAGGTGTCACGGCCAGTCCCCAAGGACTGTGCCAGGCAGTGAGAGCTGTGCCAGAGAGGATGTGCTCTCAGGAAGCTGGCAGTGTGGAGGGTAGTTGAGGCCTACTGAAAGCCATGGGGCAGGGTCGGGGAAAGGGCCATCAGACCAGGACCGCAGGGGTCTGGGCTCAGAGAGGGGACGCTCCCTGCTTCGCTCATAGGAAAGACAGGATTTCACCAGGGAGTGCTCTCCAGGCTGTGGATGGCCTAGCAAAACCAGGGAGGTGGAAACTGTGGGATCTCTAGGAGAGCAATGGGTCTGGTGCGGTGGGCTCCGTGGGGGTCAGGCTGCTGCGTGGGATGGCTGAGTGCTGGGGCCTTGACTGCCAGTGAAGAGCTCCCTGGCAGGGCCCCAGCCAGGGAGACCGGCCGGGGTAGGGGTGGGGGCCCCAGGGGTCAATAGGCCAGAGGTGCGGGGGCCTGGGCCTGGATGGCAGCTGGAGGGAGGGAGAGGTCCCTGGGAGCAGAATCTCCTTTTCCTCCTGGACTGCACTGTAGGGAATCGAGGTTAGATGACTAGAAGAACTTCCTGGCACAGATCTGGGGATGCCCTTGCCCAGGGGCCTGGCCCTTACCCATTCCTGGATCCTCTGCCTCTCCCCAGCTCCCACTGTCCTCAGACACCCCTTGCCCCTGTCTGGGCTTCCGGGGTGAGGCCTGCTGCAGGGTGACAGAGTTCTGTTCCAGCTGCACTGAGTGATAACTGCCACCTCTCTGGGCCTTTCTTGTGCACCACGGTGGGGGTGTGGGGCCCTGCTCCATGGGCCGGGGCCTCTGGCAGGACAGTGGCAGGCCAAGGAAAGGACCTACCAAGGCCACCTTGCCTCGAAGGCTGAGGGGCGAGAGAAGGCTGGGCGGGTCTGGCGAGTCTGGGGCACCTGGGCCTGCCTGAGTGGGCTCCCTGGAGCCGTGTGACAGTGACTGCAGCATGGGGGCTTCAGGCTGCGGCTGAGGGAGGAGCCCCAGCAGCTTCCTGGGGAGCGGAAAAGGGTGCTGAGCTCGGCTTTTGTGTCCCTAGTGGCAGGTTTGGGCTTTCTGGGAATGCAGCCTGGGCCTGAGGGCAGGTGAGGGAGGCCAGCCAGGGGCCCTGCACCCCTGCTCCCACCTGCTCCCGTCCCAGTCTTGCTGGAAGAGTGAGGGGTCTCCAATTTAGCCTGCTCGGCCTTTACAGCAGGGCAGGGGCTGGGGTGCTCTGGGGGTGGAGCAGGGGCTAGGGGTGTGGGGTGAGGGGGAGTGAGCCCCTTCGGTGTATTGGCACACATTCCAGGGGCCTGGGTTTGACTCCTCCCCTGAGGTGCCTGTTCCAAGGGCCTGGGGTAGAGGAGCAGGCTTAGGGCTGTGGGCAGTGGGGCCCTGAGCTGGGAAGGCACAGAGGTGCCTGCTCTGAGCCATCCCCCACCCCTGCAGGGCAGGCAGGCTGGGGCCAGCCAGCAGGCCTGAGTAGGAATAACCCCATCCAAGTCTTGTCATAAGCAGCGGGTGCTGGGAGCACATCTGCTGTTCTTACTGGGGACATGTCACGTCCCCAGCCCCGGTCCTTTGTGTCAGCTCCCAGCCTGGGCGTGCACAGCTGCGTGCAGCAGATGCTGCTGATGTTTGGACAGTGGGCCAGGATGGGGACAATGTGGGCAGACTGAGGACAAGTGGGCTTGTGGGGAGGGTGGAGGCTGGGGGCTTAGCGGAGGGTTACTGGGAGGATGGAGGGTGCAGTACTCCTGGGCTGTGGGGTAGGGAGGAGGAGCAGGAAGGGCTGGGAAGGCAGGGCTGGGAGAGCTGGTTAGGCTTCGGAGCAGTGGTAGGGCTGTCAACGGAATTTTGGGCACACAGATGATCTGAGAGCGGTGAGGGTCAGAGCTGGGGCTTATGATGGGATTGGCCTAGGGCTGGGCTTTGAGGATTGAGTAGGGCTTGAGCGGAGAGAAGCAGGTAGAGTTTGGGGTACAGTTCAGATTGGGGTTAGGGCTGGGAATAGTACCGTGACAGATGAAGGGATGGGCTCAGGGCTGAGGGTGAGGGGCACTCACAGTCAGCACCGGGCGCAGCTCGTGGTTGGCTGAGGCTGGGTCAGGCGAGGGCTTCTGGGGTAGGATCAGGTGCGTGGGGCCTGCTGGGAGTGTCTGAGGATCTGCCTGTGGTGGCCCTGTGGGCCTTTTCTCCCTTTTTGCAGGGGTGCTCTCAGCTGTGGTTGAGCTGGGTTGGTTGGAGACCCAGCTGGTGGGCAGACCCCTCCACCCTCTGGTTTGGACCGGGGCTCCAGGAGGTGGCAGCCTGTAGTGAAGCCCCAGGCTCTCCAGGGCTGGGGTGTCTGCTGAAGCAGGGGCCCTCATTTCACACTGGAAAGGGCCTGGGGTTTGGGGCTCCTCCCTGCTGGGGAATCCAAGGTCCCCCCCGCCGCACCTGCTGCCTGCCCTCCTGCCTCGGCCTCACTCTGGATCCTTGTCTGGGAACCTCCGTGCCGCCTTTGAGCCACTGCTGGTGCTGGGGCACTTCACAGAGCAGCCCCGGCCCCTCTCCCACAAACCTCACTCCCGGGTCTCGGCGGGGAGTCTGGGCTGCTCCTCATTGCCTTAAGCAGAGTGGTCACCTGAAGTCCTGGCTGTCTCACTGTCATGATTCCTCCACATGGAGAGTGAGGGTAGGGAGTCAGGGCTGTGTCCACAGTGTGTCCTCAACCCAGACGGAGCCAGGCCCAGGGTTCTCACTGAGGACCTT
The DNA here is from genome assembly GCF_009761245.1 of Sapajus apella. Lineage (NCBI taxonomy): Eukaryota > Metazoa > Chordata > Mammalia > Primates > Cebidae > Sapajus > Sapajus apella. Next base: position 24,273,847 of record NW_022436942.1, on the reverse strand, counting down.
GGTTTCCCCCCAAGTCTGCCCTGTGGGGAAGCGGGGCTCCTGGGCCTCAGGCCTGACGCTCCCGGGACCGGGGCCTGTTCCCTGCTGCTGGGCTGAGCTGGAGCCGGGAGCCCGGTTGTGGGCTGTGGTTCCTGGTCTCAGCTGAGACCTCCAAGCTTTCCCGGGCCCAGCTCCTCCCAGCCAGCTGCATCTAGGTATGGCCAGTCAGTGTGATGGGCTACCTCAGTTTCTCCACTGCAGCAAGGGTTGGGGGGGCTCATGAGCCCTGGGCTGGGGTGGGTATGGAGGGGTGGGGGCACCTGGCTGGGTGTGCCTGTGTGTGACTCAGGGTGGATGCCCAGGCCCTGAGCTGGCGGCTTTGTTCTCCCACTGGCCGGGTAGGCTGCATGCTGCAGCCCTGAGTCAACGGGTGTGGCCGAGCTGCTGGCGGGACACCAGAGACAATACACAGCCACACTCACAGAGAGCCACATACTGGAGCTCAGGACTCGGCGCCCGGGAGCGGAGGGCCCCTCCCCCGTGTGGGTGCTGTCATTGGTGCCTTTCCCTCGGTGGTGCTGTGAGACATTCCCAAGAAGCTCCTTGGCGACTGAGGGCCCTGTGCCCCTGGAGCAAACTCCGCTGTGGCCTTGCTTCTCTTCTTCATGGTCACTCCCTGGCTTGGGCCTGGAGGGGGACCTGCGGGCACAGCCGGAGACCCTGAGGGGCACACAGAGCCTTCCTTCCCCAGCTGCCTGATAAAGGTGACCAAGTCTATGCAAACTGTACACCTGCTGGGTCCTTGAAACAGCTCTGAGAGGAGAGTGCATTGTTCCCACTTTACAGATGAGGACACCAGGGTGGCTAATAGTTGTCCAGAGTCACACGACGAACGTGTGTCTCACCAGGATGCTCCTCCTCAGGTGCTCTGTGTGGCCTGGGCCTGGCCCTTCTTCTGCTTCAACGAAGCTCATCACTAGGACCCCAACACCACCCCTCGCTCAGAGTCAGGCAGGGGTCCACAGGGCCTGGGGCCAGATTTTCCCATGGGGAATGGTGTCACTGTCCCTCCCAGGCACAGGGCCTGGCACCTAGGCTTTTCCACTGCCTCTGAGGATGAAGATACAGGGCTCTGCTGGACTCCCTGGAGGGACCCTGACCTGCTTTCTCTGGGCTAACAGCGGGAGGTCCTGGGGCCCTGAGGGGGCAGCTCCTTACTTGGGGGAGCCAGGCCTCACTGTCCCTGGGGACAGCGCAGGAAGTGTGCGAATGTCTGTGTGTGGGACGGGGCGGGAGAGCCAGCCTGGCTTATACCGGCTGTGAGGGGAAGCAGTGCAGGTTAGGGGAAGCTGGACCCTGAACTGCCTGTGGACAGCCCCCGCCCACGAGGGCAAGGATGGGCACGCAGGGGCCCTGCATCCTAGGCCAGGCTTGGGTCCCTGGAGGCCAGCTGGAGCTCACCTGCTTTTCTCAGGCAGACCAGGGTCTGCTGTGGACCCTGCTGCCCCCAGAAAGGGCTAGCCTGATGCAGTGGGGTGAGCAGGCGGGGTGTGGCCCCAGGAGCCGCCCCACCCCCTGCACCACCCTGCTTTGTCAGAAGCTCTTTCAGGGAGAGGAGAAAGCACCTTATTAGGTAAGAAATGCTTCTGCCAGGTGGGGAGAGGCCAGGCCCGCCTCTGCCTCCAGGCCCGCCTGCCCCGCCCTGGCAGGACACCAGCTTCTGTGGCATCTCAGTCCTGGCCCAAGCCCAGCAACCCCACACCCCCTCACCTCAGGGAGCTTCGGCCTTCCTGCCCCAGACTCTGGTGGGGGCACCTGGCATGGGAGAGCCTGGCCCTCCCACCTGGGAGGCCGAAGGGGCAGCCTCAGGAGTGTCAGCTTGGGGACTGTGTGACCTCGGCCAGGTGACCCCTGCTTCCCAAGCCTGAGCTTCCTCTTCTATACAATCAGTGGGTGTGCGAAGGGCCTTGAATTCCCTTGAGGCTTCTTAGCCCCATAGGGTGTCTCTCCACGTACAAACACCGGCGGGCTGCACCCACCTCCAGGGCCGTAGTCTCAGCCCCCTTGCTCCAAGCCCAGATCTTGCCTATGGGGCTCCCCTCTCTGTTCCAGGGGATTGAGGGTTCAGGGCAATTCAGTTCTCCAGGCAGGGCAGCCTGCCCCACTTGGCTACGTAAGCCACGGGGCCTTGTAGAGACAGGGTCTGGGGAAGCTGGCGCTGCCTCCTTAGACCTGTTTCTCTACCAGAAATGCCTCAATTCTCAGGCGTCAGCTAGTGCCTCACTCGCCAACTATCCCCAAAGCCCCCAGGCCAGGCCTTAGGTACAAGCTATTTCGCATCTTTGGGTGCCGGTGACCTGTGGGTGCCAAGGCAGCATCTTGGAACTTGACCTTGGAGGTAAAAGCCCTGACTCCACATTTCCAAAGTGTCTTTCCAGCATGATCTAGTTTGACTATTGTCTACAAGATGCTTTGGCAAGTGAGGTTTCATAGCCTGGCCAGTGCTCTCTGCCTTGGACCCCTGGTCAGCACAGTAAGGGAAGGGGGTATGTTTTGTCTCCGTCGGTCCTGGAAAGATTGGACAGGGGGCATCCTTGGGTAATGTCTAGTCCAGCCTCCCACTATGGAGCCCAGATTGGCCTAGAGCCCAGGACCCTTCCCCCTCCTCCTGTCCCCTGCCCTGGGCAGAGGCTGCCTGCTCTCGCTGTTCCCTGTCTGTCAGGCCGGGGGAGACAGGGTTGGGACAGGTTCCAAGCCTCCGCCTCATGGAGGAGCCCTGCTGTGGGCCTTCCTTCTCTCCGCCTCTGTCCCAAGAGCCTCCTGGCCTGCCCACTGCTAGCATAGCAATTGCACAGAGGTTTTCCAGGAGGGCTGACAAGGCAACTTCTGCTGTGTGAAGAAAATGAAGCCAAACACGTGAGCATGGCCACTGCGCACAGCTGCCCCTCCCGTTCCCAGCCTCCCCTGTATGGAGCAGTCCTCAGAGGCTTTTTGTGGCCTCCCTGCCCAAGTGCACAAAGGACCCCTCCCTTCCAACACCCTGTGGCTGCACCCCCTCCTGAAAGCCCTGGGGCTCAGGGAGTCCCCCAGTGCCATGTCAGTTTGGAATCCAGGCAGTCCTAGCAGGAAGTTCTGCCCGTTGCCTGGCTCCAGTCTCTCTTGCTGTTTCAAGTCCCCTCTCTTCTTGCTCTGTCCTCTGGAGGCAGCAGACTTTCCAGTGCTCAGGCCACACTAAGTTGGAGGTCAAAGGTACAGGGGCCCTAGTTGTCTCCTGTTTGTCCCCATCTGTGGGGTTTGGGCAGCCTGAGGCTGCATACTGAGCTCCCACTGGGGATGCCCTGCTCTATCTTCTTCCCCAGCCCACTGGCCCCCAGCTTCCCACCCCTCACACACGCTCTCCTCTCCGGGAAGCACTGCCTGCTGCCCACCTTCTAGCCTTGGCGCTGCTTCTTAGTTAGTGCCTGCGTCCTCCGTGTCCCGGGCCAGCCTGTGTCTCCAGTGCCTTCGCCGGTGCTCGACACTAGTTGGTGCTCAATAAGTATGTAAGAGCTTGAATAGTTCCCACAACGGGGAACTCACTCCCTGGTCGTGGCGCCAACCTTTGTGGGAAGCTCTAATTCTTAGAAAGGTCTTGCTGGGCTGAGTGTGGCGGCTCACGCCTGTCATCCCACTGCTTTGGGAGGCTGAGGCGGGCGGATCATGAGGTCAGGAGTTCGGTACCACCATGACCAACATGGTGAAACCTGTCTCTACTAAAAATACAAAAGTAGCCGGGCATGGTGGCGCGCACCTGTAGTCCCAGTTGCTCGGGAGGCTGAGGCAGAACTGCTTGAATCCACGAGGTGGAGGTTGCAGTGAGCTAAGATTGCAGCACTGCACTCCAGGCTGGATGACAGAGCGAGACTCCATCTCAAAAAAAAGAAAAAAAAAGAAAGTTCTTGGTGGCACTGAAGTGACACCTACCTCTCATCAACCTCCATTCTGGGGAAGCACACGAGTGGGTCTCCACCCTCTTCCCAGGCCAGCAGCCCTTCCCACGCATGCTGAGAACCATGGTCGGCCAACTCTTCCTGACTTTCAAATGGAAACTCCAGAGTAGACCCTATAGGTCCAACCCACCGGGACCTCTGGTTCACAGTGCTTTACATGGAGCATCTGAACACCACATGTAAACTTGGACTTTTCCCCCGGCCTGTAGGCTGATGCTAGGCCCTGGGGGGGTTAGAGGGAAGAGACTGCAGGGCCTCTTCAGATCACCACCCGCTCCAGGTCACTGATGTGACTTCTTTGGGCCAGGACCAGGATTCATGAGAAGGTTCTAGAAGCCAGGAGGGCCAGGGCATGGGAGCCAGAGGTTGTGGCTTCTCAGCACCTGGGATCAGAGAAGACCTGACAGCAGAGTTACAGTATGTGAACAACTGTTAGTGAGCACTTACTGGATGCAAAGCCCCATGACCCTGGGGGAGGAGAGAGGGGAGGAGAGGAGAGGAGAGGAGAGCAGGGGAGAGGAGTGGAGAGGAGAGGAGAAGAGAGGAGAGGAGAGGAGAGCAGGGGAGAGGAGAGGAGGGGAGAGGAGAGGAGAGGAGAGGAGAGGAGTGGAGAGGAGAGGAGAGGAGAGGAGACGAGAGGAGAGGAGTGGAGAGGAGAGGAGAGGAGAGGAGTGGAGAGGAGAGGAGAACAGAGGAGAGGAGAGGAGTGGAGTGGAGTGGAGAGGAGAGGAGAGGAGAGCAGAGGAGAGGAGAGGAGTGGAGTGGAGAGGAGAGGAGAGGAGAGCAGAGGAGAGGAGAGGAGAGGAGTGGAGAGGAGAGGAGAGCAGAGGAGAGGAGAGGATTGGAGAGGAGAGGAGAGGAGAGGAGAGGAGTGGAGAGGAGAGGGGAGGAGAGGAGTGGAGAGGAGAGGGGAGGAGAGGAGAGGAGAGCAGAGGAGAGGAGAGGAGTGGAGAGGAGAGGAGAGGAGAGGAGAGCAGAGGAGAGAAGAGGAGAGGAGTGGAGAGGAGAGGAGAGCAGAGGAGAGGAGTGGAGAGGAGAGGAGAGGAGAGCAGAGGAGAGGAGAGGACAGGAGAGATTTTAAAGTGAGTCAGCCCAGGCCTGCCCTGAACCCCAGATGCACAGGTCTCACGTGGGTCTTAGAAATGGCCTCTTCCAACCAACTCAGAGACTGAGGGCCTAGAGAGGGACCTGTGCTGCCTTGGGCCACACAGCAGTATGTGGTGGCTGGGACTCGAGACCTGTGTTCCTTCCCTAGCATCTACTAGGCAAGGAACTGCCTGAGCTCCTTGGGAACTCAGTACTGGGGAAGGGGACGCTCCGGCCCAAGGAGCAACAGACAGTGTCCGAGGTTCTGAAGCACCGCAGCCGGTGTCAAGGAGGCCCAGAAAGGAGAAGCGCAGAAGCCCAGTTCCAGGAATGTGGAGCGACTGACAGGCACCAAGGGGTGTGTGTGCCCGTGTGCATATACATGTGCCCACTCTGTGTGGGCGGCAGGGGCTGTTCAGGGTGTGTTGTGGGCAGCCTGAAATGTGATAAAGCAGGAAGAACGGTATTGCCCATAGTAAGTACTGTGCTGTTATTTTGAGGGGTCGTAGCCTAGGCAAAGCAAGGCCTGGATGGGTTGCAGGTGGGGGACGCTGGATGAGTTGTGGGCAGGAGTGGGTGTCAGGCGTAGCAGGACAGGTGGGTTTGGAGGGGTGCTGGAGATGCTGAGTCAGAAAAAGGAGGCTCCAGCTCTACCCACCTCCTGGGCAAGGGGAGTCCAGAAACTGGAGGTTGCTTCCAGCCTGGCTGGGGCTGTGCGGAGGGTGTGGCCGGTGTGGTCTTCGGGTGGAGAGGCTCAGAGCCTCGGCAGGTCAGAGAGGGTGGAGGGCGAGGCCTCGGCAGGGCTCTGGCTGTGTCCAGCTCCAGGCCCCCCCGCGCCTCGGGCACAGGCAGGAAGTGTTTGATGAGTGACTGATGGGGGTAGGGGGCGCGAGAGGCTCCCCAGGGCTGGCGGCTGGGTGGACGCCGCGCCGCCTTCACCAGTGGCCTGCTCGGGGCCTGCAGCAGCCCGCGGCGGCCGGCAGGGGGCGGTGCCCGACCGGCTTTGCAAGACTCCCCTCCCCTGCCCCAGGCGGGGCGTCCCGAAGGCGGCGGGGCTCAGATGTGGCGACGCGCCGGTGTCCCGTCCGGTCCCGTCCCTTTCCGTCCTGCCCCGTCCGGGCGGCCCCGAGCGGCCTTCTTGCCCGGGCACGTTGGCCTGCGGGCGGGCGGACACCAGGTGTCGGAGCTGCGGGAACAGAGGCTTCCAAGCCCCGCCCAGGGACCTGGCGCCGCACCCTGCCCGCCCCTCGCCGGGCGCCTGAGGGTGGGCGCGGCGCGGGCGTGTGGTCGGGGAGGGAACCGCCCCGGGGGACAGGCCCCAAGTGCCTGGGTTTCGGGTTCGGGGACCCTCGGCGGACAGGAACCCAGGGCGGCGTGAGACACACCTGCTCTGCAGGTGGGTGACTGGGGGGCCAGGCCCCTAGTCCCAGCTTCATGGCTTCCGACCTGTCCTGGCCTGTGCTGGAGTCCTGGCTGGGCCTCAGTTTCCTAACCTGTTAGAGTGATGCCTGTAGTCCCAGCTAGCTTCTTGGGAGGCTCAGACGGGAGGATCCTCTGAGCCCAGGAGGTCCTCTCCAGCTTGTGCATAGTGAGCCCCGTCTCTAAAAAAAAGCGCAAAATCCCAATAAAACAAAACAAAAAAGGGTGATGACCCTACCTCGAAGCACTGTGGTGTTGACCGGTAGGTAAGGCTTATGATGTCAGGCACCTCTCTCCTCAGACTGGCAGCTCCCCCAGGGCAAGGCTCCTCAGGAAGAGGCCTCTTAGGGCCCCAGCCACATCCCGTGGCTGGCCGTGGCTCTCAGGCTAGGTGGGTGGGTGGAAGGTGGGAGACGCAGAAGGAAACACAAACATTTGCCTGTTGTGAGACTGGCTGGCCTGGCCTCCCCTGCCTGGCATCTCTGAGGGGAAGCTGGGGCCATGAGGAGCCTGGACGGGGCTGGAGAGTGGCCCACCCCTCAGCCGCTGCTGACCCTGCCCTTGACCCGCAGGGCCAGTACAGAGAGGGGAGTGGGAGGCACGTTCCTGGCATTTGGAGGGAGAGGCAGGCCTGAAGGGTAGGCTCTGGCAGCATAGAAGGGTGGTGGGGGGAGGGAAGTACAAACTTCATTTCTGTCTGACAGATGGGTAAACTGAGGCCCAGTTTCCACCAGTAAGTTAGTGGCAGAAGCAGGACGAGAAGCAGGGCCGTTGACTCCCAGCCTAGTGCTCTTTTCCCATTTCCCTATCTCTGCGTTTTCTGGGGTGGTTTGAAATGGCAAAGCCATGGTGGCAGAGAGGGTGTGGGTCTCAGAGAGGGTGTGGGTCTCAGAATAGGTTCAGGTCTCCTTCCCAAGCCCAGGCCTGGCTGTGGCCATACCAGTGACACTCTCCTGGCCATGGTCTGGCCTTGGAAGTTCCAGAAGGGACCTTGTCTGGGCAATGTAAATCCACCAACCCTAAGGCTCAGCCCTGGGGCAGGCCCCCCTCAGCCTGCGCCCTGACAGACAGCATCAGCTGTGTCACTGGCAGACCCCTCTTTCTTTTTCTTCTCCGCCAGCAGGGCAGTGCCAGGACACAGGGCAACTCTTAGTGTGTGAGTGTCGCCTGGAGTCCTGACTGTCTCCAAAAATGGTAGGGAGGAGTCAGCAGGTCCAGCTCCCGGTTTAAAGTCCTGCTCTGTTGGTAGACAGGCTGTGTGGCTGACAGCAAGGCCTGTCCTCTCTCTGGGCCCCAGTTTCTCCATATGTAAAATGAGGGGGTAGGTTACATTCGTGGTTTTAGGATGTCACCCCCTGGAGAATGCCTGTTCTACCCACTCTACCCCCAGACCTGAGGTGTGAGGTGGCCCTGACCTATTTTGGGGGGGAAATGGAAGGGGCTGGGCTTCCCCTGGCTGTACCAGCTACTTTTTGACCAGTTTAGTTCTCGGAGGACTAAAGGAAGGGGATCCTGTCTGCTAAGTATGGCAGCAATTTCTGCGGTTCTTCCAGTCTCCACGTGCCCCAGCTTTCCCTCGGAGACACAGGACAGGAGAGGCCAGGCCAACCAGTACCAGAACAGGCACAAGTTTGTGTTTCTCTTCTGCCTGGGGTAAGGACAGACAAGGGGAAGGGACCCGTATTAGCCTTTTGAGCCTTGATAGGTTGAGTGTTTGGTGTCTGAAGGCTACACTTTCTTTTCTTCTCTGAGACAGGGTCTCATTCTTTCACCCAGGCTGGAGTGCAGTGGCACAATTTCGACTCACTGCAGCCTCTGCCTCCCAGGCTCAAGCCATCCTCCCACCTCAGCCTCCTGAGTAGCTGGGACTACAGGTGCATGCCACCATGTTTGGCTAATTTTTGTATTTTTTGTAGAAACGGGGGTTCACCATGTTACCCAGGCTGGTCTTGAACACCTGTGCTCAAAGCCATCTACCTGCCTCAGCCTCCCAAAGTACTGGGATCACACATAGGCATGAGCAGCTCCCAGCTGAAAGCTACACTTTTTTGTTTGTTTGTTTTTTGAGATGGAGTCTTGCTTTGTCACCCAGGCTGGAGTGCAGTGGCACGATCTTGGTTCACTGCAGGCGCCACCTCTTGGATTCAAATGATTCTCCTGCATCAGCCCTTCAAGTAACTGGGATTACAGGTGTGTGCCACCACACCTGGCTATTTTTTTTTCTTTTTTGTATTTTTAGTAGAGATGGGGTTTCACCGTGTTGGCCAGGCTGGTCTCAAACTCCTGACCTCAGGTGATCCACCTGCCTTGGCCTCCCAAGGTACTGGTATTATAGGTGTGAGCCACTGTGCCTGGCTGGAGAGCTACACTTTTGAGGGTTGACCTGGAAACCATGAGGGGCCACATGGGTATCGGCTATCCCTGGTCCTCTGGAAGGTCTTCGGAGTTAGTTCTTTAGCTCAGGCTGTTCTCCACTCTGAGTACAGGACAGGGAACTCTTCTCCCTCAAAGCTCAGGCACTGGGGTGGCCATGGGGTTGGAGGTGGCAGTGGCCTATCAGGGCAGGGTTTTGCGAGGGGACTTAGCTTCCTAGGGAGAGGAGGACCCTGGCCATCTTCCTTTTTCCAGGAGGTCATGGGGAAAGTGTGTGGTGGGACACCATGGGCCTTCCTCCTGCCAGAAACAGTCTTAGCAGCCACAGGCTTGTAGGGGGATGGAGCTGGGGAGAAGACAGGCAGGCTGGAGAGCCTTCAGAGGGACCCCAGGCTCCCCCAAACTCAGGGAGCTCCTTAAAGCTGCCACAATCCACTGCAGCAGGGTAAAGCCTATGGGGGACTGGGGGAAGTAGGGCTCCAAGGCCTCCATTTTGTACCCCTAAAGTCAGTGGCCAAGAGGAGGAGGAATGTAGGATTTCCTGCCAGGCCCTGTTCTGACAGGCTGGGGAGGAAGGGTGGGGCTCCCAGTGAGCCCACGTGCTCCTGATATCTGTAGCTAAGCAGTTCTCTGAACAGCAAAAACAGAGCAGCCTGTGTGTGTGTGTATGTGTGTGTGTGTGTGTGTGTGTGTGTGCGTGTGCACATGTGTGCGTGTGTGTGCCTGTGCTGGGGGACTCACGCCACAGATGGGGGCCCTTCGCCTTACTTTATAGTCACAGTTATACACAGGTCTGAGGCTGGGTTCCGGTAGCTACCGCTTGCTGAGCACTTACTGTGTCGCAGGTCTGCTCCATGTATCGTCTCCTTTCATTTCACAACCCTACGGCAGTTACCCTTATTACCCAGTTTTATAGGTGGGGAAACTGAGGCTCTGAAAGTGGCACATGCCCAGGGTCACAGAGCAACTGAACGATAAAGCCAGGCCAGGGGTCACCTTGAGGTCTGTCTGATTTCGGTCTAGTTATACTCCTGGCACCTGTGTGCTTGTGAGCACTGATCCAGGGCTGTGTGTATGCACGTGTGCGGATGTGTGCTTTGATGGTGGGCCTGAGTCAGCCTGCGCCTGTTAAGGACACCTGCATGTGGGAGTGGACACCTCTGCCCAGGGATGGAGGTGTGCACACAGACACTCACATGCACTTATGTTGGCACAAAGCATGTATGTTTGGTACACATGTATGTGTGGGTGGGCACATGTGAACGGATGCATAAGAACACACACTCATGCAGAGCGTGCCTGCATTTATGAGTAGGTACGTGCATAGGCTGTGCACATGTGTGTGCATATCTGCAGATAGCCATGTCCCCAGGTATACGTGGTCATCTCCAAAGGCTGACTTGACTCCAGTTTGCCCTGCCTCTGTCCCCTTCTCAGGCTCCTGACTCAGCATGTGTGTGGAATCTATTTGCATGTCAGTGCCACTGAGTCAGTACCATGGCAGGATGGCCTTGCTGGTGGTACAGGGACCTCTGAGGATTATTTGAAGGAAGGGCACTTGGGAGAGATGGGATGGGCACTGAACAAGAAGGTGACAGATGAGATGAAAGGGATTAAGCCCCGGGGTGGAGGCAGGCCTAGGTGTTTTTCAGCCCCCAAGCAGGGGCAGAGGCCTTACAGGAGCCCCGATCCTGCCCCTGTACTTACCTCTTTCTTATTTTCTATTTTTATTTTTAGATAGAGATGGGGTCTCACTGTATGGCCCAGGCTGGTCTTGAACTCCTGAGCTCAAGTGATCCTCCCACCTCAGTCTCGAAAAGTGCTGGGATTACAGACATGAGCCACCACACCCGGCCTACCCACCTCTTTCAAGACTCAGCCCTGATACCTAGGGAAATGCCCCAAGGACCCTGCAGGAGGGTCCCCAGTAGGGGGACATGTTTGTGCCTGGTCCCCATATCTGTGTACCAGGCAATATTCTGAAGGAACAGATGGGGTTGGGGGCAAAATGGGAACGCTAAGCCTCCTCTGAGGCTCACAGGTGTTGAAGAGCAGGGCTAAGGCCAAATTCCAGCTCGTGACCAGCTCTTTGCACTGTCCCAGACCCCAGGCCGTGGGTATCCGGCTTCCCATTGGGCGTGGAGGTGCAGATGAGGAAGTGGTCAGCAGGGGGCGCTCAGAGCCTGCAGATGGTGGGGAGCCTTGGCGCAGGCAGGTGGGGATGGGAGTGGGGAGGGTAGGGCTGACCCAAGGGAAAGGGTGGAAGAACATGAACTTTGCAACACGAGGGGCATTTTAGCAAAATAATAATAATAATAATACATAAAGACTCCCAAGAGGGCCAGATATACACATCCTTCCCAGGGGACACCCTCTCCAACAGACCCTCTGAGCCTCAGAGGGACAGACACAGGGACAGCCCCTCACCCACTGAGAACACTCTGGGCCTGATGAGCCGGAGGGAGGTGAGAGCGGCCACACTGGCCTGCACGTCCCTCTGGAGGCGGGGTACACTGGCTCTTGGTGACAGTGAAGAGGGGAAGGAAGGCAGGGGCTCTGGAGTCAGACACACTCGAGGTCTGACTCCAGCTCTGCCTCTGGGTGGCCTGAGCTCTCTGAATGGGGCCAGTCTGCCAGGTGTCCAGCTCAGGCCTTGACACACAGCGTCGTTCTGTAGGTTATGACAGGTTGCCAGAGCCTCCTCCATCAGTGTGCATGCACATTTCTCTGAGCACTTCCTAAGTGCCAGGTCCACCGCAAGGCACTGGGGACACAGCGATGACCAAGTCACATCCAGTGGCTCCTGCCACTGTTAGGGAGCTAACATTCCAATGGGGGGAGCATCTTAGGATACTTGGGATCAACATGATCACTACTCCCCCCATTTGATTCTCTGAAGTGGAAATCATGGGATAAAAGGCAGAGACTGGCAGGGAAGTCCCTTTCCCTTGTATTGGTTATCAAAAGCAGGCTGGCAGCAATAGTCCAGATAATATGGCACTGCTTTGGCCCCCTGCCCCTACTGCAGAGGTCAGATCCAAACCCTCCATCTCATTCAGTCAACGCTGAGGTTCAACAATGGCCCCTGAGGCCCAGCGTAGGCTGGACCCCCTTCCTCTCCCCTCATCCCTCCTTGCAGGTCCTCAAACATGATTGGCAGGTTCTGCCTCCAGGCCTTTGCCCTTGCTGTTCCCTCTGCCTGGAATGCTCTTCCCCAGGCTTCTGCATGGGTTGCTTCTTCATCTCCTGTGTTTTTTTTTTGGTGTTGTTGTTGCTGAAATGTCCCCCAATCCCCCTCCTTTTTTTTTTCTTTGAGATGGAGTCTCACTCTGTCACCCAGTCTGGAGTGCAGTGGTTCAATCTCAGCTCACTGTAACCTCTGTCTCTCAGGTTCAAGAGATTCTCCTGCCTCAGCCTCTGCAGTAGCTGGGACTACAGGTGCCTGCCACCATACTCGGCTAATTTTTTGTATTTTTAGTAGAGATGGGGTTTCACCATGTTGGCCAGGCTGGTCTCGAACTCCTGACCTCAGGTGATACCCCTGCCTTGGCCTCCCAAAGTGCTGGGATGACAGGTGTGAGCCACCATGCCCGGCCAAAACGTTCCTTTCTTAGTGAGGCTTTTCCTGACCTCCCTAGTAATCACCCCTACTCTTAACATTTCCTATGCTTTTTCTGCTTTAGTTTTCTTTATAGTGCTTTTTATCAAAACTGGTCAACTGCATCTTTTACATGAATACATTTCTTCCTTGTTTTTTTCTTCCCATCAGAACATAAACTCCATGTGGGCAGTGATTTGGGCAGATTTGTTCACCGCTGCATAGAATGTGTCCGGCACATTGTAACCATCAATAAGTATTTGTCAATGAATGTTTGTCAAGTGAATGTTGAGTACCGGCCCTGCAGTGGCCCCTGCCTTCATGATGGGGGCTGACGATGGGTCATGGTGGGAAGTGACTTAAAGGTTGCAGTTGAGTTGATGCTGGCATAACCTTTTGGGGGCTAAGGGCCCGGGGATGTCTTAGTCCCTTTTGTGCTGTAACTGAAGACTATAGACTGGTACTTTATAAACAATAGAGGAGGCTGGGAAGTCCAAGATTGGGGGCTGCATTTTGTGATAGCCTGATGGCCTCTTGCTGCGTCCTGACATGGCAGAAGGCGGCACGTGGTGGTACCATGCATGACAGAGAACAAGAGAATGAATAAATTCATTCATGAGGGTAGAGCCCTCATGACCTAAGCACCTCTTAAAGGTCCTGCCTCTCAACACTGCTGCATTGGGAATGAAGCTCTAATACATGAATCTGGGAGACACACTCACACCATAGCATTCTACCCCTGCCCCTACAGTTCATGTCCTTTTCATATGCAAAATACATTCATTCCATCCCAATGGCCCTGAAAGTCTTAACTTGTTCAGCATCAACTCAACAGTCCAAAGTCTGGAGTCTATGTCTAAATCATACATAGATGAGACTGAAGGTATGATTCACCCTGAAGCACATTCCCCTCCATCTGTGAGCCTGTGACACAAAAGCAAGTGATCTACTTCCAAAGTACAATGGTGGGACAGGCATAGGACAGATACTCACATCTCAAAGGGAGAAATAGGCAAGAAGAAAGGGGTACTAGGCCCCAAGCAATTCCAAAACCCAACATGGCAGATAACATTACATCTGTTTTTTTTTTTTTTTTTTTTTTTTTGTTGTTGTTGTTTTGAGACAGAGTCTCGTTCTGTTGCCTAGACTGGAGTGCAGTGGTGCATTCTCGGCTCACTGCACCCTCCGCCTCCCAGGTTCAAGTGATTCTCTTGGCTCCGCCCCCCAAGTGGCTGGGATTACAGGTGTGTGCCACCATGCCAGTTAATTTCTGTATTTCTAGTAGCGACAGCATTTTGCCATGTTCACCAGGCTGGTCTTGAACTCTTGACCTCAGGTGGTCTGCCCACCTTGGCTTCCCAAAGTGCTGGGACTATAGGCGTGAGCCACCACGCCCGGACAACATTACAACTTAAGACTCCAGAATAATCTTTCACTCCATGTGCTGCCTCCTGGCCACACTGAGGGATTTAGGCCCACAGAGTGCTGGGTAGTCCAGCCCCCATGGCCTTGCTGAACTCGGCACATGCAGCAGCTCTCCCAGGCTGGAGCTGCACACGGGTAGCTCTCCATGCCTGGGGTCTCTGAGATGACCTTGCTTCCATGGCTCCATTAGGCATTCCTGGCACAAGCTCTCTGCGGTGGCTCTGCCCCTGTGAAAAGTCTCTGCCTGGACCCTCAGGCTGTCCATGACATCATTTGAAATCTGGGTGGGCTGGAAGCGGTGGCTCACGCCTGTAATCCCAGCACTTTGGGAGGCTGAGGTGGGCAGATCCCTAGGTCAGGAGTTGGAGACGAGCCTTACCAACATAGTGAAACCCCGTCTCTACTAAAAATACAGAAATTAGCTGGGTGTGGTGGTGCACGCCTGTGGTCCCAGCTACTCAGGAGGCTGAGGCAGGAGAATTGCTTGAACCCAGGAGGCGGAGGTTGTAGTGAGCCAAGATCACGCCACTGCACTCCAGCCTGGGTGACAGAGAAAGACTCTATCCCCCCCCCCACAAAAAAGAGGCCACCAAGGCCCCACAGCTTTTGCAGTTTGCCCACCTGCAGAATTAGCATCACAGGGAGACCACCAAGGTTTACGGCTTGTACCTTCTGGAGTGGTGGGTCAAACTGCACCTGGGCTGCCTGAGCCATGACTGGGCACCCAAGGGGCACTGCACTGGGGTTTGGGGAGCAAAGTCTCAAGGTGGAAGGGACAGTGAGTGCTGATTTCCCTTGGGAGGCTCTCTGGAAACCTTGCCCTCAAGCTCCTAGTTTGCCTTGAAGAATCTCTGAACTGCCTTCAGAGTCATTCCCCCATTGGTCTTGATGAATAGAACCTGGCTTCCATTTATCCATATTAATCTCTTTAGCAAATGGTCACTTGGCTATACCCTTAGTGTTCCCTCCCAAACATACTTTTTTATTCTTTAAATGGCCAGGCTGAGAGTTTTCCTCATCTTTCTGTTCTGCTTTCTTTTAAATTATAAATTCCATCTTGGAGTCGTTCTCTCTTCTCTCACTATTGTACGTGGATGAAAGAAGCCACGTGGCTCCATCGGCCCTTTGCTGCTTTGCCATTTCTTCTGCAAGATATCCTGGGTCGTTACTCTAAAGTTCTGCCTTCCATAAAGTCCTCAGGCATAGACACAATTTTGCCAGGTTCTTTACAACTGTATAGCAAGGATGCCTTTACTCTGTTTTCCAATAAGATAGTCTGCTTTTCCCCCAGGACCTCATCAGACTGGCCTTTTCTGTCCAGATTTCTGCCGACATTCTGATCATGACCTCATAAGTAATCCCTAAGGAGATTTAGGTTCTCTCTGCAGCTGTTGTCTTCTTCTGAGCTCTCACTGGAATTGCCCTTAAAGCTCCTTTTATAGCAATCTGGGTTTTTCCTAGCCTGCTCCCCAGCCTCTACTCATTACCTGGTTCCAAAGCCACTTGCACATTTCCGGGTATTTATTACAGCAGCTGACGAACTTCTTGGTACCAGTTTCCTGTCTTAGTTTGTTTTGGGGTGTTATAACAGAATACTGCAGACTGGGTGATTTCTGAACAATTAGAAATTGATTTGTCTCATGGTCCTGGAGGCCGGGGAGTCCGAGATCGAGGGCCTGTGTCTGGCGAAGGCACACAGGGTGAGAGTGTGTGAGACAGCAAGAGAGGGCCAGACCTGGCTTTCTAACAACCCATGCCCCCGTCCGTGTCACATTCACCCATTCATGAGGGCAGAGCCCTGTGACCTAATCACCCCTCAGAGTTCCCACCTCTCAACACTGTTTCCTTGGGGATTATTGTGGGACACTTTCAAACCACCCGAGGGGGCAGGGGCATTCTGGTTCTGTTTTGCTCTTGTTAGGACAGAAGTGGGTCTTTTGCGGACATCTACCAAACTCACATACCTCAGTCGGGACATGGAGGGGTAGGCTTCTCTCCTTGAAGAAAATTAAATGCCAGGTGCAGTGCCTCATGCCTGTAATCCCAGCACTTTGGGAGGCTGAGGCAGGCAGATCACCTGAGTTCAGGAGATCGAGATCAGCCTGGCCAACATGGTGAAACCCCGTCTCTACTAAAAATACAAAAATTAGCCGGTCCTGGTGGCACATACCTGTAATCCCAGCTACTCGGGAGACTGAGACAGGAGAATTGCCTGAACCCAGGAGGCAGAGGTTGCAGTGAGCCGAGATTGCGCCAGTGCACTCCAGCCTTGGTGACAGAGCAAAACTCTGTCTCCAAAAATGAAAGAAAATTGAAAATACAAGAAAGCTAGCAAATAACGGAAGGGCGTTTATTGTTTGTGAATAGCAGGTTCCGGCAGGGGACCTATGGGTGGTACACATTACCCTGGAGCACATGTGTAGCCACCTCCTGAAAGCTGCACTGATTTTGGCCACCTTGTCAGGACAATTACCCAGTTCTTTAAGCCCCAGCTATTCCTAATAGAAGGAAAACATTGTATTCCCTCCAATCTCTGCCCCTAGGCCCAAGAACCAGCCCCTGGCCCCTTGCCTGTGCTCCCGAGTTTGAGGCTGCTTCTTTTAGCTCTGGGGGAGGTATCCTCTGCGCTGACCTCTGCAGCACTGCAGCTCTCCTGCTTTGTCCTTTCAGCTTTCAAGAGCCTCCCTATCAGCTCCTTGCATTGAATGCCCTGTGTTTGAAATAGCTAGCTTGGTTTCTCTTTTCCTGGCTGGACCCGAACTGATGCACTAGAGAAAACATCAACTACCTGAGAAAGCAGATTGTGCTGAGTGTGGCGAAGAGCACAGCACAGTAATAATGACGTGAAAATGAAGAGGACTGCGGAGGAAGGAGGGGACTACCCGAGGGGAGCCTCAAGGAAGGTCTCTGTCAGGAGGAGGCATCTGAGCTGAGATTTGGAAGATGAGGGCGAGCCAGATCTAGGGGTTGGGTTGGGGATTCCAGGTGGGGTCAAGGTCCCTGAGGCCTGTGGGCTGTGGCAGCCCCCTTTGTGGAAAGCACTGAGCCTGCTGCTGCTGGGAGGGGAGGCCAGGCCAGGAGAGGTGGCTCAGCCCTGGGGGATTCTGAGTTTAGGTCTGAAATTTGAGCCTAAGTGTGTGGGATCTGAGCTGTGGGTTTAGCTCCTGCCCCAGCTGTCTTCTCTCCTCCCTTCCCGAGAATCCAGCAGGGCTCACTCAGGCTGCTAAGGAGCACGGGCTCGTCATGGCCAGCAGAGGGCAGCGGTTGCTGTGGTGCAGGCTGGCAGGGCGGGAGCTGACCTTGCCCGAATGGAATGCAGCCTGCACAGTCAGCTCCAGAAGGGAAGGGGAAGGGCTGGGCCACTTCCCTCGCCCTCTCCAATCCTCAGCTCCCCTGAGACAGGTCTTGGAGCCCTGACCTCTCTTGGAGGGAAGGGGCAGGTGAGGCTGGCCGACTGTGTGGACGCATGCCTGACCACTGCAGCTCAGACTCCCTGGGCCAGGCGGATTCCACCCCGACTCGGGGTAAGGGGAAAGGGGAAAGGCTCTCAAAGTTCCTCCTGCTTACTGTTTTGTTATTATTAAGCGCTTACAACGTGCCAGTCACTGTGGTAAATTCTTTTTTTTTTTTTTTTTTTTTTTTTTTGAGATGGAGTGTCACTCTGTTACCCAGGCTGGAATGCAGGGCACAGCACAGAGCAGGTGGTTGAGACATCCTCAGCGACAGACCCACCTCTCATCTCTCTGTACCTGAAGCCACCGGCCACTTAGGCCTCTGCTCACGTAGCACCATTTAGTAAGTGCCAACTGCATGCTTGGCACACTACCGGCCACTGGGCACACAGCTGAGTAAGACGCAGTCCCTGCACCAGTTGGCTTACACCATGTGGGGGCTTCAGGGGTCACCCCACATTACAACATGAGCTCCCAAGTTTTCCTCACTCTCAACTCAGGTCTCCCCTGCTCCTGTTGGGTAACTCACAGCCCCAGGCTGAAGGCTGAGCAAATCCCTTCCACTTCCCTCCCTTGGGCTGGCTGGCTGTTTCCACTCCCTTCTTTGCTAGACCTATCACCCCTCCTTCCCAGCAGCCTCCTCCCCTCCTCCAGGAATCTGTCCTTGACTAACTTCCCTGCCTGTACTGCAGGCCCCAGTACTGAGGTCTTAAACGCTGCCCAGGCAGCTCTAATTGTGTCTGTCTCTCTGCTTCCATGTGGGTCTCCACCATCAGCGCTGGAGGACGAGGACATCTTTCCCGGCCCCCACTAACCCCCTGCTATTTTCCCTCAGGCCGGAACAGACCAGGAGAAGGGGCAGGTGGGGGGTGCAGCCAGCCCGCAGCACACAGGGCCTGCCCAGGGCTCTGGTCCTGGGTCTTTCTTGGAGGTTTCTCTAGAGCCAGCAGGGCACTGACTCGCCAGTCCTGGCATAAGGCCTCTGGGCTCTGATCTAGGCTGAGTCTGGGGAGTCGGGCTGGGCACCACCTCCTGGGTGCCTGCTCGAACCTACCTTCATTTTGTGTTTTGGTCTCTGCCTCACCAACTCCTAGGTTGGATCATTTTTTCTGCCCCATAGCAGGCAGTCTGCAGGTAAGAAATGGTTCAAGGCCACCACAATGCTTCCTTTCTCCTCCCTAGTGACCAAAGCTATGGTCCTTGCCACTCTGAGCCTCAGCTGATGACCTCGTGAGTAAACTGCCACCACCGGGGAATCCCTTGCAATGTGCTGGCCAAAACAGCCTATGCCTGGATATGTCAGGAGGTGCTGGGAACATAGGTCAACATTGGTGCAGGCTCCACGTGGGACAGCATATTAGTCAGCCCAGGGGCCTGGCTGTGCTTATAGGGTGTTCTTAAACAGACTATAAAGAAATCCCTGGCTGGACACGGTGGCTGATGCTGTAATCCCAGCACTTTGGGAGGCCGAGGTGGGTGGATCGCTTGAGGTCAGGAGTTCGAGACCAGCCTCATCAACATGATGAAACCTTATCTCTACTAAAAATACAAAAATTTACCTGGGCATAGTGGTGGGTTCCTGTAATCCCAGTTACTCAGGAGGCTGAGGCAGGAGAGGGAGGCTAAGGTTGCAGTGAGCTGAGATTGAGCCACTCACTCCAGCCTGGGAGACTCTGTCTCACAAAAAAAAAAAAAAAAAAAAAAGAAAGAAATCCTGAGGCTGGGTGATTTATAAAGAAAAGACGTTATGGTACCAACATTTGCTCAGCTTGTGGCGAGGGCCTCAGGAAACTTACAACAAAGGCAGAAGGTGAAGGGGGAGCAGGCATATCACATGACGAGAAAGAGGGGAAAGGTCTCAGACTCCTTTAAACAACCACATCTACGTGAATTGGTGAGAACTCCTTCATTACCATGGGGATGGTGTTGAGCCCTTCATGAAGGATCCTCTCTCATGATCAAACACTTCCGACTAGACCCCACTTCCAACACTGGAAATTACATTTCTTTTTGTTGTTTGTTGTTGAGACAGAGTCTCGCTCTGTCATGCAGTGGTGCAATCTCAGTTCACTGCAACCTCCGCCTCCCCGGTTCAAGCAGTTCTTCTGTTGCAGCCTCCAAGTAGCTGGAACTGTAGGCATGTGCCACCATGCCTGGATAATTTTCATAGTTTTAGTAGAGACGGGGTTTCACCACCAGGCTGGTCTTGAACTCCTGACCTCTTGATCTGACCTCCTCTGCCTCCCAAAGTGCTGGGATTATAGGCATGAGCCATTATGCCCAGCCCAGGAATTACATTTTAACATAAGATTCGGAGGGGACAAGCATCTAAACCATATCAGATGGTGAGACAGGAGGCCTTTGCGTGTCCAAGCTGCATTGGTCTGAAGGTATAACTAGGTCTCTGGGCTCTTTTCCCCTTAATTGGAGAATTACTAATGGTTCCATAGTCAGCCTGATTGACAGTGACTGACAGGTCCTGAGAGGGGAGATAAAAACAGACGCACAGCTTTATCCATGGACAAATCTCAACATTTATTCATCCTGTGGCAGGGAGAAGGGGACATTGCCCCAAGGTCGCCCATCAGGTGAGGTGGCTGGAACACATATGATCTACCCAGATGGTACATACAGACTGATTATGCAGAAACAGGAAGGGAAGCAATAAGTTAAAAGCCACATAAGTTATGAAAAAATAATATATACTTTATATATCTTGTATCCCCACTGAGGATTTGCTCCCTTGGAAACCAACGAGGAGCTTGAGGAAAAGCACTGCTCAGCACCCTCTTTTGGACTTCAGGGTTGAGAATGTCTGAGTTCCCATGGCCAGAGAGTCAGTAACCTGCCAGTGCTCCCCGCAGGCCTGGACGGCCTTGAGGCCTGGGGTGGGCCCAGACCTCTGGCCAGCATGTCCTGGAAAATGAGATGAATGAACCCAACGGAGTCTAGAAGAGGAGGTGAGGCAAGGGGCAGGGAGGGGAGAGGAGAGAGGAGGGAAGGAAGCTCTGCAGCGGGAGGCTGGAGCTGCTGGGATGCCTCCACAAGCCCCTGAGTTGAGAGCCGAGAGCAGGTAAGAGTATGCCTGCCAACACCCCTGTCTTCTGATGGGATGCAGAATTTTCCTCTCTGGAGATCCCTTGTCAAGCTGTCATTTGGGCCCCACAGCTAGACCTCAAGGGCTTGGAGGCTCCCAGACTTGCCTAGACTGTGCCTTCTTCCTGGACTGCCAGAGGCAGGGGGAGTGGGCATGGAGGGAGGAAGGGAACGGAGTGAGAAGGAAGGAGGAGCTCTAACCCCATAGGTGTGGGGAGTTCCTGGGCTCCTCCATGAATGCCAAGGATGGGGGGCCAGGCTGTTTGGCCCAATGGAGAGGAGAACAGAGGCTCTGAGAAGTGGGACTCATGGGAAGTGGGCCTGGGGCTTCACCTCATGGCAGGATGGAACCAGAGGTCTCCAGGATCTGGTGCACCAAAGCCAAGAGTTCAGGCTGGGAACAACCTGGGCTAGGGGCAGAGAGCTCAGATCCCAGGCTGGGTGGGACACCTGCATGGCAGGGAGGTGGAAGGAGGATCTGATGCTCCTCCCTAATCTCAAGCTGCCCTCTGGCTTCCACTCCCAGGGAGTTGATTACGGCAAGAATCGCTTCTGGAGAAGGTCTGGGAGCTGGCTGGGGGCAACCCTTCTAGTTCTGACTATGGCCTAGTAGGAGGGACCCACAGGAGCGGGGAGGGGCACAGGTGTTCCTGGCTGATCTCCAGGGCTTAGGCTCAGGTCCCAAACACCCAGGGCCCCTCCTCCCTTCACTCCCTAATACTGTCAGGTCTCTGGGGAGCCCAAGGAGCACAGGAAAGCCAAGAGTCTTCAGCATCCAGTCTTCCCAGGAACTCCAGATATAGGACAGGGCCCACACCGTCCTCTTCAGCCCCAGACCATAGGTGAGGAAGCCGGGTCCCAGCCTCAGTTCCAAAGCAGAGGCAAGGCAAGGCAAGGCTTGAGATAGGAGTCCAGGGCAAGGATTGGGCAAGAGTCAGAGGGGCCTTGGAAGAGCACGATGCCAGAGGAGGAGCCTAAGAGGAGCGAGGAGATAGAGACAAAACTGACCCCTAATTCCGGCTCACCCATCAGGAGCACCTCCAGCCAGAAGGTTGGAAGGCTGGTGCTGCAAGAGGCTGAGATGCAGTGGAGTGGCTCTGAGCAGCTGGTGATGCTCCTTTCCCGCCCTGACAGCCCACAAAATGGCGGGCAGTTTCCAACCCTCCTCCGCTCGGTTCAGTGGTAGGTTTTGCCTCTTCTCCCAACCTAGAGGCTTCAAGCTGCTTTCTTGAGTCTAGCTTAAGTCCCTTCTGCTGCAGTGGAGTGCCCTGGGGTTCCTGGAGTCCAGCCACCTTACTCCGAGACCTCCGACTCCTGCGAAAAGTACTTCTCTGACAGTTCAGTGATTTTGATCACAGGGCCTTTGCTGCCCCTCTTCTTCCGGGAGGGGGCCTTGGAGAGGCCTGACCTGGAGGCAGCTACAGGGAACATAAGGGGTAGGGGAGGGAAGGGGCTGGAGGTTTGGGGGCCACTTAAAATGATGCCTTTAAGATCATAATACCCCTGCACCCTAACCCCCACCCACCATGGGTTATTGGGGCAAGAGGACTCACCGGTTTTGCACCTGGACTGCACAGCGCTGACCACAGTGGCTGAGGGCGAGTCCATCCTGGGGGTTGGGGTAGGAGAGTGGGTATGATGGGATGTGAGGAGCGCCGGTGGCTTAAACTCCCCTGGGAGCTGGCAGGTGGAGGCCAATTCTTGGTGGTCC
The DNA here is from genome assembly GCF_009761245.1 of Sapajus apella. Taxonomy (NCBI): domain Eukaryota; kingdom Metazoa; phylum Chordata; class Mammalia; order Primates; family Cebidae; genus Sapajus; species Sapajus apella. Next base: position 24,251,719 of record NW_022436942.1, on the reverse strand, counting down.
CTCCCATCCCTGGGGTTGCCCTGTTGTGTGACCCTGGCTAGCCAGCTTGTCGTCTCTGGGCCTCTGTCCCCTTTCCATGGCATAAATGGCTAATAGCACTGAGTGTTGACAGGCATTTGCATGCATAATCACATGAATCATCCCTGCCACAGGTGAATCATGTTTATCAGCCCATTTTCCAGATGAGGAAACAGAATTAAATGAACTGGGATAAGGTCCCAGTTTGTAAGCGGCTGAGCCAGGGCTTGAACCCAGGCCTGCCAGGCTCACCGTGTCGTGCTGGAAAGGAGAACAGGTAGTTGTTGTGTAGAACTTGTGTAGGCCTGGGCCTGCAGCCCCCCTTCCCCTCCAGCCCCACCTCACCCATCCTGGCTCTCACCTGCCCTCCTCGCCCTCCACCAGCTTCCTGTAGGTGGCGATCTCGATGTCCAGGGCCAGCTTGACATTCATCAGCTCTTGGTACTTGCGCAGCTGCCTCGCCATGTCCTGCTTGGCCTGCTGCAGGGCGGCCTCCAGCTGGGCCAGCTTGGTCTTGGCGTCCTGGAAGGCCAGCTCACCCTGCTCCTCGGCTGCCTTGATGTTCTCCTCCAGTTTCAGGCACTGCAGGCAGGAGGACAGAAGGAAAGGGTCAGTAAGCAGGGGAAGGAGGAGCGGGCCAGGGCCAGGAGTCACCTCTGTCCTTGGTGGGGTGGGTGTGGGGAGGGAGGGCTGAGCAATGGCATGACCGTGTATGGTAATGGGTTGGCACGCAGCAAGAGGAAGTTCAGTTAGACCTGAAAAGACACCTTCCCAAGGCCGGAGGAGAGCATCACAAGCCAGTGAAGGAGCCCTTCCCCGCGGTCCTTACAGGTCCTGAAGGCTTGTTCTGACTGGAAGCTGGGACTTAGGCCTCTGCTCCCTCCTCTCTGTGTAGTTGGTGGGGGGCTTTGATTAAGTGGCCCCTAAACCTCCCCAAGAGGGAGGCAGTGGGCTCTGGGTGTGCATGGTAGAGGGTGCTTTCTAACCTTCCAGCAGCCTTGGCCAGTTTACAGAGCATTTTTGCATGCAAAGCTCACATAATCCTCATAATTACTTCAGAAGGCTGTGCTATTATCCCACTTGACAGGTTAGGAAACTGAGGCACAGAGGTGCTAAGTGACCCACCCAGGGTCACTCAGTCGTGTCTTGCCTGTATTCAGCACACATGACTGTCTCCCTGCTCTCCTCCCCGCCCCCAGGCGCGTCCCCCAGATACTCACGTGGCTCTTGACGGAGAGGATCTGGGACCGCAGCTTCTGGATGCGCACATTGAGGTCCGTGATCTCGCTGCGGCTGCTCTGGAGGCTGCTCCCAAACTCGGCCGAGCGGGCGGCCTGCTCCTCCAGCTGGAGGCGTGTGGAGGTCTCAGTGAGGGGCAGCTCAGTGCCACTCCCGGCACCCGTTTCCCGCCTCTGCTTTTTCTTGCATCGCCCACTCCCATCTCCAACTCTGCAGCCCACCCCCATGCCAGGCTCCCTCTGTTGCCCCTACCACCTCCCATTCTGGGTGGCCTCCTCCCGGCTGCCCTAGCTGAGCCCTGTGGGCCATGCCCACATCTTGCCTGGCATTGCTGATAATAGCACCGCCTGGAGGGCACAGGCCAGCTTCTCCGGTCTCCCCCACCGCCCCACCCCTGTGCTTCTCCATTCCTCTCTCATAGACTCTCATGACAGAGCTGCAGGCGACCTTAGCCATTGCCAGCCTGGCCCTTCCTGCTGCCCGGAGAGCTGTCCAGGCTGCTGCTCCTGCCCTGCATGATCAGCCCCACCTGGCTCCGAGAGTACGCCTCGGCCTCCTCCAGGCTGCGAGCTGCGATGGCATCGTACTGGGCCTTCACCTCCTCCACGATGCCACTCAGGTCGATGTGGCAGCGGCTGTCCATGCCAAAGGTCACTGACACATCCTTCACCTGTGCTGCCAGGTCCTTCAGCTCCTGGCGGGGCACAGATGTGGGGGCTCAGGGCTGGTGGGGAGGGCACAAGGACCCTCAGCCCCACACAGTCCCTTTGTCCCCGGGGTGAGCAGAGAGTGGAGCTGCCCCCTTCCTGTCCCTCTGGAGAGATGATGGTAGGCTGAATGCCTCCCTGCCACGCCTCCCCAGCCAGAACTCTCGGAAGGCAGCTCACTGCCTGCTGCTTACCCATCCATGGTCTCCTTCTCTGAGTGGAGGGCAGGCCGGGACTGTCGGCTCCAAAGGCCGCCCTGTAAGCTTCCCCACGGCCTGCCCTGCTGCCCTCTCCCTGGGAGGGACAGCCTCCTCCTGGCTGATGGGAAAGCACCCGAAAAGTCAGGCTCTGGGGCCGCGAGTCGGGCCCCTTTGCTCACTGCTTCATTATTTCTGTGCTGTGTGGTACAGCTCTGCCCCTTCCACTAACAGCTCCCTGTGGGCCTGGCAGAGCTGTGTTCATCCCTGAGCCCCCACGTCTGGCAAAGGAGTGGCTCAGTTCATCTGGAAGTGTTGTGAGGGAAGCCAGGGAGTGACCAGGGTGGGGGTGGGCTGGAGGCTGACAAACCTGCACTGTCCTCTCCTGGTACCACTGAAAGCCAACAGCCTGTGAGGGGCTGGGCGCGGCCTCTGGTGCTCTGACTTCAGGGTCCCCCTGGAGACTCACTGCCCGATCCCTCTTTAGCCAAGGGGTGTTGCCCGGATGACCACAATATTTTCACTGGCTCCTCCCTATCCCTGGAGACTTCTGGAAATGGCCAAACCCACCTTTCCCTGAGGAATTCCCTATGGCTGGACTGTGTGCTGAGTGCTTTCCACATGTCCTCGACAGGCTGGCACTGCTGCAGCCCCAGAGGAGGAAACTGAGGCACAAATATGTTGTGGAGACAGGGGTGAGTGGCGAGGTTGGCCCCAGAGCCCCTGCTGCTGCTGCTGCTGCGAGGCTGCCTTAGTGGGCAGGGACAAGGGGCTGACACCTTCTTCACTGTCTTTCTGGCCCTAGACCGGCCTTATCTCCTGCCTGCAGCCTGGCAGCTTTCTAGCCAGAATGCTCAGGGGTGTGGAGAGAGGCAGCGGGACCAGGGATCTCTAGAAGAGGTTGCAAGGGGCCCCGGGCAGCTTGCCCTGGAGATGCTGAAAAGGGTAGGGCCTCCCTGTGGGAAGGAGGAGCGAGGGGAGTCAACCCAGCATCGCACTGATCCACTGATCAAGTCAGTGGCTGGGAGGGGCCAGGCAGGGGGCAGGCGCTGGGCACAGGCACATCGTGCTCCTTCTGGCATTCACAGTCCACCCTTGACCCCTCTTTCAATCATCACATTTCAGGCAGCATTCACATTTTGCTGACCGCCTCATCATTTTTTAAATGTGTTTGTTCGAATCAGGATCCAAACAAGGCCGTATACTGCAGTTGGTCCCTATGTCTCTGGTGTCTTATAATCTCCGTTTCTCTCTTTTCCATTCCTTGCAATCATTCTTATTGAACACATTGGCTGTCTGCCTTGTGGAGTCCCTCACAGCTGGGTTTTATCATTGTACCCCATGCTGATGTTCTACGTGTTCTTCAGCCCCAATATTTCCTGCAAACTGGCCGGTGCACCCAGAGGCCTGCTGGGATCCAGGCTCAGCTTTTTAGTTCCTGACTGTGTTCTGACCCTGGTTCCTGACTCTGGGCCCTCTCCTGATCCTCCATCCCTCTTTCTGCTCTGCTCAGAGAGCTTGTGCTGAGGCCTCTGGTTTCTGTCCCAGGTGGAGGCTGGACTTCTGAGCTGTAGACAACAGGGATGAGGAGCCAGCTAGGGCTGTGCGGGCAGCTGCAAAGGCCTGTCGGGGAAGGGACTCTGCCCACCAGCGCCTCCTGGTGACAAGGATGGTGGGGCAGTGGCGGGCATCTGGAAGTCCCTCTGGGGGATAACTGTCTCTATCCTGGAGCTGGCAGGACCCTGAGGTCAGTGGCCAGCTACCCTTGGGTGTTTCCTGCTGGGGGGTTTTGGTTGATCTTCAAATGAAAATAGAAATCTCTGGGCAAAAGCAGGCTGATGGCCCAGTCCGTGACAGAATAAGACTGATTGTCTCCACAGCCTCACCTCCGCTGCCCCGGCCACTAGCTGACATTTCCCACGTGGCATCAGCACCCTGGCTGGGGCTTGGCTGGGGACAGTTTCAGAGTTGCAGCTTTGAGGCTGTTTTGGTTGACACATTATGGGCATCAGTGGGTGTGGGCACCCCCAGATAGAGCCCTCCAGCGCACTTCTACATGAGGGCCTAATTGGCATTTGTCTTGGCCCTGGGAAAGGCCAGTGCACTGTGAGGATGCACTATAGCAGGACTTCGCAGTCAGGGCGAAAAGACAGCGAGACGTTTTCTGGGAACAGGCAGGCTAAGCAGGAGCTTGGTAAACAAAAGCAGGAGATGGAGCATTCAGAACATCCGCAGACCTGTTCAGACATGCAGGCCCCTTTGGGCTGTGCAGAGTATGACATTGCTGGCTTGTGTGCTGTGGAGGTGCCCCACAGGGCGGGCCACCTGGAGAGCATGTGCACCTCCAAATGAGTAAGAATTAAGCCAAAATACAGTTTAGGGCTTCCCTTAGGAGGCTGCTGTGTGTGAGGACCCTCACTGTGTTCCCCACATCGGGGCAGATCGTGGCTCTTATGGGATAATAGAGAGTAAAATGTTACTCTCTGAATACTATCACTTCTTATTATTTGGGTGACCCTGGTCAAGTTTTTAAATGTGATTAAGCCTTGGTTTTCTCATCTGTAAAATGGGTCCAATTATAGAGCTGAAAATAGCTAATGTTCATGAAATGCTTATTGTATGCCAGTTACTGTTCTAAGTATTTTAGGATATGTTAACAAAACAAATCCTCACGACAGCCCAGTGAGGTAGATGCTATTATTGTCCCCATTCTATAGATGGGAAAACTGAGGCATATAGAGATTAAAATAGCCTGCTCCTGTTCACACAGTTACTGAGCCAGGATTCAAATCCAAGCTGTTCAAAATCCGTGCTCTCTTCATCGTTATCCCTACTTCATAGAGTTGTCGTGAGGATTAACTGAGATTAAGTCTCCAAAGCACTTAGCACAGTGTCTGGAATACATTAGGTGCTCACTAAACAGTAGTTAAGGACTCTCTATTATGGTAATTGGTAAAAGTGAGAAAGCTGAGACGAAGTGTTCCCTGGGCAGCCTCCCTGTGAAAATGTAGGCAGCACTGGCTTCTCTCTGCAGGGAAGGGCCTCCCACAAGGTGTGCCTTGTTGCAGGGGGTTGTCAGCAGATTCCACAGCTAATCTCCCTGGAGCCAGAGCTTAGGGGTGGGGTAGGTGGCATTCCAGCTGGATGCAGCCAGGCCCCAAACACACTTGGGAACTGGACTGTGCCTCAGAAGCTGTGGGGACCTTGCAGCCTGTGTCCCTGGAGGAGAGACGCAGAGGGTTTGCAGTAGATGAGGCCTGAGCAGATCATAGCCGTGAGCTCCTGCTCAGCTGGCTGGGAAGGGCTTTTCAGAATGGATCCTGGCTCTGTGTGTGTGTGCATGCGTGTGTGCGTGCGTGTGTGTGCATATGCATATGTGTGTTGGAGACAGGAGGGGGCTATTTTCTGGGACACAGGGGTGGGTGTCTATTTCTGATCTGGTGTCTGCACCAAAGTTGAAACTAGAGTTTCGGGGCCACTCGCATTCTGCCAGTTTTTTCTTCCACCTGAGGCAGGTGTGACTGGCACAGTCTTTGCTCAGAGCTGTTCTGTCCAATGAAGTAGATGTTGAAATAATTACATTTTGGATATATTGGGCTAAATAAAATATTAAAATTAATTTTTCTGTTATTAAATGTGGCAACTAGAAAAAATGACATAGGCAGTTCACATTGTGTTTCTATCAGACAGCACTGGCTTAGACAACCCCTGGGATGGGGAACCCTTTTGGCAAACAGTCAGCATTGCCCTCTTAGCCTGCAGCGGTATATGGAGAGAAACGCAAACCTCACGTTTCAGCCCCACCTTGCTGCTTCCAAAAGTGCTAATAACTGCTGTGGTGCCCGGGCCCCTACTGCCTTCACTGCAGGCCCTTCTTCATGGCAGGCTCAGGCTAGGACAGCCACAGCTGAAACCCGCGGTGTGCCGCCCCGCCCCAGTGTGCACCGGAGGCTGCCTGTCACACTCAGAATGAGGTCCAAGTCATGAGCCAGCCCTGCGAGGTGTCTCTGACCTAAGGCTCCCACCCTGCCCTGTCTGCTCTGACCAGAGGCTTTTTTCTTTTCCTTTAATCGCCAGGCTCCCTCCTGCCTTAGGGGCTTCGCACAGCTCTTTCGTGTCATCTCCAGTACCCTTGGGCCTCTACCCGATCCTACCACCTCTGAGAGGCCCCACCCTCCCTCCAGCTCCAGCGCAGCACCCAGTTTCTTTGCATCCCAGCATCTGTCACCCTGCGAAGCCGTCTTGTCCAGATATTTGCTAACTTGCTTATGACTTCTCTCAGGTAAGTCATGCCCTCCTTGAGAGAACAGACCTTGCTCAGGCTGTGGTACCAGTGCCTGGCACTTAGCAGGCATGCAATAAACATTTGTTAAATGAATGAGCGGGCTGAGTCCTCCTCACAGCCATCTGAAGCTGGTCCTGCTACTCTCTCTGTGCTACAGATAAGGACACGAAGGCACAGAGAGGGGAAATAACTTGCCTAAAGTCACAGAAATAGTAAAAAGAGGCCAAGCTGGGATTGGGGTCCAAGGTCTGCAAAATCCAAGGGGAACCCACAGGCCTGCTTACTGGGGCAGGAGCCAAGAAGCCTTGTGGGGTGTGACCCAGCAAGGCTCAGGAACATCAACGGTTGTGCCCAGGCTTCTTCCAGTTATGTCTCTACGGCTGCAGGGCCGGCGTCCTGGCTTAGAGCTTGAGCTCTGAGCTTGCCAAGAACTCAGTGAGCAGGTGGAGTGCAGATTCTGAACCCCTGGGCTCGGCCGATTCTGCAGTCGCCCATAGGCTCAGCCTCTCAGAGGCTGTACGAGTGGGTGGAGGCGCAAGGGTGGCGGAGATCCAGCCCAGTGGAGATGGGAGATGGCCCTGCTGATGACTGTCTGGGCTGTCCAGCCCACAGTGACTTTGAGCAGAGGAGCCCCTAGCCCAGTTCCCACCCAGCCAGTGGACATCGTGCCCTGGTCAGCTCCACAGTGGCTGGCCTGGCTGTGGAGAAATTTGCTAGGGCCAGGAAGCTTTTCAGGGCTGTGGGGAGAGTGGACTGCCTGGGACGGCTGCCTTCCTGCTGCTCCAAAGGGTTTGCTGTTCTCTCTCCTGTGCTCCATCTCATGGCCACAAATAAGACTCAGCTCCAGGGAAGCCCCATCTGTGGGCTGGGCCTGCTGGAAAGGAGCGTGGCCCATGACAGGGCCACGAGGCCTGATCTTCCTTTCCACAGGGCACAGGCGTGAAGCTGTGGTCAGCAGACCAGAGGGCCGTTTTGGCAGAATCTTTACATTGTGGTGGCGGCTTTGATCTCTGCCTTGACCTTGGCTGCAGTGCCATAGCTCGGCGCCAGCAGTGTGAGGCACTTAGGCAGCCAAGCCCTGTTATCCCCCGTAGTGGGGCTGCCCCTTCCTAGCTGAGCTGAAGACCTCTGTGGAAGCAGCTTTAGCCCAGGAGCACCACCCTAAACCTCCTCACCCCTGAAAGAAGCGGTGTGGAGAGGAGGATGCATATCCTAAAGGGGGCCTGGGAGTCAGCAGCTGGCATGGGGGAGCAATGCGCAGAAGCCAGCGGCTGTGCCCATCTGACGGCTGTGCCAATGCAGGCTACACTGTTCTGGGCCCTTGTGCACCGGGCCCGGCTGAGGACTTAGGAAACAAATGTGACCGTTTCCTCTGCCTGCATTTACCAGATCATTAGCCAAAAATGGGGAAGAGGGAAAGGCAGGCCTATCAGAACTAGTACCGTGGGTGCCTGTGGTTTAGGCTACAGGGATTAGACAGAGGTCAGTTCAATCAGAATGCTGGTTCCAGGCCCCTGGGATCCATGCCCCTGAGGCCAGCCTCCTGACCCTTGCCAGAGGCACTTGGTCCCCCAAGACCCTCAGTACTCTGGCACACAAAGATACCGTTCTTCCAAAGAGTGGCCTTTGGGGAAGCAGCCCGTGTTCCATGAGCTGAATGGCCAGGGCTCATGCAGGATTAGTGACATCATCACAGGAAGGGGTTCAGGAAATTATTCTGCTGTGGCTGGAAATTGTAAGTGACTGTTGGAGGCTCCATGCCCCGCTGGATGGCTGTGCGTCCCCGGTGACCTTTACCCACAGACCAGCCAGCTCTGGGATTGGCAGGACACTGGCCCCGTGTCACTCACCTGCTCATAGATGGTTTTCATCAACTCCACGAAGCTCTGCAGGCTTTTTAACTTGGTTTCCAGTTCAGTCCGACGAAGACACTCTGCATCCAGGTCCTGGGGTTGGGAGCACGAGTGAGTGGTGGGAGAGGGAATGGAGGGTCCCAGGGCAAGAGTGGGCTGGGGACACTGCCTGCTGGGTGAGAGTGGGGGTGATTCCAGAGGAGATCTGGCTCAAAGCCTGGAAAAAGGAGCTGGATGGGGATGGAGGTATTTCCCTGTCTATCTGTTGGTCTTGGGACTTAAGCCTCTGAGGGCTTTGATTGGGCATAAAGGAGAGCAGGTGATCTGGAGGGAAAGAGGGCCCAGTGCCCATGAGGAAGGAGTCCCTGGGGCGGGCTGGGCAGGCTACCTTCTTCAGCTGGACAAAGGTGAACTCCATGTCTGTGCGCTTGGAGATCTCATCCTCATACCTGGGAGGGAGAGAGGTGTGGCTCAGCTGGATGTGGTTGGGGCTTGGGCCTAGTGAACTCCCCTTGGTTGGGGCTCAGGGCCTCTGCTATCCCACTTGGGGTCTCTTGCCAGTTAGAAAAAAGCAGCCCGTCCTTCTCCCTCTTGCGTCTTCTATGACGGGTCCTCTCTCTCTTCCCCGACCTCCTGGCATTGGCTTCCCATTCCCCCCTCCTTCCTGATGACCCAGCCCTCTCCCAGCAGCTTCTTCCCTTTCCTGGCTCTGCTCCACATCCACCTCCTCCAGGAGGCCTCCCTGACTCTGTAGCCCCTCACCCTGGCACTTTATCCCCTCATCTTTACCCGACCTCCTTCCCTGACAGTCTCGGGTTCAATCAAGTCCGCTGGGAGCATCCTGCTCACACCTCACCTCTCCCATCTCCACGCCTTCCCTGCAGCCCCAGTCACCTCCCCTCTGCTTTGTGAGCTGGTAGGACACCATCCCACCATGTTCCCTCCAAAGGGAGGATAAGAAGAGCGTGAACTTTGCTGTCAGATGGACCCCTGGTGTGTTTTTGGGCAAGTTGCTTCAACCCTCCTCCCTTGGTTTCCTGTCTCTAAGGGGTATGTGCGCCCATGTGTACAGGGGGCTGACAAAGCCACCCCGATGCAGTGACAGCTAGCTACAGGCCACAGAGGCCGTACTCTACAAAGCGCAACGCTCTTCTCGGTTTGGACTTCTCCTCACTCATGCCCACCTGTGTTTGGAACAAGGACACTGTTGAATGGGAAGGATGGGACCCCAGATCCCTGGCCTGACCGTCTTCCTCCAGTCAAAACATTTGTCTCAGCCCCCAGGGCGGGTGTCTGCTGGCCCCAGACTTCTCGCTGGCCCCTGCGGCTGTGGGGATTCAGCAGCTCTGTTTTCCTTCCTTTTCAGGGAATGCCTGAATCACTGGAGGCTCTCATTACAGCTGCCTGCCTACCTCAGGCCCTGGCCTCCCAGCAGGGCCACGTCACTCATCACCCATGTGAGCTGTCTGCATCTGGCTTCCCTCATGCCTTCTTCTCTCCCACCAGGCCACCCGAGAGGCTGAGGGGCGTGGACTCAACTGCAGGGCACGTGGGTTTCTGGTCTCAGCGTGCTGGGGCCCACACCCTCCCTGGCCACTGCCTTGGATGCCAAGAGTCTGTTAGGGGCCATCATGGTGCAGGTCCTGGGGATCTGGACAGAGGAGTGGGCCCAGGAGAACGTTCTGCTGTCTAGGCATTCCCAGAGAGAACAAAATGGGACTTGAGTGGGGAATGACAGGCACCAGGGGCTTCATCTGCACTGTTGCCTGTGGCCCTCAGGGCCCCCAGTTAGGGAAGTCCCATTGGTCTCATTTTACAGATGAGGAAATGGAGGCTCAAAGAAGGGCTGGGGGCTCCTAGTGCGTGCTGGTGAAGCAAGGGGCCTGGAGCCAGGCTACGTGGGCTGAAATCCTGGCTTCCTTGCTAGCCAGCTGTGTCCCTGGGTGAGTCCCTATGTACTGTGGCCATGATCACAGCGGCGCTGTGAGGATGAAATAGGGCAACCCACAGGGTGCTTGCAGCGGGGGGCAGCAGCTGCTGGGGTTCAGCCCCTCTGCCTCGGCTTGGGAAGCCTCGCTGCGGAGCACAGGTGGCTGACTCTGTGCCACTCACCCGCCTGGGGGAACATAGGCAGGTGAGTTGATGGGGACAGGGGCCTGGCAGCTGCCCTGGGAAGCCTCCCCTGGTGAAGAAGGACACCAGGAGTGTGGACTGAGAGGACGTCCTCATGGTGTCCTGCCTAGGCCAGGTCTGCCTTGGCCCTGGACCTCTAGGTGGGCTGTGTGGGTGGGGTGGGAGCCAGCCCTGAGCCCCAGGGGAGAGGACAGTGGGGAACGTTGGGCTGAGGCAGGACCCTGGGTTCCAGTGTAAAGTCAGTCTCTTTAAGGCCAATACCATTTCATCTCCAGCCTTTGTGTCAGTGAGAAACAAGCCCCCTTCCTGACTGGCTGTTTGATCTTGTACCAGTCCGGATGGCCTAATGCTTGACTGGATCTCAGCCCCTACCCACCGCCTCAGCCAGGAACTCTTGTGCAGTGCACAGCTTGCACAGCTGTATGTGGCATCCCTGAGTCACTTGCTGTGTGGCCTTGGGCAAGTTGCTTCCCTTTGCTGAGTTGCTGCTTCGTCCTTAGTAAATAGGAGGGGTAGACTGCTGATCCTTGGGGTTCTGCAACCTCAAAGCCTTTGGAGGGTCCCCATAGAGGGTTAGGTCCCCTATTCCACTCCCAGTCCTCTGCCAGTCTGTCAGCCACCAGCTCCCAAACCCATTCTCAGGCCTTTTTTAGCTTGTCACACCTGCACACCCCCCCACCCCAGCTTGTTTATTTCTGGGAGTGAGTGAGGCTGATCTCATCGGCTCTGTAGAGACAGGCCACAGCCCTTCCCTCCCGGGGCTCGGCTTGGCGTCTCCGGGCTCCTGGGGCTCTAGGCTCTGCATAGCCAGCCACACTGTAGCTCCCCTGGCTCTGGTCTGAAGACCCAGAAGCCCTCCAGCCAGGCTGTTCGCGCAGTCCTTCCTTCCCAACTTGGGTGGATCCCCTACCCAGAGAGAGGAAGAGAGGCTCTGAGCCTAAGCAGTAGAGACAGATAGCAGGCGGATAGAAACCAGGCAGCAGGCCAAATGAGGGGGCTGAGCCAGATGAACACAACAGGTAGTGTGTGTATAGAACTTCCAGTACGAAGTGCTTCCATAGATGTGATCTGGTGGAGCTCGTGGGAGCAGCCTTACCCAGCGGCTGGCTGAGGTTAGGGATGGGGCTTAGCATGCCAGGCTGTGTAACTGAGGACAAGCCCTGCCGTCTCTGGGCCTGCTTCCTTCCCTGTAAAAGGAGGATCCAGGACTTCTTCTAGCTCTGGCATTCTCTGTTCCTTTGAGGGCTGAAGATCTACTAGGGATTAGGAAAGTGGGTCACAGCTTCTGGTGAACTGACCTGACTACCCAGTCATAGTCAGGTGCTGGGAAGCTGGGGCTCCCAGGAGGGGTGTTCAGATGCCCTGTGTACTTCCCTAGGCCTGTGAGAGCAGGGCTGGGGAGAGGCGATGGCCAAACTCAGCCACAGCTCGGGTCTCTGGACTCCTGGACAGGTGCCCTCCACCCTCCAGCCCTGGCCAGCTGTTCTGGAGGTTGTGAGTCTCACCTTGGATTGGCAGGGTTTGGGACTGGGCCACAGCACTGCAGGAGGGAGGCCAGGGGTTCAGCCTGCACCATCCTCCCCTCACCCTGGCTGGCGGTCTCCTTGCAAGGAGACCAGACCCAAGGAGGTGGGTGCAGGGCACAGCCACTCTCCTCTGCCTCAGCCTCCTTGTTCCTGAAGCACTGCCCACTGCCTGGCCAGAGAGGGTCACCTCTCCTCTAAGCAGTCCGAGTGACCAGGTTTGCCTTTTAGACTGGAAAATTCAGTTCAGCAAATCCGTGTCAAAGACCTGCTATGTGCTGAGAACTTCGGCCTTCTAAGGATAGAAAAAACCTGCTGTTCATAACTGCCAGCCGCCGTGCCACACTCTCAACTCCCTCCTTAGGTTAGATAACTACCTGAGGTTGCCATCAACCATCGTCATTCCCACTTCACATGGGAGGAAACGGGTTCAGATATGAAGCAACTTACTGGAGGTCACAAAGCTAGTGATGGGTGAGGGCAAAGATGAAACCTCATCCTGTTCTAATGCCCAAGCTTGGTCCGTAAATGCTGGGATGTACTGCCCAGCCCCTGTCTGTCTGTCTGTCTGTCTGCCCACCAAGTTGTAAAGGTGCCTTGCATACTGAGGCTGTTTTCCGTATCTGTCTCGTTCCAAGCCTCCCCGATGGCTGGCGTGCATTGCTTCTCTATTCAAATGAACCCCGCTCTTTCCATCCCCTGCCCGCATCCTGGTGGTTTTCCTCTCCTTTCCAACCCAACTGAGATCAAAATCTAAAGCCACATCTAAATCAGAAACCCATCTGTTCTAGCTAGTAACGTAACTTCCCATTGCCAGAGCAACGTGTGGGCAAGAGCGAGTGTGCTCATAGGTACAGGAGGAAGCTACTCGAGGCAGGGGGTGGGTTATGATCGTGCCCAAGGGCCAGCAGGCACGGGTTTAGCTGGGAGCCAGCGCAAGATTGACTTTGTGGCAAGAGTCGCTATTAGGGAGGGGGCAGCTGTAGGTTCACAGCCATAGCCTCAGTATTTAGAACACTGCCTGGCACAGACCCTCATAAATAGGTAGAGAAATGTTCCAGAACGTCTTTCTTCTTTCTCTGGCTTAAGTGCCTCCCATCTTAGCATAGCTTGGTCCCAGCCCTCTGGCCTTGCTCACGGCTCCCATGGGGCTCTGCCTACCGGATTCGAAACTCCTCGACCTTCTCCAGCACCTGCAGCAGGTTGGCCTCCAGCTGCCCCCGCTCCTGGCTCACTTTGCGCAGTTCCTCCTGCAGCCGGCCCTGGTATTCCTCGTAGAGATGCCCCAGGTTGCAGACGGCTGAGTCCTGGCCCTGCAGGAAGCTCCAGCGTGTCTCCAGCAGCTGGTTGCGCTGTTCCAGGGCTTGCACCTGGGAGAGCAGGAGGGTGGCGAAGGGGTCAGGTGCGGACGAGTCGGGGGCTGAGGTCCCGGGCTGACCAGCGAGAGCCCCTGGGGGACTCCCTGGGAAGTGGCAGCTCATCTGTGCACACCACCCAGGGCCCTCACTCAGCAGAACGCATCTCCAATGACTGATTGTTAAAACTGAAGATGGTAAGATAAGGACAGGATCGGGGCAAGGTGGAGCCAATTAGCAAAGGCTTCCAGGGGAGGGCAGGGCAGGGCTGGCAGAGGGAGTGGGGACGAGGGTGAGGGTGCCAAGCATGCGACAGGCTCTCTGTGCCTGCCTGGGGCTGGGGTGGGAGAACCCAGGGAACGTGGAGTGTCAGAGGCCCTTCTGCCCCCTTCCCGACATGACAAGCCTGGTCTCCTCTTGTCTTGGAAACTCAGCAGGGCAGGGCCTGGTTAGTATTGGGCTTAAGTGCTCATCCTCTGGATGACACAGGCTCTCTGAACCTCCGTTTCCCCAGCTAGAAGTTAGGAGTGAAAACACCTGCCTGCATGGTCCTCTGCTTCCCTCCATCCAGTCCAGCCCAGCTCAGCCTGGGGCTCCCCTGCGACCTCCCCACCCTGCCTGTCCTCTCTCCTCTCCTTCCCATCACCAGGCCCTCCCTCCTCCCTATTCTTCCAGCTCCCTCCTGCCAGAGCCCTCTGTGACTCATATGTTGAAAGAGTCCCATTTCCCTCCAGCACCGAGACCCTCAGTTTACCAGCTCCTCCTCTGTCCTGACCCGCCACCCTCCCCATGAGACTGAGGGGACACCTGGGGATGTGCTTTGGGAAAGGGGCAACAGCAAGTGCTCATGTGGCCCCTGCTGAGTGCCAGGCCTCGCTCGAAATGCTCCCGGCAGCACCCCCATGGGTGGGTACTGTTATAAGCTGCATTTTGCAGACGAGGAAACCAGAGGTGATGGAACTTGCCCAAGGTCACGAAATGAGCAAGTGGCAGAGACAGGCCTGGAATCCAGGCACTTTGGGTTTAGAATGTTTTAGCCACTATGATACATGCCTCCTGTGTGTTGCCGGAGTCCCTGTAGGCCCTGGGACCCCAGCTACCCTTCCTGGGCTGGCCTCTGCCTCCATTTAGGGACAGTTTTGCCTTGAGGTGAAATCCTGGGAGGGCTCTCAGCCCTGCTGCTCCTCGCAAACTCGGCCTCCCATATGCCTCTTGCTGGCAGGGTCCTTCGAGGTCCTCTCCCTCCCTCCACCCAGTCCAGCCCAGCTCAGCCTGGGACTCCCACTGCCTCCTTCCTCCCCACCCTGCCTGTCCTCTCTGGGCTCCAGCCTCCTTCAGGCACTCTCCTCCCCATCACCAGGCCCTCCTTTCCTTCCCATTTGTTCCTCCTGCAGGAAGCCCTCCGTGATCCATATCTTGAAAGGTCCGCAATTTACCTGTTTCTCATGTGTCCTGACCCATCACTTTCCCCGTCACACTGGGAGCAATCTGCTCCCCCTTGGGGCCTCTACCCCATCAGCGTCAGGGATGTGGGTAGGGGATGGGGTGGGAGGCCCGGCTGGGGCCTGGCTCCTGTCAGTGTGGGCTGTTTGTCATGAGGATGTGGTGATAACCAGCCCAGTGATGCTTACTATGGCCACAGGTGAGTGGCTGGGCCTTCTCCCGCCACTGCTGGTGCTGCTGGCCCAGGCTCCCAGAATCGTAGCCTGAAAGAATTGTCAGCCGCCTTTTGGATCAACTGGGCTGGCCCTTCATTTACAGAGGAGGCAATGGAGGCCAGGGGTATCAAGTGACTTCTCCAGGGTCACAAAGCAACTTGGTGGCCGAGCTTCCCAGACAGGCCCATCTGATGGCCATTGCCCACTCTGCACCTTGGTGGGCTCCCGAAGCGTTAGGTGAAGACTGCCTCTCTCCCTCTGCTCTGCTTCTTCAGGGTGTCCTTGTTTTTCCTGAAATGCTCTGATGACCCTTTGTCATTCACAGTACACAATGGCAGCAGGAATACTGGATCATGGCATTTGACAGTATTTGTGGGCTGCCATTCCCCTGCGTATCTGTACTGGTAGGTTCTGCTTGAAGCCAACCTTAAGCCTGCTCTCTGCTGCACTCACAGCCAAACAGGTTCAGTAGGGATGGAGGTCAAGAGGGTTTCTGCCCTGCCTTATGTGTGTGAGAGGGAGCGCTGGGGGGGCAGGTATCTGCTCACCCCACCTTCCTTCCGTTTTGACAAGCAGGAGCCCCATGTTTACACTGAGGGTGGAGTGAGAGGAGAGATGTGAGGCTTCTTCCTCCACCCATGAGTAGAAAAATCTTCGCACCAGGAAGTTCTTCCTTCAGTCTAACCTCAATTCCCTATGCTTCAGCACTAGCTCGCTGGGACATGGTGTTCGTTTGGCCAGCCAGTCCAGCCAGAAGGCATTTGTGGTCTTAGGGGATTAGGGACATCCCCCCGTGTTCTACTGCCCTTGGGGGAGTCTCTGGTTGTCTCAGTGGGTGGGGATGGAAACTCATCCCTGACCCAGGACCTTCCCTGTAGAAAGCCTCCTCCCTCTTAGAGCAAAGGCCTAGGGAGGGCTGATAATCCTGGCGCCCTGAGAGGTGCCAGGTTAATTGCCTCACACCCATGAAGGTTGCCGAGCCTTTGCCTCTGATTCCTCCTCCTCTCTGTTCTGTGCGCGCCCCCTGCCCTTAGATCATACAGTAGCAACTGCAGCAGGGACCTCTCCATTTTACAGGTGAGGAAACTGAAGCCCAGCTGAAAAGTAGGGCCAGGTCGGGGGCTGAGGTTAGGGGAGAGACATGTTGTTTTGTAGGGGAACTGGAGCTCCAGGAGGGAGACAGCCCAGATGTCTCAGAGGTCCCCAGCTTACAGGCCAGTGCCTCTAGGCCATGCAGGTCCCATTCCTCAGAGTGGGGCGTTGAATCCCCGGGTTTTAGCCAGATGTTGGCTTTGGCCAGGGAGCCTCGAAGTCTCATCAGGAGTGGCTGGTTTGTGCTTTTCTGCATACAGGCAGGGGGAGGGCTGACTTCAGTCCTTCCAGAGATCCCACAGGCCTCGGTGAAGACATCGTCTCCACCCCTCTGTCTCTGGGCATTTTACCACTGCTCATGGGTTTGCTCTCTACAGCCTCCCCAGGATGCCCTTAGGCAGTGCTGCCTCCTGCCCCACTCTCCATGCCCTCTGTTGTCCTATCTGCCATGTATGAAGGCAAGTAGCCCAGCCAGCAGCTTCGACTGGAGGTCGGCCTTGCCCCCTCCCTGCCTCCCCTGACCTCTCCTGCTGCTGTTTCTCCTCATCCCCCTTCATCCCATGACTATGGCCTCACCGGTTCTTCCACTGGTACGAGCTCAGGGCCATTGGCAGAGCAGAGCGGAGCAATGGAATCTGGGGCGCAGAGAGGGCGAATGGCTTGCCCAGGAAAACACAGCCAGCAAGTGGAAGAAACCACATGGCTCCGGGGCCTCTGCCACCTCCTGAGAGTCTCTGCTCCTCCTCAGGGCTCCCGGGCTTATCTCAGTGCCTCAGAGGGCCCAGGACGAGGTGGAGCCAGAAGGCCCCTGCCCCTCTCCTCTCTTTGCCCAGAGCCCCCACCCGCTGGTCACGGCATCTCATCCCAGGCCTTCCTCTGGGCCCATCCATTGCTCAACAGCCCGGTGCTGTACCCCCTGCCCACCGAGTTCCTTCACTCCTCTGTCCAGCAGGGAGCCTCTCCCCACCTCTTCTCCAGGCTCCTGCCTGGAAGGGGCTAACTGGGTGCTAGCCGCTCCCGGGGCCAGCCCCATTGATTTCATTTTTTATTTAACAGTTATAATGCACTTAACATGTACCAGGTATGTTCTAAGGGCTTTTCAAAAATTCTCCCACTTGATTCTGACGAGCCCATTAACCTAATGTGTACTGAGGCACAGAGAGGTTCAATAACCTGCCTGAGATGACACAGCTGGTCAGTGGTGGACTGGGATTGCAACCCCGCAGTGCTGCTCCAGATTTCACATCTGAACCACTGCCTGCCTCCACCTGGGTCCTCACAGCCTCCACAAGGAGGCAAGGTAAGGGTGGGGCTAACACATCTTTTTCGTATAGTTGAAGAGTCAGCTTGGACTCCTTGGGGCAGAGGTCCTGCAACCAGGGCCCCCAAAGGGCTGGCACCCGCAGCTCCCCATTTCCCACCCTGAAGGGCACCCCATCGCAAGGTCAAGGCTAAGGGTTGGGAGGCTCCAATTCTGCTAAAGAACTTCAAGGGCATCGCCCTGGTCTTGGGCACAGGACCCCAACCCTGAGGGCCTCCTCCCTGTGCTCCCATCCCCGTGGCAGTGGCACAGGGTGATAACAGTGCTGGTGTTCACGGGAGAAAAGCCACCCATTGGAGCCAAATTACATAGCTCAGTGGAGCATTCCTTCTAAGGGATTAAACTGGGTTTGGTGAGAAGGTGGCTCTGCAGGGACCTGCCTCCCCAGGGCAGCTGGGCTGCTCTTAAAGCGAGAACCAGCCCAGCAGTGCAGGGCTCTGTGCAGCTAGGACTGGGGCAAGGGATGCTGGATAGATGGTGATCCTTTCCCTCTGCATACTCAGAGGTACCCCAGGTGTCGATGAGGAAACTCTGGTCTAGGCACATGAATGGAAGAGGGAAAGAAAAGATTCCCCCCACAGAGGCCATTGACTTCGTGTCTCAACAGACCTGAGTTCAAATCCAGATGGCTACCTGCTGGTTGTGTGACCTTGGGCAAGGCACTTAGCCTTGCCGGTCCTCAGTTTCCTCATCTGCACCGCTGGGAAAATAACAGCCACTGCAGGGTAGCCGTGTGGCTTGAATTTCCCCGAATTTCCCTGTAGATGCTCAAGGCATGTTCCTTTCTTCCCTCTGCCCCTCTCCGTGAGCTCCCACCTTACGGGAGCAACCAGCAACATGCAGAGGAACACAGACTCAGAGGCCAAGAGCAGATGAGGACTAAGCCAGGGCCTGAAGGCTGGACCTCTGCTTACTGGGAGGGTCAGAAATACACAGTTTCCTTCATCTGTGATATGGGCATAAAATTGCCTTCTCCCATAAGGTTGTTGAGAGAAATAGAGGTGAACATGAAAAGCATCAGCACAGTGCCTGGCACATAGTCAGCAATTAGTGATGGCTGCTGGTACTATCATGATTATTCCTGAGTAAGGCAGGAGGGTGCAGAGTCAGGAGGGGTTTCTTGGAGAAGATAAGTAAAGAGCAGATTTGGGAAGTGGATAGGACTTCCTTGGGCGCTCCCTTGCCCTGGGAGCAGAGATAGACACGGGTGCCCCAGACCTGTTGCCGGCCACGGGCAGTGGAGTCTAGGAAGTGTGGTTGTGATGCCGAGGACGTGCTGCTCCCTGCAGTCAGGCGGGAGTCGGGGTGCGGGGTGTGGGAAGGACCAGCGGGCTGCCTGGTTCTGACTCGAGGCCTTGTCCCCTGCATTCCTATCTCCTGACACCGGAGCTGCAACCTCGCAGCAGTCTGGGAAGCAGCCTCCTTCCTACAGCCCCACACGCCCCCTCCACCCCACCGGCTCTTCTACTGGGGCAGCTGAGAGAGATGCTGCGGGGCCAGAGGCCTGAGGGATGAACAGGAGTGTGGAGCTTGGAAGGCCATCTCCCCATTCACCTGCCTCAGAGTAGGACACAGAGCACACCTCCATCAGCCATTCCTGCGAGAGGGCACCCCTGGCCACACTAGGGGCTCCTTCCCACTCCCTGCCTGGGTGGTGGGTGACCCCAGACCATGTAGTATGTTATCATCTAGACATCCCTCGAAGGCCATACTGGGGTCCCTTTCTCCCCCTATGCCAGGATGGATCAGGGACTTCCCTCCTCCAGCCCCTGCTCAGAGAGAGGCTACCGCCTCTCCATTGGCTGGGCACGGGGGTGGGGCGTGGTGATCGATGCTCAGGGAAACAGAGCCAGGCTACCTGCCCGGGGCCTGGCAGACCTTCATGTTCGGGACCCCCCCATCCCGACTTGTGCTCACCTTGCCAATCAGGGAGGCAAATTTATCATTGAGGACCTTCATCTCCTCCTTCTCTTGGTTCTTCTGCAGCTGAACAGCAGGGTCCACCTTGAGGTCCAGGGGTACCAGCAGGCTGGGGTTCACAGTCACCTTGGGGATGGTGCCAGTTGACGAGCAGCCTGTGAGGCTGTGGGAGCTGAAGCCCGGCCCAAGGGCCCCGCAGCTGCCCCATCCTGAGGTTCCAGGCCGGGGGCTGCCCACCGGGGTCACCTCACAGCTGCTGAGGCTGCTGAAGCCAACCACGCAGGAGCGGCAGGCCATGGCGCCCCCGGCCGGAAGCAGGAGAGGGGGATGAGCGAGTGAGCCTCGGGGATGTGGCAGTGAGAGGCGGGCTCTGGTCGCTCTGGTCACAGCTGGAACAGGCTGGGGACTGAGGAGCAGACACCTGTCGCACAGTGCTCATTAGCTGCAGGAGGGCGGGACGCCTCCCAGCCTGACCAACCTGTTGGATGATGTGGTGCTCCTGCCCCTCCCCCCGCAGCATGCAGGGCTCCCTCCCCACAGGCATCTGCCTTGCTTAGGGGGCTGGTCCACAGCCACCCTCCACCTCCAAGAAAGCAGGCGTAGCTCTGGGGAGGGGGCCAAGGCTGTGCTGGCTGGGTGGGTTGGGGGTGGGGAGTTGGCAAAAGAAAGGCCCATTCAAGGAAGAAGGAGAGAAGAGAAAGCGCCTCCCCACAGACCTCACTGCATACCTGAAGGCTGACGTACCTGGGCTCACATACTTCTGGAAAAGATGAGGCAAGCGTAGGCCTTGAGCTCCCGAGTGTAGGGCAGCTGTCCTGGGCACTGTGCCAGCCTGGCACTGGAAAACAGCACTTAGTATTATTTTGTAGCTGCCAAAGAGTCTCCCTGGCTTATCTTCCCCTTCCTTCCTTCACTTTAGCATTTGCCAAGGACCTGCTAGGCACACGCCACTGTCTCAGAGGCTGGGAGGACATAGATGGTCAAGGTCAAGCACTCTCAGCTTTGGAAATGTGAGACCTGGGTTCAAGACTCAGCAGGGTTGCTCGCCACTCCTGTGACCTCGGGCATGTGACTTGACTTTTGTCTTCATTTATAAAGTGGGGATGAAAACACCCACGTCACAGGAGGTAGCGTACACAAAGCACTTGGTGGAGGACAAGGGACAAAGTTGGCCCCAATAAATGGTGCTGCCTTCCGGGCGCTGAGTCTAGCAGGGGTGATGGCTATGGCCGAATGCAGCTCTACTCCGAGGCAATGAGAATTCTTGCCTCCCTCAGGCTCTTTCCTCCCCTCTCTTCCTTCTCTGCCTCCTTTGATCTCCTTTACACCATCCGTGAAGTAGAAATACAAAAGACACCATTTTGCCCCCACAGGGCAGCAGAGGCCCACCCAGACCAGGGCACCCCCTATCTTCCCACAGTTCCTGAGACCCCACTCTTCTACCCGCAGGGGGTTACCAGCGGGTAACCCTGATGGTCCTGATGCTCTGGCCCTGGTGGCTGGCACTGCATGTCTTTCTTGGACCTGGCTTACCCCTGCTCTGGGTGGCAGGGGCCAGAGCAGCGAGAGGAGTGTGTCTGGGAGAGTCAGAGATGGTCAGAGATGGAAGGGGTAGCAGCCCCCTGCTGGGCCCAGAGGAAGAGAGAGCCCCTGACGGGGAGAACCACTTGCCAGGACCTGGGCCTCCACCTCCCAGGGCAGACCTCTTTCTCACATACTGGGCACTTGTGGCTCACAAGGGCACAGGACCCTGTCCAGAGGCCATGGGTCCATCCTGAGCCTGATTGCAGGATCTGGTGCTGGGTATGGTGGCGAGGCACTGCCGGGTGACTGAGGTGCGCTGCCCTCCCCACTCTGCACCCACTTGTGTGGCTGCCTCGGCCTCCCACCGTCTTCACTCTGGCCTGGTATCCGAATGGCATGTGGTCAAGCACGGCACCTTGCCCCCCACCCTGTCACCCCTGTGTGCTCTGTGGGGAAGGGAGGGGGCAGGATTGGCATCTGTGCTCTGCCAAGGGCAGAAAAACAGCAGGTACATCAGGTATGTCCCAGATGCTTTGCATGAATTAGCTCCTGGATCCTCCTGACAACCCCCACTTGAGGTGGATGCTTCAATTCTCGTCACTCCGGTTAACAGAGGAGAAGGCGCAGAGGGCTTGAGTGCCCAGGCTAAGCCACGCGATTATAATGGAACCTGGACGGTTGGACTGAGGAGCTCTTTCATCTGAGCCTCTAAGTTTTAGGACCCTGAGAAAGGGTAGCTGCTGAGAGAAGGAAGCTGCCTTCTTACTGTCCGGGTGAAGTTTAAGGCAGCACCACCACCTAATTCTCTTGGAGCCGAATGCCTTTTTCTCACGAGTGCCTGTGTGTGACTTAAATCTATTTCTTGCTTCCTTCCTCTGGCCTCAGTCAGCCCCTGAGAGTTGACAGGTGGTGGTTAATTGCCAAGTCCCGGGCTCCTAGGGCTGGCTTTGCAGGGCTTGCCTCTGGGGCCCCACACCAGGGGGCTTTCCTTGCGGATGTCTTCACCTTCCTGGAGGAATGAAAGGCATGCTAGGCTGGGGCCCTGGCCTGGGGGAGGGACGTGGGGCCTGCCTGCTGCTTCCTTTCCGGCAGTCTCCCTTGGGTGCAGTTGGTGGAGACGTCTCTGACTGTCACTGTTCTGGCTGCCAAACAGGAACAGCCACAAAAAAAGCCCCAAATAAACAAAACTCCACAAATGGCCCAGCCCCGCCTCCTCCCTCTCCCTTCCCCATCCCTCGTCTCCTTTCCTCCCCCAGCACAACTGTGATCCTCCCCACAACCCCCACTTGAGGCGGATGCTTTAATTCTCATCACTCCAATTGACAGAGGAGGTGGCGCAGAGGGCTGGAGTGGCCAGGCTAAGCCACGTGATTGTGATGGATGGGAACCTGGACAGTTGGAGTGAGGAGCTCTATTCCTTCTACTCCGGAACTGGCATCCTGGGGGTCCTGGTTCAGGCTGCTGTCTGAACAGGGCTCTCTGTCCTGGCCAGTGCCAATCTCCACCCTCACCGAGGACCTGACATCACTCACAGAGCCTCAACCACCTGGGGGCTTGGACCCCCACCCAGGGAAGCAGGAGGCCTGGTAGGGGTTGGGAAGTGGGAGATGGAAAGCAGGGGAAAGCTTCAGTCTCTCTGAGGTTGTTTAGGTACCTGGGCAGTCTCCAACTCCCTCCTGGATATACAAACCAACCAAACTGCTTGGGGCTTCAGGTGAGGATGGGCTCAGGCAACCCCAGCTAGAAAGAACACCTGGGCATCCTGTACCCTCTGGGATTCCGGAGCCCTGCCCTTCAAGTTCTCACATGGACCAGGGACCAGAATCTGTGTCTCCCTTCCCTGCCTCTTGAGTCTATCCCCTTTGCCCTGGTCCCCTGTCACTGGTGACAGGACCATTCCGGATGATCCAGGAGGCAGAGAAAGAGCAGAGGAGGGGCAGGGCTGTCTGCAGGTGAGGAGCGGGGAAGGGCAGGGCTGTCTGCAGGTGAGGGGCGGGGAAGAGGCTTGGGCTGGGCTGCCAGAGCCTCTTGGAGCTGGTCCTGAAGTGAGGGGGCGTTTTCTTGTTTTTTCCTCTCTCCTCCTCCCATTTCCTTCTCCACGTCACTCCCTCCCAGCCTGTGATCAGTCTCCCAGGCATTCTCATCCACCTCCTCTGTGTTTTCCATTGTCTGGTGCTCTCTCTCTCTTATCTTACTGTCTGCCTGTCCCTCTCGGAGTTGCCTGCCCACTCAGAGTCCTGGCCTGCAGCTCTTCCTTTTGGCCCTGGGTGAGGGCAGAGGCCACTGGGTTTGTGCCCCTGCAGCCCAG
This sequence comes from Sapajus apella, assembly GCF_009761245.1. Lineage (NCBI taxonomy): Eukaryota > Metazoa > Chordata > Mammalia > Primates > Cebidae > Sapajus > Sapajus apella. The sequence goes on along the minus strand of NW_022436942.1, from coordinate 24,228,586 downwards.
CTGGATGTCCTTATGAGAATGGTATCCCTGTGTCAGAGTTTCAGCGCCTCTTCTCTGCCCTGCTCCCCATTTGGCCTGAGGCCTCCTGGCCTGTGGAGCAGCAGGTCTCTGGAGATGTTGGATAGCAAGACATCGTTGTTGGCTGAATGTTCCAGTGGGCACATCCTAGCGTGGTTTGGGCTCTGGGGGAAGATGTGACTCTTGGGGAGACAGACAGGGACTCTCCGGACAGGGGAGCCAGCAAAGGGTTTGGAATCTACAGGGGACAATCTTCGTATCACTGCAGGATGCGATGGGAAGGAGAGCCACTCCTCCGAGAAGCCTTCCCAGAGGAGCCTGCTCAGCTCCTGCCAGTCTTTCATCTTCTCTCCTAAATGCGTGTCCCCACCTATGGTCATGGTCTGTCAGTGCCATCTCCCTCAGGAAGTCAGCAACTCTTGGCCTTTTTTCTCTAAATCTTCCCTTTGAGCAGGGCTGGTCCAGGGGCTTGTCCCGGGAATAGGATCGCCTAGGCTGGGGACTGAGGTTCTTTGGCAGACTCTAACTTTGGTTAGAAGTTCTCTTTTTTTTTTTTTTTGAAACAGGGTTTTACTCTGTCACCCAGGCCACCTCCACCTCCTGGGTTCAAGCAATTCTCCTGCCTCAGCCTCCTGAGTAGCTGGGATTACAGGTGCATGCCACCATGCCTGGCTAACTTTTGTATTTTTTGGTAGAGATGGGGTTTCACTATGTTGACTAGGCTGGTCTCGAACTCCTGACCTCAAGCAATCCACCCACCTTGCCCTCCCAAAGTGCTGGGATTATAGGTATGAGCCACTGTGCCTTGCCTGTGGTCAGAATTTCTGAGGGTCTCAGAGCTGGGGATTGGGGACCTAAGTGTATGTGTGGGAAGGGTCAAGAAAGGAGAAGTAACAGCCAAGATGGAGAAATGAAGTCTCCTCCCCATGCCAGGCAGGCTATGGAGACATGGAAGAGGCACTGGCCCAGATGAGGGTATCTAACATGCCTTCCCAGACGGGGACAGTGAGCTCAGGCCTGAAGGAAGAGCAGCAGCTGTCCAGGCAGGGGAGGGGAAGGGTATTTCAGGCTGGCCAGCCTTATGAGCTGCAGATATGAGAAATTGCTTGTGTGGGGTTTTGACAAAGAATGACAACTGAATGAATGAATGACCACTCCAGCTGGGGTTACTGGAGTGCCGGAGGTACTGGAGAGCTCAGAGGAGCAGTGACTTCCTTGGGGTCCCACGGAGGCTGTGATCAAGGCATGTCTTTCTGGGCACAGTATCCTTCAGTGCTCCTCGTGGTTCTGGGGATGGAAGATTCCTTGGAATGTCAAACCCAATCCTTCTTCCTTGCTGTGTCACCTCCGTTATGCCTTTTTTCTCTTCACAGCCCTGCCCATTCTCCCACCCCCTGACCCTACCACACTGGCCACCTTTCCCTGCACTTGCTGAGCGGTGCCAGGTGACTGAACAGCACAGATACAGAACAGTTCCATCATTACCTGTGGTCCTATCGGACAGTGCTGATCTGTAAAGCAGGCATCTGAGATGGGCCAGGAGGCTGCAGATTCCTGGAGGCTGTGAAAGGGTTCGAGAGTGTTCAGCAGGCAGCGCGGGATGTGGCAGGAGCACTGGGCCTGGACTTAGGAGACCTGGTTTCTGGTCTGGGGCTCTGCCACTCACCAGCTGTGTGGCTTGGGGCCAAACGCTTGGCCTCCCTGGGCCTCGATGGCCTGTAAAATTAGGTTGTACTGGATAATCTTTTTTTTTTTTTTTTTTTTTTTTTCCAGTTCAACAAATGCTCCTCAAACTATTGTGAACCCTCTTGCTCTGCCGGGTACTTAGCTTCCAGTGCAATCCATGGTCCCTGGCCAAGCAGCATGCTGGGAGGTTGGGCAGGTGCGGGTGTTCTGTAATGAGGCCTCTGGGGCTGGGAAGAGGTGGCACAGGCTAATTACACTTTCCCGTCTTCACAGCGCTCAGCCCAATTTGTTATTATTTATTGTTGGTGTTTGCGTGTTTGCGTCTGCCTCCCCTGCACAACTCTGTGGGCACAGGGACCGTGTGGAGGCTGTTTCTCTAGTGTCTCAATGCCTGGCATGCATCAGAGCTACTTGATAGCTATTTCTTTCTGGAATGAGTAAAAGGCCACCCTTCCTCCCAGGGCCCTTGTTACACTGGATTTCGACACAGGGTACAACAGCAAGAGCTTCGGGCTGCTGTAGAGTCACAGAGCCCGGGCGGGATGTGGGAGCCAGTCGGGGGCTGTTCCCCATCTCTGGAAGCCAGCTCTGGGGCCCCTGCCCCACCCTTGCTAGCTGTACTGGACTCAGTGGGATGAGTCCCAGGTTGACACTGGGTCCTCTGCCTGGAGGTGTCAGGCAGACCACTGCCATTAGACTCTGAGGCCTGGCATCCCGCTCCTTCAGCTTCTGGCCCAGAGTCTGGCCATGGCCAAATGCCTTGGATGGGTGAGAAGATTAGGGTCCCTCTTGCAAAGCAAAGAAGCAGAAGGAAACCTCCCCAAGATGGCAGAGGCCCTAGCAGGCCTAGAATTTTGTCAGACATGCACATGGGGTCAAGTGGGGACCAGGCCATAGATCCCCCAGGTCCCTCTCCTTAGAGGTGGAATGCAGGGATGGAGCATGTGTGGGTTGGTCGGTTTCTTCTGGTCTAGGTGTAGGGCAGCCCCAGTCTTCCTGGGGAACCCTCGACCCTGCCCTGCTGTGTGGGTGCTTGGTTCATGCCAGTGGCATTTTGGCACGGCTGCCAGGCCTGCTTCTGGGTGGAGAGGAGCAGGAAGGAGGATTGCACAAAGGGAAACTGGCAGGGGAGCCCCACTTCCTCTGGCTGCTCACGCCTCACAGGGAGGGCTGAGGGCAGCACAGGCTGCCTTGGTTCCCCGGGAAACACCATGTCCTTACATCTGTGTCCTCTCCCAGGAGGAGAGGCCAGGTCCTAGCAACAGGGGTCCTGTCATGCTCACACTCCATGCCACCCATTGTGCCTGGCTATGTGTGACCCAGGAGGGAGGTTCCTACAGCCCTCATTTCTTAGGCCTCAGACAAACACTCAGGAGCTCCCCTCTGTCCCGCTGTCTCTGGGCTTCACACTGGGCCTCAGCCACCTCTGCCTGCTTCCTCCCTGCATGAAGCCCCCTTGCTTGTCCTTTGAGCAAGACAGCTGTCAAAAGCAGCCTCCCCCATGGCAGGGGCTGCGTTGTTCACTGTTCTATTGCCACCGGCACATGGCAGGTATGCAGTAAACAGTTGTTCAATTAAGACACAGCACGCCCTCTATTATTAGCCCTTTCTCTATGGCTCTCTTAGGCAAGGGTCTCTTCCCTTCCTCCCCTGTTAGACAGGGCTGAGGACCCTGTTTCTCCTGCGCCTGGTCTCCCGTGCCTGGAATCCTGGTCACTGCAGAAACCGGCCAGTTTTCCTGACCTCTGCTATTTGGGCATTTCTGAGTCTCTGCTGGGTGCCTATCCCTGTGCTGAGCACTGGGGCAAATATAAAGATAAGTGAGGCAGGGTTGTGATGGGTGTTCACCCCACAATTCTCGATGCCCCCCGTCCCTGAGACCAGCAATTTCTGAGCTCAGGAGTCGCTTTCCATCCAGCCCTGCCTCCGGGCCAGCTGCCCAACTGCTTGCAGCCTCCTCACCCTTCCACCCCTGACACCATACACAGCTGCTTAGGAGGCGTCTTCTCCCCGGGGCTGCTTTCGGAAAAGAACAAAGAGGGACTGCAAGGCTGGGGAGTGGCGGGACATCTGGAGACACTTATTTGTAAGTCCAACTAGCTCCCCTGAGCTTCAGCTGCTGGCTTTATCTGGCCCGATAATAGACCGAAACCATGGTCTGCTCCCTTTTGAGCGATCTGTGAGCCTGCCAGGGTGGCAGCGGCTCAGGGTGGTGCTGGGCACTGCTCCAGCTGACGCAGGGTGTGGAGCCACCAGCCTGCAGGCTGCCTGCCATGCAGGGACGTTCCGTCCATCCAGGAGGAGCAGGACATATCTGGAGAAGGGCAGCTTCGTCAGTTGCGGTGTGTGGCATTTCCAGCAGTGAGCACAGTGCCTGGTGTAAGTAGGAGCTCTGTGGCTGAACGTTATGCATTCAGCACCTATTTGTCAGAGTCCTGTGATGTGCAGGAAGCTGTGTTTCCCTCTCCCCATCCTTCTGTATGCTTCCTCCAGCACCTGTTGGGGATTCCTTGATGCAGCGAGAGGTGGGGAGTCTCCAAGGCAGTTGGTCTGTGAAGGACCAGTGGGGCCAGCCCTGCCCACTGTGTCTCAGGAGGAAGCATCAGTGCCTAGGAGAATAACAAGTGCTTGCTCACGTGACCAATGTCATCTCCACAGCACCAGCAGGCAGGCCTGGGGCTTTTGCACCCTCATTTTGCAGAAGAATGGGATTTTCACCCAGATGTTCCGCCTCATCCTTCAGCACTCAGGGTGCCGTGGCCACCCTGGCAGGCTCACAGATCACTCAAAAGGGAGCAGACTATGGTTTCAGTCTATCATCGGGCCAGATAAAGGCAGCAGCTGAAGCTCAGGGGAGCTAGTTGGACTTACAAATAAGCGTCTCCAGATACCCGGCCACTTCCTGGCCTTGCAGTCCCTCTGTTGGGTGGGATAAGAGCTGGGTTTGGGCTGGGGAAGGGCAGCAAGTGGAGATGAGGTGAGAAGCAGAGGGAGGGGGCAGACTGGGCCAGTGGGCGCAGGTGGACTCAGGACCCGGCCCCCAGCTTGGGCTGCTGGATGGCTCAGGGCGGGCTGGTGGGAATCCAATGACCTCCGCTCCTCTCTGAGCAGCCACTGGCTACCTCCTGAGAGGGCAAGCAGTGCCGGGCGGGATCAGGGGCTAATGACTGTTTTCCAGAAGGCGATTCCTCTATGTGGGGTTTATCTGCCTGGGTCATCGTTCTGCAGTCTGCACTTCCCAGGGTAATAGCAGCCTGGTCTGGGGCCTCCTGCCTGCCCTGGCCTTGGGGCCCTGCAAACAGATGACAGTAGATAAGGGAGAGGAGGGCAGGAACCGACAGGAGAAGTACCCCTGCCCTGCCCTGCCCCCGTGCCGGGTCACCGCAGCTGTGTGTCCTCAGCTTAGGGCGGCTCCCCTCACCGCAGGGCTCATCGCCGCCCAGATCCAGGGAACCTCATGGACACCTGCAGCCCCCAATCCTTACCTCAACTGTCAGCCCCTGCTCAAGCCCACATGGACCCTCACTGGCCTCAGGGGTCCCTCCTAACCCCTTTCTACCACAAGCTGCTCCGAAGGCATCCAGTTTATAGTTGAAGGTACTGAGGCTCTGAGAGCTTAAATGACTTGTCCCAGTGCAAGCAGAATTATAGCCTCCCAAAGACGTCCACATCCTAATCCCCAGAACGCCATGTTCCCTTACATGGCGGAAGGGACTTTGTAAACAGGATTGAGGATCTCGTGGTGCAGAGATTATCCTGATTATGTGTGTGGGCCCAGTGTTGTCAAGAGGGTCCTTTCAACTGGACGAGGGAGGCAGGAGATGAGGCGGTGTGAGGAAGATGGACGGGAGACCAGGAACGTGGGCAGCCATGGGAATCTGGAAAAGGCAGGAAAATGGGCTCCCCTGTGGAGTCTCCAGGGGGAACGCAGCCCCACCACACGTTGATTTCAGCCTAGTGAGACTGTTTTGGATTTCTGGCCTCCAGAGCTGCAGTGGTAAGATTTATTTACAGACAGGGCCTCACTCTGTTGCCCAGGCTGGAGTGCAGTGGTGAGATCTCGGCTCACTGCAGTCCCCACTTCCTGGGTTCAAGCGATTCTCACGCTTTAGCCTCCTGAGTAGCTGGGACTACAGGCACGTGCCACCATACCCGGCTAAGTTTTGTATTTTTAGTAGAGACGGGGTTTCACCATGTTGCCCAGGCTGGTCTTGAACTCCTGACCTCAAGTGATCCGCCCACCTCAGCCTCCCAAAGTGCTGGGATTACAGGCGTGAGCCACTGCAACCAGCCAGTAAGATTAATTTAAATAAAGAAATACAATTGTGTTGCGTGCAGCCCCTAGGTTCATGGAAATCTTCATTAGCTTCCTACAGCAGCTGCAGGAAGCTAATCCTGCCAGCTGGTAAGTGGTGGAGCTAGACATTGAACCCAGAGGGAAGGGCCGGGTTTCAGGCTGCTCCCTTGGCCCGGTGGCTGTGCCCACCACTTTCTCTGCCTCTCTTCCCACTCCCTGCCTGTGTTTTCTGAAGGGTGGCTCCACAGCTTGGTGGGGAAAAGCCTTCTGGTGAGTATGGGACATACTGAGAGATTCAACTCAGGGCCAGAGGCTGGGTTTCAGTTGCTCTCCTCCCCACTCCTCCTCCAACTCCAGCCTCCCCCTTCCTGTCCCTCTCCCATAGTGAAGGGCAGAGGGACAGCAGCCTACAGCAGCCGCTTTCTTGGGGGTTCATGTGGGGGACAGGTCTGTGCTGGCCGTCAGGGCTGGGGGTGTGAAGGGCACTGCAACAGCATAGCTGTTACGACCTCTGCCGAGGTACACCCAGCTGCTTCCACACTTTGCTGGGCTTTTCCTTCCTGGCTGCTGTGTCATTTGAAGCAGGGGTGGGTGGGATGAGGGGGTGTCTTTGGGTCTCTCCTCAGGGGCAACCTGAGGCTCTGTGTGTCTATCTCAGGGTAGGGGGTGTCTGGGTGCCTGGTGTAGGGAGGATCCGAGGGCCCTGCCCCTGTGGTGTGTGTGCGTTGGGGGGTGTCTTAGACACTGTGTGCCTCTCTGGGCAACGTGTCTCTCTGCATGTGAGTGTGGAAATGTGAGCATGCAAGTATGCTTGCTGCTCACGGCCCTGCTGTGTGCCTGTGTGTGTGTGTGAATTTGTTATGACTGTAAGTGTGTGAACAGGCATCCCTGTGCCCATATGTGAATGTGTGTGAGCACATACGTGGGTCCTTACTCATTCCTCTGTGTGAACATGTGAGTGTGCAAATGTGATGTCTGCTCGTGCTCCTGTGACTGTAGGAACACGTGGGAGCGTATGCGGGCTCACATCCTGCATGTGAATGTGTGTGGACGTGTGAGCATGTGAGTGTGCAGACACACCCACTCATGGCCCCATGTGTGGCTGTGGGAGTGTGCAAGTGTGTGTGTCTATAGATGTCCTTGTGTGGGTGAGTGTTGGCACATGTCTGCTTCCTCCCCATGTGCGTGTGTGTGTGAGTGCGTGGCTGGGGGGCGCACCCCCCCAGCCAGCCAGCATTGCCTCACCCTGGTGACACAGCTGCTAATGACTGTTTGTCATTGTCTGTGCGGTGGTGGCATCACCTGCACTAATGACAGTCTCCCCTGCCTAATGACCTGGCTCCTGCCCCATTATTTAGGAGCCTCAGGATCACTGGCCCTGTGACCAGAGAGATGTTGACCAACATTTCCCGTTGGGGTACTGGGGGGTGGCGAAGTCATAAATCCCACCCCTCCCTGACAGCCCTCGGGGTGCCTGTGTGGGCTGGAATTTCAGCGGGCTGATGGCATCCTGGGCGGGAAGCCCCAGGTCTGGCCCTGCCCTCTGTCTCTGGCAAAGCTGGGCGGCTGCTGCCCCTCCCCACAGGTGCCCCTAGACCCTGGCAGCCAGATGTACATCAGGTCCCAAAGACAGGGCTCTGCCTTTCCACCATGAAATCCCCAGGATTCCTCACCTCTGTGAATGGAGATGTCCCTTCTGAGCAGGGCTCTCTGTGCCCAGGAGGCTCTGGTCTGCAGCTAACCCTGGGGAGCGAGGGGGTCTGGAGCAGCCAGTGAACCACAGGGTCCAGAACAGGCTGCCTGCGTGGAGGCCACCGTGGAGCCTCATCCAGTCACGCCGTCAATATTTTTTTTATGATGAACATTAAATTAAAATAGCCTCTGGATTCTGGAGGAGAACTGTCGCCTTTCTGTGAGCCCACAGCCACAGCTGCTTGTTCATATTCTCTTCTAGCTTTCAATCTGCTCCCTCCTATTGATGTTCCCCACTTATAGGCAAGCCTCCTTCCACTTGAAGTTTACCTGGGTCTGCAGGGAAGCCTAGGACTCTGTCTGGGGCAGGAGGGACTCCTTAAAAGTGTTCCAGGTTGACAGATGCAGGCCTGGAGCTGGCCGTGGGACCTTGAGCTGGGGAGCTGTGGCGTCCTCCTCTGCCGTGCACGGCTGCACTGGTACCTGCTTCCTAGGGCTGCTCTTCGGACTAGGTAAATGCTGTGCATTACACACAGCATTCGGAAGCCTGCTGGCACACGGCAGGCATTCAGTGAATCTTTTTAAAGCCATGGAGCCTGCATCGCCTCCTCTCCAGAATGGGACAGACAAGTGCTGCTGCTCGGGCTGTGGTGAGGATTGGTGAGAAGCCACGGGAAGCGCCTGCTGCAGAGTGGGGCAGCTCCCGCATCTTTCTCGCAGAGTCCTCTGCTTCTCTCCTCACCCAGGAGGGGCTGAGTGGGGGAAAAGGACGGAGTGGTTGCCCCGGCTGTTTTCTTTGCTGCCACGGTGCCCCAGTCCTGGTGGGGAACTCCCTCACTTGCCAGCCAGGGACTGTGGCTTGCTTACATGACTTACAGAGGGTTTCTCAGACTCATTTGTGACTCACTAGAGGGTCGTGACGATAGAAAACCATCCCAGTGCATTACAGAGTATCATTTTGTGAATGTATGTGTCTGTCAGTTGCTGTAAAATGTATTTCTTCCTGTGTGTTGAGGTTAAGAAGCCGGAGACACCTGCTCTACTGTCTCTGGGCAGGGCAGGAGCAGGGGCCTGGGGACTCCCTGGTTTTGCCTTGTTCCTCCTCTGCTCCATCATGAGGTGTGCGCTAAGTGCCCATGTGTGCTGCCCTGGCATGACTGGGTCCCAAAATGGGAGCACCCAGATCCAGCTGGGGACAGATCCTTTCCTGCCCCCAACAACCCACAGAAGTGTCCCCTCATGTCATGTGCCCGGGAAGGCCCACACTTGACATCCAAGGTGCTATGCCATCCAGGAGCGGCCTGCAGGGTGGAGGCTGCCACAGGACAGGTGAGGGTACAAGGGAAGCCCAGGCATGGCTCGCTTCTGGACCTAGGCCTGGACGAGCTTCAGGGCCGAACCAAGCTGTCCCTGAATGCTGCTCCTTTCCCCATGGTGCTGGACACTTAGCCAGCCAGCCCAGGGGTAGGGTGAGGGCATCAGAAAATGCTTCCCACAAAAGCAGACCAGTTAGGGGTGGGGGCCCTGAAGCGCAGGCATGGCCGTTTTTTCCTTTCCCCAACACAACAGCCACACCCTCAGTGTGGGCCCAAGTGGGAGCTAGTGGTGGGTGGGGCAAGGGGTGTTGGGGCACCCCAATAGCAATGGCTGCCACTTATTGAGGGAGGCCTCTGTGCCAGGTGCAGCACAAGTCAACCTCAGTCTTTATGACTCTCCCCAAGTGTCCATATTATGGTGCTTATTTTATAGACAGCAAAGCTGAGGTCCAGAGAGGTTATGTCCACACAATGAGTAAGTGCTAGGGCTGAGAATCAATCTCAGTTTGGTCTCTCTCTGCATCCTCCTATGGCTTCCGAGGGAAATGTGTGTTACTGGGGACACAGCACTGGCACACAGGCTGGTTCCAAAGGCCAGGAGGGGGGAACTTGGTCTTGGAAGGGCTTGCAGTACACCAACTGGAGAGGCTTCCTTTGAGGAGAAGCTGACCTCTTCCAGGTACTCTCCAGAGAGTCCTTCCCCACTATAACCTTAGCTGGGGCCTCCCTGACAGTGAAGGCAAGAACTTGTTCATGGGGAGAAATGCTCCTTATTGGAGGTTTTATCAGTGAGATTATCAAGAGGAAAAAATTGCAGCAGGGGAGATGTGACTTAGAATCCAAAGTCTTCCTTGGCACTCCTTAAGGGCAGGGACTAATCCTCCAGCAAAATGGGCTTAATGCACACTGGAGACTCTTACAAATAGTGATGATTGTGGCATGTGTAGCTCTGTGAGAATATCTGCAAAGTAACACATAAACAAGGGCAAATGAGCACAGGGTAACTTGGGATCTAAGTGCCAAGGGGACGCGGAGTAAGCAGTGGAGTAAGTGGTAAGAGTTGGGTGGGGTTGGCCAGGGAAGGCTTCCAAGAGCGGGGAGTGTGTGATGGTCTGGGAGGGACAAGGCTTTCCTTGAGGTTAGGACAGGCAGGGGGAGCAACCGGCATCTGGCATCCCAGCGGCATCATTCCAGAACCAGCCAGTCCCTAGGAGCCCTACCCCTGAGACGGCTCAGTGACCTGGTACTCTGGGAATTCACCCTGCCTCCTGGGTGGGGATTGTCCAGCCACACGCCTGTCCAGCCCAGTTGGTGCCACTGGAAAATGTGGAAATGTGGTGTGGCCTTGAGCCAGGCCCTCATCGCCAGGGTTTTGGCCCAGTTTTGGCCTGTGGCCTATCCAAATGTCTTCTCTGTGAGATGCTGGGGTAGGGAAAGAGCGGGAGTGCGCTTCTGTCACGGTGGGGCTGAGAGAGGTTCTGGAAAGTGGAGTGGGGAATGCTACCAAGGCCAGCTGCCTCCCTCCTCAGGAGCCAGGGGCCAGTCAGGAGGGTGTGTGCCTGTGGTCAGCTGCCTTCAGACTCGGCTGCATCTGGGGCGGGAGCCCGGACCTGAGGCTGTGGAGAGAAACCTCAGGCTCACAGAGCTCCTGGGTGGGAGGGGACTTGAGCCTCCTCACTTTCCTTACAGAGAAGGAGGTGGGGGCCAAGGGTTAGGAAGGGAGGATAGAGCGTGTGTGTGTGTGTGTGTGTGTGTGCTGGATGGACCCAGGCTATGAGGTTTTTGATTTTTGAGGACTTCCCTTGGCAGGGGGGAGACTGGTTTGAGGCTGAGGTCTGAGGTGGGGGCAGCAAGTGCACCCTGGCTCTAGTGCTGGGGTGGTGGTTGAGGAGGGAGAGACAGGCAGAGCCCAGGTGGCTCCCTGCAGGAAGTATAGGCCAGGAAGCAGGGCCAGGAAGGTGGAAGGGGTAGGGCCTAGGCGGGGAGTTCCTTGGTGGGGACAAGGAGGCACGTGTGCCTGGCTGCGCTGGAGCTGAAGGCCTGAGAGCAGACAGGGAATTGGGGAGCAGAGAGTGCACCCGGAGGGCAGAGCTCTGGGCCATGTGGAGGCCTCTTCCTGTAATCAGGAGGCAAAGGGAGTCCCTGGCGGTCCAGAAGGACCAGACAGCTTCTTTCCTGGGGCTGCCAGCCAGGCCCGCCCATGTTGTACTCCAGAAGCTGTAGCCTGTCCAGCCAGGCTCAGGGGAGGGTCTCTGGACCCCTAGTGGTGGGTTTTGGGGTGGGTGGAGGGGCTAATTTGGGGAGAGACATATCCAGGAATTGGCTGGGGGAAGAGAAGTTGAGGCTCAAGATACAGGAGAACTTGGGGCTGGGGTTGACTCCTGCTCTGTGTGACCTCTAGGGATGCCCTGAAAGAGAGAGAGAGAGAGAGAGAGAGAGAGAGTGACAGACAGAGAGAGACAGAGAGAGAGAGAGAGAGGCATCTCTTTGGGGATTATAGTTTCTTCACAGCTGGCATTTAGGTGTGTGCCTGCAGCAGCCTCAGAAGTGACAGCATTTGGCCACCTATCTCCTGCCCAGCAAACATCCTGTGCTTTAAAACAAGGGTCAGCAGAGAGAGATTCAGGGGAGGGACTGGCCCCTGTAGAGGAGGAGAGCCTCCCCTCCCCTCCCCCACTGTCACAGGGAGGCTACTGGGGACCATGGAAGGGCCTGGGAGGAGGGACAGAGATGGTGAGTCACTAGCTAAAGTCCACACGTGGAGGCCAGAGGAACCTCGTGTCTGAGCCCCATGGGGACAGCTCTGTTGTCGACTCTCTCCAGCCTTCCCGTCTTCTTGTCTTGGGCATCTTGCCCAGGCCCTGCTGTCAGTACCTGCTCCCTGAGCCAGTGCCTGGCACACACAGCCATGAGATCATGGGGCGGGGTAAATTGGCAGGGCCCGATCTCTCTTGGAGCTGCGGCAGGTGCATGTTGGAGCTCTGGGCCTGGCGCCTCTGTGATCTCCTACCTGGCCCCTTGCAGGGAGGTGGCTCCTCCAACCAGCCAGTTCTGCCTTTTCCACCTCAGTCCCCAGGCTCCAATAAAGGGGGAACATTGGCCCAATCCATGGCATGAAGGCTTGAGATTAGACTTCAAGAAGGACTTCCTACTCAACATATGGGATGGTGGGATAAGGGTACAGGGAGTTAAAATTGGGGACAAATATTAATAATAAATGTATTACTCATCATCAAGGGCTTATTCTGCGCCCTGCTTTGTGCTAAGTGCTTTGCAGGCAGTTCTCATGTAATCTTCACTTGACCTTGTAGAACACAGAAACTCAGGCTGAGCTTTGCCAGCCAGTGAGCAGAGGAGCTGGCGCTTGCCCTAAGCTTCTAGCTGTGGGATAAATCCTGAGGGTAGAGTGAAGCTGGCCACTAGAGGATCACGTGGGATCCAGAGTGCCCATCATCCATCATTTAGCATTCAGTCGTGAATAAGACAGGGGTCTGGAGGTCAAACAGGTAGGGAAGGTAAGAGCTGACCTCATGTTGCAGAGGGCAGAAGTGAGGATGCAGAGGTGGGTGGGCTTGTTTGGCACCTCTTGAGTCAGAAAAGAATCACGCACATCAGAACTGTGGCAAGAGGGAGAGAGGTGAGACAGCAAGACGTTCTGACTTCCAGGGCTGCGTGTCCTTGGCACTTCAGGGGTGTGTCTCCTGGAGAGGGCGAGCTGCTTCCCGGGCTCAGTCTGGAAGTAGGAGGATGGGCAGCCCACACTGGGGTCTTTGTTCAGGCTTGTGTGTGAGCACCTGTGTGTGCATGTATGTGTGTGTGTGTGCCAGATATGTGTGTCCACAGTCTCGAGGCGTCTTCTGCCTCCACAGGCTCTGAGCTCTCCAGCAGGGTCTGTTGTGAGCATGGGCCCCTGAGAGAGGACTGTTTCCTTTGCTGATGGTCTGGGAGGTACATCTGGGTGCAATGCTATCTTGATTGGGGACCATTCTTTTTCTTCAAATGTCCCCCACTTTGGCAGACCATGTATTCCAATCCTAAAACCCTCACCCTTACTTTCAGGAATTTTTCTCTGCCCCTTCCATTCCCTTCACCTTTCCTTGAGGATAAACGAGAATCTAGGACTTTAGCTAGGGGTGGGTGTATCCTATTTCCTCCCTCTAACCACGATTCCCACCTTGACTTGTTTGCCCCTGCCACGTTTCAGCTTCCACAGAATTGGATTCACTGCAGCGAGTCCGCACATGCTTAACAGCACAGGTGTATGGGAAGAAGGGGCGTGTGAATGACTGCATGTGGCTGGGGACAGCCCTTGGGTGCTCCTTGTGAGGTGTCTTGTCGGCTGCTGGCCCTTTCTGCCCTTGGTGTCCAAGGCAGTGCCCCATGCCAGGGGTCTGGGGTCAGATTCTGTGTCTCAAGGTCCAAGAGCAACACACACACAAAGTCCTGGGATGTCAGGGCCAGGTGGGACCCTAGAGACCACCTAGGTGCATCTATCCCTCATTGATAGGCAACGCACCCCCCAGAGACGAATAGACCTTGCCCAAGATCATGCAGCAAGTTTGAAGGACACAGCTGGGTCCCCTGACCCCCAGTCACAGCTCTGTCCGCCATGCCACATTCTCCCCCTGATTTTGACAGCCCCCTTCTCCTCCCCTCCCTCTCTTTGCTGTCATCTCTGTACTTTTCTCATGCCCTCCCCTTTCAAGGTGGGTGGACCAGAACCTGCCCACCAGAACCTACCCTTTTCTCAAGGCCTAGCCTGGCCCTCCTTCACTCTGGAACCTGCCCGATTCCTCTCCCCTAACATCTTCTGCACCATTAGCGACATGTCCTGCTAATTCTCATTCCCTAATTGTCTGTAATACAAATTAATGCTTGATTACTTGATGCTCTAATGACCTGGGTTCTAACCAGGCTCAATTGCTTTCTAGCTGCGTGACCTTGGGCTAGTTACTTAACATTTTTAGTCCTCTGTTTTCTCATCTGTTAGTGGTGTTGGCTTTTGAGCCCGAGTAGACAGCAGAAGCCAAGACTCAGAGGGGGAAACTTCAAAAAAGGCAGTGGGAAAATCTAAGGTGTGATGGAGGGGTGGTTGGGAGCAATGGTGAAGGGGCAGGCAGGGATCGAACCAGGGTAGCTTCAGCTGTGGGGGGCTTATGTTATTGGGAATGGGGCTCCCATGAGGCTTTTTGGAAGGGAAGTAACACACCCCCACCTGGAGCTTGAAGTGGGGTAGAAAGGGCACGGGCTTTGGAGCTGGCAGAGCTGGACTGAAACTCCAGCTCTACCACTGAGCAGCGGTGAGATCATGCACACATTGCTAGATCTCTCTGGGCCTCCTTTCTCAATCTGTAAAATAAGGATTGTGGAGTTGTGGAGTTATGGTAAGGATTAAACAAGGAAAGGTCTATTAATTGCTTAGCTTGGAGTCTTGCACTTAGTAAGTACTTAACGAGAGGTAGCTGTGATGATGGTGCTGTCATCATCACCCAGAAGCGCGTGTCTGCCTCCTGGCCCGCCTCTGTGCTGGGTCTCTGGGCCCTGGGTGTCAGGCTCATTCCTCATTTTCCAACCTGGAAGCTTCCCAAGGGCAGGGCTCACATGCATCATCTTCTTGCTCTGGCTCTTTCAGGAAGTGATGGGAGTGGGGAAGGCTGCTGAACTGGTGATGTCATACTTTGGGGCTTCTGGGTGGTTCTGCAGAGGCCCCAGGGACCTGCAGGTGGAGAGGGAATGTGGGGAGGGGGTCTCATGTCCTCTTGGTCACCCATCAGCTGTGTAGGGTCTGAAGTGATTAAGGAGCTTGGGGAGGTTAGTGTTGAAAAGATGGCAAGCCACTTCTCCCAGGGACAGTCCCTGGAGCCTCAGGCACTGCGGTGAGCCTACCGCTGCTGGGGAATCTCGTGGCGGGGCCCATCTCCCAGTGAGGGAGCACGGAGGTGGGAGCTGAGGGGACCTTGCTTCCCCTACCCCCGACTGAGTGTCTTCTTGGTCCATGAGGATGAAATAATTATGAATAATGAAATAATTAGAGTCTAATATGAGACAGGATTTCTTAAACACCTACTAGGTGTTCAGTGTGTGCTGGGTGTGGAGGATAATCATTTGGCAAGGCTGGCTGGGCCCCTGCCTGCAGAGGGGTTACAGTTTAGAAAGGGATTCAGACAAGTGCACAGAGGATATGCACCAGGAAGGGAGGAAGCCTAGGGGCCGTGGGAACGCTGAGGGGTGCACTTGGGCTCCCTAGAATGGCCGTGTGAAGTTTCGTGGGGATGAGACATAGCTGGGCCCTGCAGGCTGAGCCGGGGACCTGCCAGCAGTTGTGTGGCTGGAGAGCAGACCAGGGTGTTAAGAGCTTGGAGCGGTGGGGGGTGGGGGCGGGGGAGGGTGACAGTGGCTGGAGTTGAAGCCAGAAAAATACAAGGGGCTCTTGAATGCTGCTGTGAGGAAGGGGCTTTCTGTCCCGAGGGAAGCTGGGAGCTGTTGAAGAGTTTTTAGCAGGGAGGGATGTGGTCAGTTGCAGGGGCTGCAGTGCTACGGGAATGGGGAGGATGGGGGGGTCTGTCGTTGGATTTCATGGAACAGGGGAGTGATGAGGGGGGCATGTTCCTGGGGAGGGAGGAGGGGATGGAGTGTGTGGGTCTGGCACAGGCAGTCTGAGGTGGGCCTGCCCAGGTGGGAGGGTGTGGGGACTCCACCAGGTCGGGGTTTGCTCCCCGGGCAGGGATGAGGGAGGGGGAGGGGTGAGGTAGAGGGCTGGACTGCAAGAGCAGGTGGGGGAGCTACGGCCTCAGCTCCTCCGGCACCTCCCTTAGTACTCCCAGGCTGGTCTGCTCCAGTGGCCCTCAGAAAGACATTCCACCTCACCGAGCCTCGGTGTTCTCATCTGAAGAATGGAGCGGGCAAGGCCTTTCTCCTACACATTCAGGTATCTGATTAGTCAACAGTCATGGTGTCTCCATCTGGGCCCTGAGTTGTGGGACACAGGAACTGGGAGAGGCAAGCCCATGACCCACCAGGCCCCTGAGGGCCATGCCAGGGCCAGAGGTGGGCTCTCGGCCAGCTCTTGGAGTACTTCAGGAGGAGGTGGAGGAACTGGAAGTTCTGGGAATGTGTCCATGATAAAGAGCCGCAAACAAGATCCCAGGTCCAAGGCCACCTCCCCTTCTCTGTGACATAGGGTGCTCTCTCAGACCCTTACAGCTCGTTGGGCATTTGAGCCATCCCTGTGCAGTGGGACCAGGTCCCTCAGGGCTGGGAGGACAGGGAATATGGAGGTATGGCTTAGGCATAATGGGGTGAGGACCCTGGACTCACCCAGCTCTGAAGGTCATCAGATCTTTGCTGCTCATCTTCTGCCTCTGCAGAGCCCTGAATGGGAATGGAATGGGGTTCATGTGCAGCAGGCAGGAGAGATTTAGGCAACAAGAACTTCCAGTACTGTCTCAGGGTTCCCAGCTTTCCCATGTCCTGAGGGAGCTGCTGAGCCTGTGGGAGATGAGGGGTGTCCATTCCCCCGTTCTTCTCAACCTCCCCCACCTGCCATCCTGGGACACCTTTGTCTGCCACCTGCGTCTTGTTGGACACTGTCCTCATATGTGTGTTAGGCAGGCGGCAGGTGCTGGAGCAGAGTGCGCTGCCCATCGCTTCTCCCTCCGGGGGTCACTGCGAGTTGGGGTAAGAGTGGTGTGTTCCTGCCAGACCCAGGAGAAGGGAAAGCAAGCCCCGGTCCACCCTGGAGGGTCTCTGCTGCTGGAAAAGGTGCTCTATCAGGCTCATCTGTGTGAGTCACTGCCTTCCATGCAGGGTAAGTTGAGCTCTGCCTTTTGGATCTCAAAATCCAGGGATGCTGAAGTGCTGGGTCTGGAGAAGGGAGGTGGCGCAGTGCAGCAGGGCCCTGGCCTGTCTGTCCTGACGGGAGATGGGGCTGGCAGGACGGGGAGGCTGGATGGCTGGTGATGCAGGGCGTGCCCATCCCTCTCCTCCTTCCTCACACCCCCACGCTGCTCTGTCCCCTTCCGGCCCCTCTTCTCTCCTCACATTTCCTTCTCTTCTCTTCTCTCTCACTCCCCTCCTGGCCTCAACCTTTTCGTCCTCCTCCCCGCAGTCCTGCCCTCTGTCTCCTTTATTTCTTCCTTAACCCCCCGCCCTTCCCTTTCCCGTCTCCTCCTCCAGCATCCAGAGTTCTCTTCAACTACTTGCCCCACCGCAGACGCCCTCCCTGAGTTCAAGCTGCCCGTTCTTCCTTTTTGCAGCCCCTGCCCATCTGGGCAGCAGAGTTCATCCCATACCCTGCAGGGAGACCAGGGCCACCACAATGTCCCTCTCCTCCCTCCTAGAGGCTGGCTGGGTCCAGCCTGAGCTGTGCCACCTGCTGACTCAGGCCAATGGGACTGTGCCTCAGGCAGGTTCCTGCCCTTCAGAGCCCAGCGCTGGGCTGTGGACCCGACAGCGGCCCCCAGAGGTGAGGCTGGGAATTGCAGCATCCTGCCTGCTGCAGTTCCCTCCGTGCTGTACTCTCACCCCTGATGTCCTGAAGGTCCCACCTGTATGTCTAGGGGTGGGGATAAGCATGTGAATGCTGTGTGGACACCTGGGCATAGTCTACTGTTTATGCATGCATGTGTGCGTCTGGTGTGTGTGCATGATATGAGTGTGTACCTACTGCCTGAATGGGTGTGCCCAGGCAGGGCACAGCCAGCCAGCATCACCCCGGGGAACCGCTGTGTGTGTGTGAGTGCTGAGTGCACATGAGTGTGCAGGTGTGTGATGGAATTCAGGCTCCTGCGGACTTTATATATTTGTGAGTGTGTACATTCGGGAGCATGTGTGATAGCACAAAGTCAGGTGTTTCCTGCATACTTGGAGATTAAGTGCCCTGACAAGTGTGTGCTCGTCTGTGCCTGGGGATGCCAGTGAGCATGGGAATAGCATGAAGCCACATGGACATGTGTGAGGTGGGAGGGGCTGTGGGTGCTTACACAAGGCTGCTCATAGCATGCACCTGTGTGCCTAAGAGGGACTATCTGCCTGTGTGAGTTATGTGCACACACCTGTATTCACTGCACTTTCGAGGGATATGAGACCCCCCTGGGGAGGTCTGTGGTGCCATAAAGGCACGTGTGAGCAGTGAGCAGGGCCCGAGGGAAGTGGCTGTGCTGAAAGGGGACATATTTAATGATTTATAAGCTTTTAAGGAAAAGCCTCACCCCCATTCAGGCCCCAGACACAGTGACACCCTCCCATCCTGCTGCCACATCACTCAGGCCTGACATCAGCCAGGCACCTGAAACCACAGGAATGAGAGGTAGTCTTGTTGCCTCTGCCTCCTCACCTGCTCACCCACTGTAGGGCTGATGCCAGGGAAGAGCAAGGATGCCTCCCTAAAGCACCTGCGAGGTGCAGGGGTATGCGGCCAAGACGATGCTGCAGTCCAGGCCAGAGACCCCTCTGCAGCCACGGAGGCCATGCTAGCCCCACCCCATGGCTGAGAGAGGATTGCAAGGAGTAGGGACACCTGTCGCTGCCTTGGTGGACTTGGGGTCCAGGTGCCCCCTTTCCCAGCCAAGCCTGGCTCCTTCAGGAGCTAATGGGCTTCCCAAAGTCTGCCTGCTGGGACTGACTGGGCATGAAGCAGAGGGGAGGAAGCCCTCGATGACTGTGGGCTGAAGGAATGAGTGAAGAAACAGTGGGGCTGGGTGAGGTGGCTCACACCTGTAATCCCAGGGCTTTGGGAAGCCGAGGCACGAGGATGGCTTGAGCCCAGGAGTTGGAGACCAGCCTTGGTGACACAGTGAAACCCTGTCTCTACACTTTTTTTTTTGAGACAGTCTTGCTCTGTCACCCAGGCTGGAGTGCAGTGTCACAATCTCAGCTTACTGCAATCTCTGCCTCCTGGGTTAAAGTGATTCTCATGCCTCAGCCTCCCAGGTAGCTGGGATTATAGGCATGTGCCACCACTCCTGGCTGATTTTTTTGGTATTTATTTTCAGTAGAGATGGGATTCACCATGTTGGCCAGGCTGGTCTCGAACTCCTGACCTCAAGTGATCCGCCTTGCCTTGGCCTCCCAAAGTGCTGGGATTACAGGCATGAGCCACCACGCCCAGCCCAATTTTTTTTTTTTTTTTTTTTTAAAGAAACAGCAGTTCCCAGGGATGGTGCTGACTGGCCCCAGGGAATTCACTGAGGGTGAGTGGATGGCTATGCTCAGTGCTGGGAGATTGGCCTTTGAATTCACTTCTGCCTGATCCTCACTTTTCCCCTTTCTAGGAAAGATCAGAAATCCCCTACAAGGTAATGGTACCAATGAAATTCAGAGGTGTGCCTGGTACCTAGCACATGGTAGATGCTCAGGAAATGACAGGTGTGTCCTCCTCGAGAGCTGACAGCTGTCCTGAGCCCCTTCCAGAGCAACTCCTGGACCAGCTATGAGTCAACTATGGCTGGGCAGCAGGGATCCTTGAGTTCCTGTTCTGGAAGCATGAGTCAGGCCCAGGTCGGAGAGGAGGGAGGTCACATTGGGGTCAGATGCTGGACCCAGGCAGGATCAGACACGCACCTGGCTGCCACCTTATCACGATGCCCGTTGCTAGTAACTGGATCTCAGAAGTTAAGGCCCTGGGGCTGAATGAAGCATTCCAGCTCTGTGGGCCGAAATGTTGTTGACGTGGGCTGTATGATGCATAGATGCTTTTTAGATAGCACAGCTTGAAAAGGGCCAGCAAGCCCCCGAAGGCATTGCCTTCACAGCTGCTGCTGCTGCTGCTGCTGCTGGGGACAGAACCCCCAGCCCTAGAGCCCGCCCAGCCTGGGGACCCCCATCACCTCCCTCAGAGCTCCTGAAGCTAGCCTGCCAGTTCAGAGCCCATCTCTGATTTCCGGAGAGCCTCTGTTCTTTATCTAGATCATCGCAGTCACTAGTGAGGACCCAGTTGCGCTTTCCACCAGGTTTTAGAGAACACCTGAGGAGTGGACATTCCTATTTTAACCCTCTTTCTCACACCTCTGACTCTGAGCGGTGTCCATCATCCCCTGTTGCTGCAAACTGTGACCGTTCAGTACAATGGACAGTGCTCATGAGAGGGTGGGGTGGAGGCGAGCCTGTGTCAGTGCTTCAGCCACAGTAGGCACATGCCCATTGCCCGGCTCCTTATCGCTGGGAGCCACCGTCTCTCCTGTTTCTTATGGCAGATAACGATGGCTTATCCATCCTTTGGGAACTAAGCACACTGCTCTAGACAGTCACTAACATGAACGACCTTATTTAGGAATTAGGTGCCTCAGAGAGAGCCTTTGCAGGCTGAAACATGGAGGGAAGTGGCGTGGTGATGGGACTTTTCTCTTTGCCTCCCAAATGTGCAGAAAAAGGCAGTGCAGGAACACACACACACCCGAACAGAAACAAACGTTCATTGAGTGCCTGCTGTGGACCTAGCCTTCTTAGGCACTGGGAGGGAGTGGGTAGAAAAGTGAGTTTGCACAGCACTTGCCTTTAGCAGCTCGCAGTTGTATGGAGAAGATATGCATCAGCAAACACTGCTTTTCCATTTCTGAAATTTATGGGACTATCCTGGGGAAACATCAAACCTGTTAAAATATGCAAAAAGTGAAGCAGCAGCTTTGCTATAGGGAAAAACAAACCTCAGAAACCCTTAGTGACGGGCCACTGAACACGGGTTTGCAAGGCAGCCCTCTCCTGGTTCCATTGGCAACTGTGCTGGCCGGGCCCTGCCACCCCTGCTGGGGAAACAGTGTAGGGAAATGGCATAGAGGGCCAAGGACAACAGGGTCTGGTGACTTAGATAAAATGAATACAAAATATACATATATATATATATATATATATACACACATATATATATATATATATACATATATATATATATATATATATATAGTGTGATAATACCAGAGAGCAAAGGTGCTCCTCTCTTCCTCTCCCTTCCTCCCTTCCCCAGGCTCCTCCTTCTCTGAGCCCTCAGGGCCTGATGAGAAGGTCTTGGTCCCAGTGGAGGGTAGGAAAAGTCCCCATTTGTTTTGCTTCCTGTTCCAAGCCACAGAGGCCTCAGGCATCTGACCTCCTCCTGGATGCTCAGTGCTGAGGCTCCTCACTGGAGCCTTGGCCCGCAGCCAGCAGCCAGCCCTCCCTGGCCAGCCTGGGGCCTGAACCCCTGCACCGGGAGGTGCTTGTCTGCCCGCACCTGGCAATCTGATCTGCCCCGAGACAGTCAGGTTGAACAGGTTTGGCCGCCTGAACTGGCTGCAGCCTTTGCCTTTAGTAAGATAAAGGAAGAGTCGGAGCTTTCAGCCACAGCCAAAATAAAGTTTTTGGATTTTTTTTTTCTCTTTGAAATAATTTCTAACCTATGAAAAAGTTGCAAGAAATTATTTTTTTCCTGTATCATTTGGGAGTAAGTTGCTGGCCTGATGGCCCCTCACTCCTGAATTCTTTAATGTGTATTTCCTACAAACAAGGACATTCTCTCTCTCACATAACCACAATGCAGCCATTAACACCAGGAATTTCATCTCAATACGTTGCTGCCATCGAGTCCTCAGACCCCATGAGTTTTCCCAGTTGTCCTGATGATGTCCTTTAGAGCAAAGGGTCCAGTTCAGACTCAGGCATGCTTGCGTGCGGCTGTCATGTCTGGTTAGTGTTCTCGAATCTAAAATAGTTCCTCCGTCTTGATTTCCATGACCTTGACACTTGCGAGGGTGACACGTCAGTTATTTAGTAGAACGTCCCTCAGACCCATCTGATGTTTGCTGATGTTTCTTCATGAATCGATTCTGGTTCTGCATTTCCAGCAGGAAAATCATGGACACCATGCTGTATTCTTCCTATGGCATCCCGTCAGGGCCTGCACCATCTCAATTTGTTCCATGACCAGTGATGCTAACTCTGATGGCTTAAGATGGTGTGTGCCAGTCTTCTCCAAGGTAAATTACTTTTTTCCTCTTTGTAATTGAAAAGCACTTTATGGAGAGATCCTTAAGTTTCTTCATCTTCAGCAAACTTCCTCCCACTAGTTTTAGCATCATGGATGTTTCTTGGCCTAATTATTACTGTGATAGTTGCCAAGTTCACTAATACTTCTGCGTTTAATAGTTGGCATCTTCTGTACAGAAAAAGTGTAATAAAAGAAAAAATACTTTATCTTCTCTGTATTTATTTATTCATATTTTTATTTATATTAGTATAGATTCAGGGATTTTTATCTTACTCATTATTTATTTTGGTTTTATTGTGTTAATTGCAATTTATTTTTGTTAATTAATTTATTTTTGAGATAGGCTCTTGCTCTGCCACCCAGGCTGGGGTACAGCAGTGTGATTACAGCTCACTGTCACCTCGAACTCTTGGGCTCAAGCAGTCCTCCTGTCTCATCTTCCCAAATAGCTGGGACTTCAGGTGTGCACCACCATGCCGAGCTAATTTTTTTTTTTTTTAAGACTGAGTCTTGTTATGTTGCCCAGGCTGGTCTTGAACTCCTGGCCTCAAGTGATCTTCCTGCCTTGGTACCCCAAAGTGCTGGGATGACAGCACCTGACCTCATTATTTATTTTGATGCTGAAAATCTCCCAGCTTGGCCAAGGGGTCACCCCTTCAGCAGGCTTCTGTGTCCTTTTGCGACCCCCACTCCATTCTTTAGGCACTTCCTCGCTTTCTGAAACAAGATGTTCCTGGCTCATCTTGTGGTTTTCCTGTCCCACCCGTGGCATTGGCCATTTCTCCAAGGTACAGTCGTTTCTTTTGATGGAGAAGGGGATATAGAAACAGAGATCTTGGCATTAGCTCCCCTCATTGCTTTTGAGAGTTTGTCAGTGATTCTTGGACTGGAGTCAGGGACAGGATGTTGCCTTTAATCTCTAACATTCTAAACCAGCAACTGTGAGGCTGTTTGGGTGATGGGCAACATGGAAAGAATGAGACTTTTAATGAAAAAAGATATATAACCTATTGATTGAATACATAATATTCTATAGGAAATAAAATCATCAGTGGAGTTAGCAAATATATGTATATGTACATATCTATGTGTTTATGTAAATATACATCTACACCATTTATATCTGTGTATCTGTTTATCTGTCTGTCTACCTGCCTGTCTATCTTGAAGGCCTTGAGTCCACACTGAAATCTCTAATACCAAACCCATGATCACATGGTTAATTCAATTCCTCCCTTTCCGTAGTTATAAAGCCATTCTCCTTCAGCGTGTCTTCCATCATGCTTGTGTGTATAACCACTCTCTCCATGTAGCCACCACTGCCAGCACAGGTACCCTTGTCTCTACCGGGACAAACACCCTCCCTGCTGATGTCCCGGCATGATGCCTGCTTTCCCGGCTCCACCTAATAGCTTTGGTACTGAATTATTCAGGAAGGCAGGCAACTGTTTGGACTTTTTGCTGACCAATGAATTACTGCTTTTCTTGATCTTTAGAATGCTTTGCTTATAACTTCTTAAAAATGATAAGTCTGCCTTTTTTTTTTTTTTGACAAGGTTTTACTGCTGCCACCCAGGCTGGAGTGCAGTGGCACGCTCTCTGTTCATGTAACCTCTGCCTCCTAAGCTCAAACCACTCTCCTGCCTTAGCTTCCTGAGTAGCTGGGGCCACAGGCTCATGCCACATTTAAATTTTAAAATAATAATTTTACAATTTAAAATTATCATTATTAAAAACAATACTTTATTTGTAATTTTAATTTTTTTTGTGTGAAGATGGGGGTTTTTCTGTTCCCCCAGGCCAGTCTCAAACTCCTGAGCTCCTTCCAAAGAGCTGGGATTACAGGAGTGAGCCACCGTGCCCGGCCTGTTTTGCCATTATTAAAGTACGAAATTTCATGAATAATATATGCAAAGGAAAACCATTTCTCTACACCCAACACTTCTGACAGCAAATGTATGGGTTTTCTACACAAAACAATTCCCCAGTTCTCTGCAGACACCAACTGGGTGTCCCACGATTTTAGTTTGGACACTAGCTACCCAGGGTAGGGGAGAGCCTGAAGGTTAAAGGCTCTGTCCCACAAGACTGCTCCCATTTCAGATGACAATAGCAAGTATTGGGTACTCACAGCTCTGTCTAGTTTGGCCACAAATCCAGGGTTCCCACCACTCCCTCCTTAGGTTCAATAATTAATGGCTCACAGAACTCAGAGCCACTTTCCTTAGGTTTGCTGGTTTATCACAGAGGAGGCTGTACAAGATAGAAATGAATAGTCAGATGGAGAGGAAATAGGATGAGGTCTGGAAGGGTCCTGAGTGCAGGAGCTTCTGTCCTCATGGAGTTGTGATGCACCGCCCTCCTGGCGCTGGCACGTGGATGTATTCTCCAACCGGGAAGCTCGCCTACTCTGTAGTTTAGGGATTTTATTTTTTGTTTTTTTGACAGAGTCTCACTCTATCATCAGGCTGGAGTGCATCTTGGCTCACTGCAACCTCCGCCTCCCAGGTTCAAGTGATTCTCCTGCTTCAGCCTCCCAAGTAGCTGGGACTACAGGCACGCGCCACCACACTCAGCTATTTTTCTATTTTTAGTAGAGACAGAGTTTCACCATGTTGGCCAGGATGGTCTCAGTCTCCTGACCTCGTGATCTGTCTGCCTCGGCCTCCCAAAGTGCTGGGATTACAGGCGTGATTTTTACGGACACTTGATCACACAGGCATGATAGATTATTACTCAACCCTTAGCTCTACTCCCATCCCCAGAGTGTGGGGGATGGGGCTGAAAGTTCCAAGCTTCTAATCAGACATTGACCTTTCTTATGACCAGCTCCCATCCTGATACTATCCAGGAGCCCACCAGCAGTCAGCTCATTAGAACAAAAACCCTACTCCTATTGTCCAGGAAATTAGGAGCGCTGTGTCAGGAACAGGGATCGAAGACTAAATATTAGAACAAAAGGCGCTCCTAGCATCCCATCACTCAGCATATTACAAGGGTTTAGGAGCTCTGTGTCAGAAGCTGGGGACAGAGATCCAATACATATACTGAATTATGACATAATTTGGAAAACAGGGAAAGGGAGTCAATCATAATTCCAGCCCTCAATACAATCATTGTTTAGTATCTAAATATATTTCCTTTTAGTTTTTTCCTGCAGTGCGCCCTGTAAGTGTAATGCGGCCACCTCTTTCCATTCTGTATATTTACTTTAGACAATAAAAACATTCACTGCTTAAAAAATACCTGGCATGTACCAAGATTTGTATAGATTGCTTTCTCTTTCTCACTTAATCTTTAACATAATCCTGGGAAGTAGGCATTTCCCTGATACTAGAGATAAAGAAACCAAGGCTCAAGGAGTCTCAGTTGTCCTTCGAATAAGCGATAGAGCTAGCACTGGGACCCAGACAGCTTTGACTCTGAAATCTCTGCTCTACCCATTGTGGTATCCAACCCCCACAAAGCGTAAGTATTTTTTTGATAGTACACCACTATTCCCATAACTCTGGTGTTACATGCAGACATAGTATGCTAATGAGAGATGGTTTCACAACGTAACCACGCCTCTGTTGTAGGACACATGAGCTACTATCTCTCACTCTATAAATAGCACCATGATTAATATCTTCATGGATATGGCTTTTAACCAGATTGTTTTTCTAAAGGGTTGCCCTACTTTGAATGCCAGACTTAAACCATAATAGCGTATTATTATTTAAAAAAATAGTTGATGCTTTTTTAGGCAAAACTATCTTGGTTTAATCAGCACATAGTCGAATACAGGCTTGGCCTTATTCAAGAAATATTTGGGGGTACCTGCTGTGTACCAGGAATGATGGTAGGAATGGAAGCTGTTTGTATTATATGACTCCCCCAGAAAGCCAGAATCAGGGCACTTCAATCACTCTAACCCATGACTCAGGTGTTGGTTTCAGGGGCTGTGCTGGAGAAGCCCTGGTGATATGGGTGCAAACGCCAAAAAAAATGGGTAGGTCTCATCTCAGGGAAAATGTGATGCAGAGTAGGTGGCATTGCCGGCTGACAGTTATGAAGTTACTGTCTCTTAGCTCCAAACCCACGCTTAGACTCTCAGCTTTGGGGTGCTCAGTGCACCTTGTCAGCTGGCTCCTGGCTGGAATGTGCAGATAGGGGGCGCCAGAGGGAGACTGCAAGGCGTTGCTTTCTGTGGGCGTCCCCACTGCTTGCTGTTTCTGTGAGCGGTGTGTCTTCACCCTGCCATCCGGTTGGCAGTTTTCCCTGCACTTGGAGAATTAGCCTCATTGTGCTATCCCACTCAGAGATGCCAGCACCAGCTAGCTAGTACCCTTTCTTAGAGGTCTGGGTCCTAGGCCCACAGGGCCCTGCTTTTAGCATCCAACTTAGAAGAGGAGCCCCTGAAACTCAGCTTAGAAGTTTGAGTTTCAGGGGTTCCTCCTCTAAGTTTCCAAGTTTTTTGTTTTTTTTTTGAGATGGAGATTTGCTCTTGTTGCCTGGGCTGGAGTGCAGTGGTGCGATCTCAGCTCACGGCAACCTCTGCCTCCTGGGTTCAAGTGGTTCTCCTTCCTCAGCTTCCTGAGTAGCTGGGATTACAGGTATGTGCTACCATGCCCAGCTAATTTTGTATTTTTAGCAGAGATGGGGTTTCTCCATGTTGGTCAGGCTGGTTTCGAATTCCTGACCTCAGGTGATCTGCCCGCCTCGGCCTCCAAAAGTGTTGGGATTTCAGACATGAGCCATCACGTCCGGCCAGTTTCCAAGTTTTTACAACCTCTAACTTCTTCCCTCTGTCACCACAGCCCTACTAGCTATGGTAGCTACTTCTGCTAGTTCTGTGATATTTTAGAGTTAGTTACTCTTTCACTTACCCAGTCAACAATTCTATACCTAGTTAATAATTCTTATTTATGTATTTATTTTTTGAGACAGGGTCTCACTCTGTCACCAAGGCTGGAGTGCAGTGGTGTGATCTTGGTTCACTGCAACCTTTGTCTCCTGAGCTCAAGCCATCCTCCTGCCTCTGTCTCCTGAGTTGCTGGAATTATAGACACACAATACCACACCTGAGGAGTTTTTAAAATTTTTTGTAGAGATGTGGTTTTGGAATGTTGCCTGGGATGGTCTCAAACTCCTGGGCTCAAGCGATCCACTTGCCTCTGCCTCCCAAAGTGCCGGCATTACAGATGTGAGCCACTGTGCCAGCCTCAGTTAATAATTCATTACATTACTTCTCTCTGTTTAAGTAACTGATGTGGGTATTGTCTTCTTATTGAACCTGACTGATAAAGGACAGGCCTTGAGCCCCCGAGTTGCTGAGGTCCTGTGGTAACTACATGTGTTCTTTTTGTTTTATTTAACAGTATACACAGAGACATGAGGAAATTGTACCTCAAAAAAGTCGATTTTAAAAAAATCCTTGAGGATTGGTTGAAGTCTGTTTAATAAGCTATTGGAACTTGGGATCCCTTACCCCACTCAGAATAACCAAATTCTGTCCATCCTCACCTCAGCAGAGGTTTATTCTCTGGAGATGGCTAGATAGAGGATCTTTGTAACAAGGTATGGTACATCCTATTCAGGGCATAGACACTTTACTGAAAAGATAAAAGAATAAGTGAAAGTTTACAACTGAATGCTGAGATCCCTCTGTCCTCTTTTCTCATTTTGTTTTCAGACGGCCGGAAGCCAAGCTTATACATTCCAGGCAGGGATTTGGAAGATTCTTCTCTGTGCATGACCAGCCGAGAAAGAAACCCCCAAAACATTGACACTGTGATTTCTCCATGTGAACGGTTTAGCAAGTTCGCCAAGGTTGACCTGCCTCATTCATGCTTGTGGAGTGACTAACAAGGCTTCAGTGATACCCCCTGAAACGTGAGTCATCCATAAGTCACTCTTCATGGGAGAAGAGCCTCTCATGTAAGCTTAGACCACAAACAACAACAAGAACAACCCAAAAAATAAAGAAAAAATTGTGAGCAGAGACTAAGTGGAAAGATGGAAATATTTTAAAAATTATTTTAAAAATTAATATATTAAAATGTATTTAAATAAAGTAAAAATAAATAAAAATAAAATGATCAATATTAGTTAATACCAATATTCTCCCTTTTATTAACATTCTCAGAGAGAAAAAGAAGATATTTCGTCTTGGAAACAAGAACAAAATGCAATAAAAATGGTGCAGTCAGAAAACAAGATGAGCCTTAGGAGGTTAAAACAATGACAGCAGAAATGCAAAATTTAGTAAAAGGCTTTGAAGGGAATACGAAAGAAATCTAAATAGTAGAGAAAAAGGACAAAGTGCTAAGAAACAGGAGAGCAAAGAATACAAAATCAGAGACCCAGTTCAGGAGTTAGTTCCAGCAACTGAGTAAGGAGAATTCCAGAAAGAGAAAACAAAGAATGTAAAGGAAGAAAACTCAAAGAAATAGCCTGAGAAAATTTCCAGAACGGAAAGATACGAGTTTGTTGATTGCAATAGTCCCCTAAATCCCCAAAAGATCAAGTCATTTCACGATGACAGGGAAGATTCAACAAACTTATGGTTGGTGGGAGATTTCACATAAGAAATCTAGAATCAGAATGGTTTCGGACTTCTCAGCGTGATACTGGTGGCTGGAAGACAATGGACACCCTCAAAATATCGAGGGCAAGCATTTTACAACTCGGAATTCCACAGCTGCCAAAACTATGAATTAGTCTTGAGAATAAAAAGAGTCAGACATGTACTCTCAACACGTTTTCCTCACGAATCTCAGAAAGCTACCGGAGGTTTTGCTCTATCAAAACTAGAAAGTAAACTAAGGAAGAGGTGGACTGTAGGAGACAGAAAGTCTCCAGCAAGAGACAAATCCTAGCCTGATGATGGTGACATGAGGTACCAAGGTGAGAACGGTGCGTCAGGTCTGGAGAGCACCCAGTCCAGGTGGGAATGGGGAAACACTCTGAGAAAAATGGCTCCAGATGAGAAAATTGATAGAATAGTTGATACGTTCAATTGATGTATCAGTGAAAGAGATTCTGGAATGATTTATTAACTCCGGGAAAAGCGAAAGTAGGGAAGCATATGGATTAAATGGCTCCAAAAGTAAGTGAAGTATACTATACTCCTTTGCTCTGAGTATCAATTAATGAAATAATTCTAGAAGGGTGAGGGGAGGTGGGAGATGTGGTGGTCCTAGGATCGTTGTTAAAGAGAAGTAAATTCTTACTTTGCAGAGTGAGAAGTCAATAGTTAATGCTCAAACCTAAGAAGTTGAGAAGTAGCAGTAGAAATATGCTATTTAGAGATATGGATATAAAATTTAAAGTAGGCTAAAACTTGAATGTGGTTGCCATTGGGGAGTGGGCATTGTGTGGAGGTAAGAGCTGTTATTTTTCAAAATAAGTCTTATGGTTCGCTTCTTTAAACCACATTTGTATAACAACTTTTTTTTTGAAACAAGGTCTCATTCTGTTATCCAGGCTGTGCAAAGGCACAATCACAGCTTGCTGCAAGCTTTATCTCCTGAGTTCAAGCGATCCTCCCAGACCTCAGCCTTCTGAGTAGCTAGGACTACAGGTGCATGCCACTTTGGTCTTTAAAAATATTTTTTTTTTGTAGAGACAGGGTCTCACTATGTTGCCCATGCTGGTCTTGAACTCCTGGACTCAAATGATCTTTCTGCCTTGGCCTCCTAAAGTGTTAGCATTACAGGCGTGAGCCACCATGCCTGGCCAGCATGTATAGCTTTGATAAAAATGTATATATTCATATCGATGTTTATCTATCTGTGGAGCATATTGGAAAGTGATGGCTGAAGTGGTGAAAGGTGACTTTTTTTTTTTTCCCCCATTGTGCTGGGATACTCAGCTAACAGGATAGAAAGCTAATGAGCTAACGATGGTGGATGGGGAGGTTTGGTCTTTTGCTAGAGCCCAAAGCAGCTTCATCAGAGGCTTTGAGTTCCTTGAACCCTGGAGCCAAAGGCCTTGGGAGAAGCGTGTTTGTCTAGCAGAGCTAGACAAGATGCTCTGAGTTACCTGAGCTGGGTGGATCCACTCTCTCAGGACAAGAGAAGGATCCAGCCCTGGCCTTAAAATCTATGGACGCTGGCTGCCCTAGAGAGAGACTCACTCTGTTTACCTGAGCTGGGAGAAAAGTGCCCTTATCTGTTTATACCTGGAGCAGCCAGATAATTTGGGGGCTCTCCTCCCTCTTCAGAGTGCTGCCGGCCTGAAAGAGATAACCAACAATAAAACAGGTGCCTCCTACTGAGGACAACAGAACAAAGAAGATAGAACTTTGCTTTCTTTTTGAGATGAAGTTGCGTTCTTTTCACCCAGGCTGGAGTGTAGTGGCACAATCTTGGCTCACTGCAACATCCGCTTCCTGAGTTCAAGTGGTTCTTCTGCCTCAGCCACCTGAGTAGCTGGCATTACAGGTGCCCGCCACCATACCCAGCTAATTTTTTGTATTTTTAGTAGAGATGGCGTTTCATCATGTTGGCCAGGCTGGTCTCGAAGTCCTGATCTCAGGTGATCCACCCACCTCAGCCTCCCAAAGTTCTGGGATTACAGGTGTGAGTCACGGTGCCTGACCAAGAAAATAGAACTTTAAAACAATCCACAACACCAAATATAACCTCCATGGTCATCCAGCAGCATATTACTAAGAAATGATCTGGAACTAAGAATAAGCTTTTGGCAATTAAAAAAAAAAATCTTAAACTTAAAATTCAACAGAGGAAGTAAAATGTAGAATAAATACTGCTGGCCATGGGGGAGGTCATCTAGAATGTCAAATGGAGAAACTGTGTTGCCACACAGAACAAAAACATAATGAAATGGAAATGATGAGTGAGAAGATAAGAGCAGTGGTGCTAAAGCTAGGAGATCTTGTGTGTATTTGTTCCAGAAGAAGAGAAAGGAAGAAATGGAGTAGAATCAATAAAGAAAGAAACAGAACAAGAAAACGTCTCTGACCCAGGGAAGACTTAAGTATTGAGCTCAGAAGCATTCTTCGAGTGCCTAGAAATATGAAAAAAGACCCGGATGTAATCACATGCTGTGAAATTTCTGAACTTCAAAGGAAAAGAAAAAAAATCCTAGAAAATTCCAGATGCAAAAACAACCAACGACAAAGCCAGTTACCTGAAAAGGAAAGAGAGTCAGAAGGCCACTGAAGGCGTCTTTTGCGACTTGGGAAGCCCAAGGACATGGAACAATACTCACAAAGTTCTCAGATCTAAGAATCGTGGCCAAAATGTTATTTAGGTGTGAGGGGAGAAGACAGACATTTTCAGATATACAAAGATATCCCATGAACCATTCCTATGGAAACTATCCAAGAAGGTAGTCTAGGCAATTGAAACTTAAATTTGAAAAACGAACAAAACAATTTAAAACTCACAATAGAGGAAGACAAAAAGCACAAGAAACAGTGGAGAGCAATAAATCTAGTGAAGCGTGTACTAAATAAATGAATGATGAGAAAGTGATTTTAAACTACTATAAATTAGAAAGAGTTTCTGAAAGAGAAGACAAGGAAGAAAAACCCTTAGTAATAGTTTGAAACTAAAATGATGGATTATTCCCACCAAACCCAGGATTTGGGATAGAGGGGCTTGTGGGGATGAGGATGGGGAAATAAAAGGTGCTCTAGGTGTGATCTAAATTGAGGGGATTACATTACTGTATGCTTTTGGTATGATGATAGTGACATATGGGTTCAAATATAACTTGAAAGATGAAAGTAACTATTAGTAGACTTGTGGTAGATAGAAAAACTTCCAGCAACCAGGGAGGGGAAACTTGAGTAGCTACAATTCCTTCCCATGTTCTTTAATTGTTTTATTATTATTATTATTTTTGAGACAGGGTCTCACTCTGTCACCCATGCTGGAGTGCAGTGATACAATCTCGGTTCACTGCAACTTCTGCCTCCTGGGCTCAAGAGATCCTCTCACCTCAGCCTCCCATGTAACTGTAACTGGGACTACAGGTGCAGGCCACCACGCCCGGCTCTTCTTCTCCTCTCCTCGTTCTCCTCCTCCGCCTCCTCCTTCTTCTTTTTCTTTTCTGTATATTTTGTAGAGACAGGGTTTTGCCATGTTGTCTAGGCTGGTCTTGAACTCCTGAGCTCAAGCAATTGCCTGCTTTGGCCTCCCCAAGTGCTGGGATTACAGGCATGAGCTACCACACCTGGCCAGTGTTCTTTCATTTTTGAATTATTTTTAATGATGAGGCTGCATTGATGAATTGCCTTCGTAATTATCAATAATGAAGTAAGAAACACTGAAAAGTTAATAGTGTTCAAAGACACCCCATGGTGACATAAGCAAGGTCTTCGGAGAAACTCCTTTCTTCCATCTCTTACATTCTTTCCCTGTATGCTTTCCCCACTACCCAGAAACAATGACTAATGACTGTCACTAGGGAAAAGGGCTAGAGAATGGCATGCAGGTGACTTCGTGAGGCCCCAGAGTAAGAACTGAATAACATATGATGCAAATAAAGATGGCTCTCTGCGTACTTACAAGTTTTTATTTGTTAGGGAAGGGAGATGTTCTGGCATGCACTACAGGGGACTGGTAATTCTCACCTTTAGAAAACTGGACTCTGTGATGGGATTTGGGAGACACCAGGCTGAAAGCCATCAGTGGAGCAGCATGCTGAGAAGACCTCTGGCCTAGAAATGAAGGTGCCTCAGTTTTAGTTGTGTCTCTGCCATTTTTGTGAGCCATGTGTCTTTGTGCAGCTCACTTAAGGCCTCTGAGACCAATTTTCCCACCCCAGGAAAACTGTGTTGCTGCACATAGTCAGCACTCTTAAAATCTCTCGAAATGTCTGCTGAATAAATAATGAACAAACAAATGAGTAAAATGTCTTGTCAAAGGTCGCCCTCAGTGTGAGCTGTGCCTGAACCCACAGGTGTCCTGAAGCAGCCTGATGCTTTGTTCAGCTTCGCCCACCTCCCCCACTCACTCACCGGTCTCAGCACTGTGCACACCTCGAGGAGAATCTGCTCCTGGTTCTCCACAGAGCACAGCACCAGGGTGCAGACCACCACGTCCACAGAGCCATCAGCCAGCTGGTGCATGTTCTCCCCGGCAGCTACCACAAAGCGCTCAAACTGCAAGTGACGGTTCTCAGCAATGCTCTTGATCAAAAACTTCTCAAAGTTGGGGTTGGGGTCAATACAGGTCACCCTGCACCCAGGTGGGTAGAATTTGAAGTTGGTCCCGGTGCCACAGCCCACCTCCAGCAGGGAGAGCTTCCCGGAGGGGCCTGCAAACTCCTGCAGGTTGCTGAAGAGCTCCCGCTTCTTGCTTGCCATCTGTTCGTTGTATATCACAGAGAACCTCACCAAGAAGTAGGGGAACCATTTTTTGCACATCCAGCTCCACAAGCCCAGAAAGTTCAGCAGGTACATGGGAAATGCCAGGATACCAATGGCCAGAAAGAGAAGGTGAGTGAGGACTGTCAGTGTATAGGAAGGTGCACCCACAGCCACACGTATGGGGAAGAGGGGAGCATGTTGAGGAAAGGTAAGACACTGTAGAATCCCTTCCCTGACAACCACAGAGTGGCCAAATAAGGGACAAATTAAGGGAGGTGATGTCCCTTGTCCCATTCTTCTTGGGTCCCCACCGGGAAGAGAGGCTAGGAATATCCACAAACATGGCAGATGTCTCAGGGCCATCTGCTATACTCACTTCAACAACAGCTTCCATTTGTTGGCTTTTTAAAATATGTTCAGAGAGCTTTAGGTATATTGTAGACATTATCTCCTTCCATACTTAAACCTCATGAGATAATCACTATTGAGTTCCCGTTTTACAGATGAAGAAACTGAGTCTCACAGAGGTCAGATACAAGGTCATGTAGCTAGGAAGAGGTATTGTGAGTCAAACGAGAGTCCACGCCTCCTGCCACAGCACTGTAGTGTTGAGACTACTGATCTCCTCGACGGAGAGTAACTGTCACGTGGACTGAGACCAGAGAAAGTGTATGTGCAGGATGTTCAAGTGCAGAGGAGTTGGACAGAGCAGACCTACAAAGTGTTGTTTCTATTTCCCCTGGCCGCAGAACTAGTCCTTCTCTTGGCGTCTGTAGAGCCTTCTCTGAACCAGCCTCCTTTCCACCTGTGGATATATGTCTGTATCGCTGGCTACCGTCGGCTCCTCCTTTTTGCCATAGACATCAAGGTATCTCTCCTGGGCACCACGACTGGCCTCACCCAGACTCTTTGTTTTTTTTTTTTTTCATTTTTATTTTATTTTTTTAAATTGCATTTTAGGTTTTGGGGTACATGTGAAGAACATGCAAGATTGTTGCATAGGTACACACATGGCAGTGTGATTTGCTGCCTTCCTCCCCATCACCTACATCTGGCATTTCTCCCTACGCTATCTCTCCTCACCCAGACTCTTGAACCCACCTCGCCGGATCTTGCTCTATTACTCAGCTTCACTCTCCTCATGTTTAAGAGATCTTAAACATGTCTCTGTCTCCTCCTCTGCCAACTTACATGCTCAGGTCTCCCCCATTCTAAAATCGATCTTTTCCTTTAGCTTGCTTTTCATCCAGCTTACTTTCCATCCCAGCTTTTCTTCCTATGGAACTTGCTTAGCTTTGGTAATTGGCACTCACTGTTTCTCCTTCTTCTCCCCATTGAAACCTCAGCTCCTGACATTTGACTTCTTCCCCGACAGCTCCAATAAAATTCATGCAGCCATCTCTGCCAAGAAACTTAGCTATGAAGGGAAAGGGGCAAGTAGCCAGAGGGAGAGGAAGAGGAGGGGAAAAAGAAGCAGTGGAAGTATCCGGAAGGGGAACAACTGATGGGATGCAGTATGACGGGAGGTGAGAGAGAACAGTGTCTGGGGCATAGGTGGAGGGAGAGTCTGTCCCTAGAGGCTGGAGGGCAGGAGGAAGGGTAGCAGGGTGGGGAAAGGAAGGTAAAGGAGTTTTTACCAGATGGTCTCGATTTTTGCAGTGAAGAAGGATGCTATGATTCTTTGTTGAGGATGAGAGGTGAGGGTGAAGGGTAGGGGATAGGAAGGGAGTAGAGAAGCTTTGCAATAGCAACCAGGAATCTCAGGAGACACTGCTGACCAAAGGCAGAGAGAAGTGCCTAGTAGCAAAACGGATGCCGCTGAGCTGGAGACCGCATTGGGGGTCACACCAGACCTTGAAGATGTGGTTTCTCTAATGCTCTGCAGGCTAGAGCTCGAGGAGAGGTTTAGGCAGAATAGGGCTTATCCAGAGGTTTATCCAGGGGGGGACTGAAGAGTCAGGGGTGAGAGTGTGAGGGTAACGGTTAGGGAACCCAAGCTGGAAAGAAAGGTGAAAGGAGGAAGGGGGGCGGGGAGAAAATGGAACAGCCAAGTTCAGGACTGGGGGTGCCGGTGTAGCTGAGGAATCCACCCATGACAGTGAGAGTTGTTATCAATGGCCCTGCAGTTTAGGATCTAGAGTGTGACCTCAGGTATAGGCAAGAGAAAAAGGATGCGAGTGAAAGAACTGAGGAGCTCAAGGAACTCAAAGGATAAGATGCTGGGTGGGCCATTTGCACTGAGAGTGAGGCAGCTCAGTGAAGAGGAAGCAGGATCCAGGTGCCAGAGTCCCCAGTGAGCATGAAGGGAGTCAGATCAGGTGGTGGCATGGGGCCAGCAGAGATCAGCCTCAGGCAGGCCTGGTGGAACTGGATGGCAGGAGCCCACTGGAGTTTTAGAACCACAGTCATCTGTGCAATCAATCTATAAAGGCTAAAAACTCAATCAGTACATGACGGATTTTTTTTCAACCAATAGTGTTCCAATGAATGATCAATTCACAGGATTAAATGAATTGACCAATTCATTTCACTTCCCTATGGACAGGCATTTAGGACGTCTCAATTTTTTTTTCACAAATATGCCACATTCCAATTCACATTCCAAGATAATGAAAAAAATTAATATTTTTTTCTGTATGAGTCAGAGCACATGTTTTTAGGGGATAGACAATGAGTAATAGTTCTCAAAGTACAGCAAGGAGGCAAACAGAATGCCTCCTCTCTGGGAAAGGAGTCACAGGGGCTGCGGGGATCGGGGAGTCTAGGGCAGGTTTAGCAGAGCCAGGCAAAGCAAGAGGACCGGGGGCTGCCTGGAGTTCACAGCTCGGTTCTAGAGGGTGAGGTGGGACAGCTAGGAGGGGGGTGGGAAGAAAGTGGGGGTGTGCTTGGCTGTGTGTGTAACACAGGGCTATGGAGACGGGAGCCTACGTTTGGAGCAGGCAGATGACCGATTGGGAAAGACTGTGGGATTAACTTGCCTCACAATTCTGCCCAGGATTTCCTAAGGTGGTCTTGGTGAGGCCAATGGAGACAGAGGCTGGATGGATGGCTGCAATGTGAATTCCTGTGGGCAGGAATCCTGTCTGCAGCCTCTCGAGTTGGCAGTGCCTTGGGAAGCCCTCCAGAGGATGTTTGTGTGTGCTGCCTGGCACCGAGTGGGCTCCTAGTGCTGGCCTGTGAATAGAGAGGCAGGAGGAGACTGGCCGGGGCTGGAACGGCCTGGAATGCTTCAGGGAGGGGAGGAGAGGCCAAGGGGTGAATGCCAGGCAGACCCTGGAATGGGGAAATACTGCTCAAAGTGCCACCCCCAAACCCAGATGTGGGCCTGAAAAAGCCCAGAGACCTTTTCTCCTTCCCATTGTCCTCCCCAGCCCTCTGCAGGTATGGAATCTGGGGATTTCATCTTGGGTGAAAAAATCCATGGCCCAGGGAGGGGCAGTGACGTGTCCAGGGCCCCAAGGCAGCAGCAGTGTCCTGACAAAGATTTCCCAGCCAGGCTTTAGGGGAGAAGTGGATGCAGGAACTCCTGGTCTCGGTGGGCACAGCCTCCAGAGTGCAGATCCTGCAGGGGGATGGAGGGGAGGAGGGATGAGAGGGCCAGAGGCAGAACTTGTCGGGGAGGTATGGGAAGGCAGGCAGTGGTGTGAGAGACAGTGGTGAAAAAAAGAGTTGAAGGTGAGCCCTGAGGGGTAAGGAAGTTGGAGTGTGTGTGTGTGTGTGTGTGTGTGTGTGTGTGTGTGTGTAAATGAAACAATTGGTCTCTTTTGCCTGCTTGGGCATTGGAGAAGGAGGGCAGTGAGATTCCTATGAATGCAAATATCACAGGGCCAGGTAATCCGTGGGCTCTTCAAGCTACAACCAGGCGCAATTCCAGGTTGACTCTCTCTCTCTCTTACACGTACATGCATACTCTGCAGCCAATGCCACAGCAGGTCTCCTTGAGCACCCCTCTGCCTCTGGCCTAAGCTGACCCAACGCCCGCCCATGGCTAGGGTAGGGAGGAGGCAGGGAGGGGGCTGGTGAGTCTCCACTAAGATCACTGAGAAGGGGTGACATTCTTTAGCCTTGCTGGAAGTCCTTGTGCTTTAACTGAAATGGCCAACCAGGAAGGACATTCTGTCCCCACCCTCGGCTCCCCCAAGGGCTTGGTCTGAGGTTACAAACCTGGCCAGCTCATTGGGAGGGGCTAGAGGTGGGCTAAAGGCGGAGGAAGCCAGGCCTGAGAAGAGAGGGTGTGACAAGCATGGCTGGGCCTACTGGGAAGTGAGGCCAGCACTCAGGCTTTGTCGGGTATTCCCTGCTCCTGCACAAGGCTCACTCGCCTTGACTGGGTTTGAAACTGCTGGGAAATGTTTGTTGGTGGCTTCACGGGAGGAAGTTGATGACAGCTGAGGGCTTTTAAACAGAAAAATGGTGGAGGGAGAGGGAGGGGTGTTAAGTGCCAACAGAGGCACAGGCACTCAGGCAGGCATGGAAATGTGTGTCATTGTGTAGCCACAGCTGCCCCCTCGCCCAGGATGCCCGCACAGACCCCTGTCTGTAAGCATGCTCAGACACACGGGTGCATATGCCTGGGGGTGTGAGCAAAGCAGAGCGCAGAGGCCCGCAGGTGTGTACACACAGACGTGCATACATATCCACAAAGTGTCACAAATACACACAAGCGTCCCCTTCCTCTACAGGGACACATAAAATAAATGGGCAGGAATATGGTGCAGAGTGGGGGAGGTGCATGTCCGGGGTAATCATTCCCAAGGCCCTTGGGCTTCCGACACCTACTGGAGTGGGGAGGGGAGGAGCCAGAAGTGCCATCGTGTCCCCCTCAGCCTAGTTTCCATGGGAAATGAAGTAAGAGGGAACGCAACCAGGGAAACTAGCTGGGCCAGGTGGGGTCTGACTCCTGAACAAATGAGTGAAGGAGAGCAGCAGGGAATGCCTTTCTGGCTTCAGCAGCCTGGAGGGTGGGGGCGCCTGGGCGTTGACTCCTGGGTTGGAACTTTTCTGGCCACCCCTTCCCCCAGTCTCTTGCCATTGGGTCTCTCTGCTCGGGGCTCAGGAATCTCTATGTTCTTCACCTCCTCTCCAAGCCTCCTCCTCCGGGAAGCCTTCCCTCACTGAGCCGCTGGAACTGCGGGGCACCTGTTTCTGATCAGCTGCAACTGCGGTCCCCCCTGTTCTCTGCGGCCGCCTGCGGATGACGCTCCTGCCTCCTCCGGACCATTCCTGCTGGGACTGAAAGCCTGGGCTTCGGCGGGGCGGGCGGGCAGAGATCGGAGGGCGGCCCCAGGAGGGGCCTGGCAGCAGAGAACTGTGGCCCGCGGCCAGCCCCGCCCCTACCTGTGGAAGCCCAGCCGCCCGCGCCTGCGATAAAAGGCGCCAAGTGTCCCCCGAGGTCAGCCAGTGCACGCTCCTCCTCGCCCGCCGCTAGGTCCAGCCCGGCCCAGCCACCATGTCCATCCACTTCAGCTCCCAGGTGTTCAGCTCGCGCTCCGCCGGCTTCTCCGGCCGCGGCTCCCAGGTGCGCCTGAGCCCCGCGCGCCCGGGCGGCGTCGGCAGCAGCAGCCTCTACGGCCTGGGCGCCTCGCGGCCGCGCGTGGCCGTGCGCTCCGCCTCTGGGAGCCCGGTGGGCGCCGGTATCCGCGAGGTCACCATCAACCAGAGCCTGCTGGCCCCGCTGCGGCTGGACACCGACCCCTCCCTCCAGCGGGTGCGCCAGGAGGAGCGTGAGCAGATCAAGACCCTCAACAACAAGTTCGCCTCCTTCATAGACAAGGTGAGCGGGACTGGACCTCGCCTCGCCTCCAGCCGCGCCCCGGGTCACACCAGCCGCCCTAACTATTCCTACCTGCGCTCTGCCGCCCTTCTCTCTTTCTGCCAATGTTGGGGACTCGATCTGGGCGGCCTTCCTCCTCCGCATCAACCCCGTGGCTATTTCATCCCCTCGGTCTCCCAGCTTTCCCTCCCTTCCAGCAAGCTGCCCAGCTGCCCCTCCCTTTTCTCCAGGAGTTCGGGCCTGGGTGCTGCAGGACTGCCATCGCTGGCTGACTGTGGGTCCCCTGGACCAGTTTTGCCCCCAGGATCAGGCTGGGAGTTCCAGAGGCCAAGGCCAGGAGTTTCTCTCTCTGGGACCCTTTCCCTGAGATGGGACCATGTGGAGTCAGGGAAGGGGTTGGGAGGCACGCCTTTCCCAGCGGCGAGACACAGGCTCCCTCAGATGCTGATGAGGGTGCAGATGCTGGAGGTGAGGGCTGGGATGGGGCAAGCTCCTGCCTTGCCCCCACCTGCCTGGTCCTCCAGCCTCCCTTAGGTGGTAGGAGGAGAGGCTACACCTCCCTTGAAGACAGCCCAGTGGGGGGCAGGGGTGGCAGAGAGGGGCCTCCAAAAGGGGCCATTTTGGAAATATTTTTCCTGGCTGTTGGCCTCTGCCACACATAGGGCCTGAGGGTGGGGAGGGCAAGGGGCAGACTTGACTGGTGGATTTGGGAGGAGTTCAGGCAAAGCCAGGAACTCAGGGCTGACCCTGTTAGGCCCTTCTGGTCAGGGCCCCCTTCCTCAGGCTTAGACCAAGTTTACTCCCAAACCTCCCCGGTCATGTCCTCCTTTCCTTCACCATTCACCCAGATGGGTCTTTTAGATTCTGTGGGGACCTCCCCAAACCGTCTTACTCTCTGTGGTCCCCAGGGCCTGGGGCCTTGAGCTGCTGGTTTTGCAGAGGCTTCTCTAGCTTCTCACCCCCAGTCAAATCGGCTACTCCTTAAGGCCCTTTTTTGGCTCCGGGGCTGGGCTCATTTTACCATAGATTGACCTATCCTGAGGACTTGCTGGAGAAAGGGGAAGGAGAGAAAGGATACTGAGGAAGGAAGAGAAGAGGTCCCAGACCGACAGGAGGCCAGGCCTGGTCATCCTCATGATCCATAGTCAGGAAGAGGTGGCCCTTCAGAGAGGGAGGTGGAGAAGACCACCTGTAATTCGATGGGGAGTGAAGTGGAGGGGAGGCCCTAGGGCACATCAGTGAACCAGGCAGACCTGCTTCTGGATCACTCTGTAGGACACCTGATTTGGAATCCAAGGGGAGGGGGCTGGGAGCCCCAGGCAGGGGAACAGCCAGAGGGAATGTGGCTCTGCTAAGTGGCTAGCGGCGATGCTCCTCAGTCCCGCTGTGGGTGGCATGCTCTGGCTCCTCTTGAGTTTCCTCCTCCTTGCCCTTTCTAGGTGCGTTTTCTGGAGCAGCAGAACAAGCTGCTGGAGACGAAGTGGGCGCTGCTGCAGGAGCAGAAGTCAGCCAAGAGCAGCCGCCTCCCAGACATCTTTGACGCCCAGATTGCTGGCCTTAGGGGGCAGCTTGAGGCGCTGCAGGTGGATGGGGGCCGCCTGGAGGTGGAGCTGCGGAGCTTGCAGGATGTGGTGGAGGACTTCAAGAATAAGTAATGCCCCCAGTGCCCCATGCGAGGACCCCTGCCCTGGGCCAATGTGGCCCTCATCAGCTGACCTGCAAGTCCCCCTGCTTCAGGAGTCAGCACGCAGCTGCTCAGTCCAATAACTCCCTAAGGGGCCAGTTTGACCCACACATTTCCTGCCTCTCCTCTCTCCTCTTTGTCCCTGGGGGCTGTTTCCAAGTCATTCTGGTCTTTTCCCCTGACTCAGTCCCAGTGACATGTCTCAGCCCAGCCCTGCACTATCTCCTTTGCGTGCCTGACCAAGGAGGGAGTAGGGAGTAGGGCAGAAGGTGTCTTCTGATCGGGGTGTTTCAGAACTTGTATGACCTTCACAGATTGCCCTAGAACAACCCTCTTTTGTTCAGGTGAGGAATTAGAGACCAGAGAAGTTTAGGGACTTGGTTGAGCTCACACAGCAAAGGTCACTGGGAGAGCTGGGAATTGAATTTTAGGCCCCTGACTCCTACGAGGGGACATGGACCCAGCTTGGGGAGGAAATAAGTGGGGAGAGAAAATTGTCATCGTGAGCCATCAGAGGGCCACAGAGGCTGAGGGTGGGTCTGGTTATGGCAGGAGCCAGGAGGAGGCCCAGGAAGGCCGGGACTGGGGCTTTTGAGGACAGGCCTTTGAGGTGCTCCCTGCTCCCTGCGTTCTTTTCTCATTGAATAGAAACAAAAGCCTGAAGCTTGGGCGCCCCACCCAGACACACCTGGGGGGCACAGGGGCAGTGAGTTCTGTCCGCTGCCTGTGGCTGTGTGACTAAGCAGGAGCAGGTACATTGGCTCTGACTGGAGAAGAGCAAACAAGGTCTCTGTGGAGTGCCCCCTCCACACTCCCACTTCCCTAGGGCAAAAGTCAACAGGATTAGTCCCACAGCAGGTGGAACCAGACATGTGCAGAGCAGCGAACGCCTGGGGCCGCCATTCAGCCCTGTTGTCCAGACTCACACTGTGTACATGCGTGTGCACACCTGCCACCCCTGCGTACTACCCCCACCGCAAACCCTCAGAGCACCTTCCTGTGGAGCCAGGCTGAGATACAGGCTGGGACTGAAAGAGAAGCTGGACGGGGGTCTGGGGAAGGGGTACAGGGAGGGTTCCTGTGTGCAGCTGCTCAGGAGTAACGATCTATACACCCTCTGGACCTGGCCGTGCACTGCCGAGGCAGGGGTGGACAGGCAGCCTTGCAGATATTGCTACAGCTTCTATAGGACTTGAAGGAGTGTAACTTTTTGGGTGTGGGCACCTCCCACCGAGTCTGGGCTTCTGGAGAAGCCTGGCCTACCTGGATGTCCCGTTCTCCACCCCAGGTTGCCCCCATTGCTCCCAGCAGCTCTTGGAGCTCTTGTTTCCAACAACCTTTTCTGAGTCTCTACATAAACATTAGATTAGGCCAGTGTGGTCTCTTCCTCTGTGCCTTCTTTGCCCAGGTCCTCCTGAGGGCCAGGAGTGGCTCCTTGGGGGGAAGACTGATGGGAGCTGTGGGAGGAGGGATGGGGGCTGGATCATCTAGTGGGGACCTGGCTCTTTCAGGACTTTGTGTATCCTTCATTCTGATACTACAAGGTTCTTCCCCTTGAGACCCCTACTTTGCCCCTGAGGGGTGAGATTAGGTAGTTGTAAGGGCATGCTGGAGTCAGCTGCCAGGGTTCAAGTCTGGGCTGTGCCATTTAGCAGCTCAGTGACCTGGGCAGATGACTCTGCCTCTCTGTGCCTCTGTTCCCCTCTCTGCTAACCACAGTACCATCATTATAGGTTTGATGTGAGGATGAAAGGAGTTCATGCACAGGAAGCACACAATAGTGTATGCCCCGTAGCACACAGGCCAGGCATATAGCTATTATGATTTGCTTTCGTTCTCCCCGGACACTCAGCCTTTGTGCTGTGATTCCCATGTTCCCTATGTGCCCTGCCAACAACCCCCGTGCCAAAACTCAAAGCCCTAGGAATGATCACGTGGAAGTCAGGGTAATTTAGTTTTGTAGCTGACTCGTTTTTTCAGGTGTGTCTTTAAAGAGTAGGGGAAGGAGGGCAGGGCAGATTTCACAGCTGCACATAAGGGGGTGGAGGCAAAGCTGCACCAACACCAGGCCCTCCTCTACTGCAGGTATGAAGATGAAATTAACCGCCGCACGGCTGCTGAGAATGAGTTTGTGGTGCTGAAGAAGGTGAGTGGGGAAGACAGGCTGGAGGAGAGCTGTCTAAAAACATATGGGACAAAGGACTAAAGAGTCTTCTCATCTGAGCAGCCAATGCGGACCCGGGCCCAAGGCCTGCCTGGGCTGTCCAAGAGGAAAGCAATAGGCTTGGGGAGGGAGAAGCCTGGAAACCAGGTCCTTACCGCATAGCCTGTCGCATGGGTGCATGTGCGTGTGTGTGTGTGTGTGTGTGTGGTGAGTGATTAGACTCATTTTTAGGCCTCTAGGGGTTAGAACTAAGAGCAAAGGATGGAGGTCATAGAGGGAGATTTCAAC
This sequence comes from Sapajus apella, assembly GCF_009761245.1. Lineage (NCBI taxonomy): Eukaryota > Metazoa > Chordata > Mammalia > Primates > Cebidae > Sapajus > Sapajus apella. Next base: position 24,185,390 of record NW_022436942.1, on the reverse strand, counting down.
GCTGAATAAGGGCATGCTCTATTCAAGCTAGAACATTTTCATCGCAAAAGTGATGGCTGGCCTGAAATATTTGCTGAATGAATGCAATGAGCTGCCTCGAGGCAGCATGAACTCTCTGTTCCTGGAGATGTGCAAGGTTGGAAGGCCTCAGAAGCATCTTAGGGGTCTTGTCTACATGCCTTTTAAGATTCTCTTCAAAACACGGAGCACTTGGTATTCCAAGCCCAACCCAGAAGAAGTGCAACTTGCCCTTGGGAGCTGGGCCCTTGGAGATTCAGAGATGAGTAAAAGTGAGCCCTGTCCATAGGAGTTTACCCTCAGGAAAGTGCAGCTGGAAGAGGCTCAGACACCATCTTCACCTGGGGTGTTATCTGAGGCCCACCTGTATCTTAGTTACCATGCTGCAAATTAAACACCTAGGCTGGAGATTTTCCATCTCTGGGAGGAGGGCTGGAAATCCGAATGACTTTGTGTTCTGCTACTGACTGATGAGAAGTTGAAACTCCCAGAGTTGAAGTTGATTTGTTCCAGGTCACATGGTTAGTAGGTGGAGCTAGGAGTGTGTTGAAACCATCTAGGTCTTTAGGAACTGGTCAAGTGCTAGGTTGGGGCTTCGGCTCCTCTGGGATACCAGTGCTGATGCCCACCATGCAGTCTGGAGGGTCAGGAGGGCAAGCGTCCTGCTGTGACCATGTCAGGCAACTGGAGAAACTGTTTCTGGGTAGGGCGGGAGTGTTTGGCTTGTGGGTTGGACAGGGCAGGCCTGCTCCCACCCCTCCTAAATGTTCCCTGTACTGAGGACATGGTCTCCTTCTGCCTCATCTTGCCCCAACCCCCAGGATGTGGATGCTGCCTACATGAGCAAGGCGGAGCTGGAGGCCAAGGTGGTCGCCCTGAATGATGAGATCAACTTCCTCAGGACCCTCCATGAGACGGTGAGGACCATGGGGCTGGGTAACATGCCTCATCCTACCCATTCTAACCAGGGAGCCATCTGGTCCAGCCCCCTGCCTCTGGGCTAGTCCAGATGTGTTGTCAGTGTGAGAAACAAACTCACCCATCCAAATCCAAAGCATGGACTCAGAGACCTGGAGAACAGCAAAAGTGAGGCTTTTAATTATGGTCTTGCACGATCAGGTGTCTGATGGGCAGGCACACCCAGCACAGACACAGCAAGCAATTTATCCCCTAGTGCGCAGGTCCCTCCCCAGTTCCTCACAGGCTGAGTTCTATGGGGTCACGATCTTCCTGGATGTAGCCTGTTGGTTGTTGGGTAGGGGCTTTAGGTGTTTTCTTTGGGGTTGGCTTGCTGCTTTTTGTTGCAGCCCACAATGCATTGCAATCCTAGTCAGCTCAAGGGCTATTTAAGTATTTGACTTACGACCTAGGTAGCTGGGTAGACTGATAAGAGCAGACAAAGTGAGCTGTCTTGCAGGCTCGTAAAGCTTCATCTTAGACTAAACATCTTTGGTTCAGGTGAGGGCAAGAAAGGCTGGGGGGGCCAACAAGCAGGCATTGGCTAACCAAGCAGGGGCCTAGAATATTCTATTTCTTCTGTAGTTTGTTGACCTAAGCCAATTTAAGGCACTTTGTCTTGGAAATGGACCACTATATACATTATTTCCCTCATCAGGGGTTGGAAGCACTTATCCTGCTCTTTGTCCTTTCTGGACTCAGGAATTCAAGTTGGGCTAGGGGTTCAGGAAGAGCTGGGGGGTGAGTCAATCAGGATTGACCTTGGAGAGACAGGAGATGGTTGAAGCATTTCTAAGGAAGGGGGATTGGTGGGACTGAAGGAACCAGAAGGAGGTCAGGGGACCCCAAGCTGTGACAGGGTTCAAAGGTGGGCTAGGTGGGGCCAGCAGGAGAGCCCAAGTCAGGACAGACGGGAGTGCCTGAGCGTTTACTCCCGAAGGGGCTGGGTGGGTAGCTGCCCATCAACTCACCACTCTTCTGTCCTCCCTTCCCTTTTCATTCTCTCCCTCTCACCCTTGTCCTCTGGGGTTTCCAGCTCATTTTCTTCAAGGGGATTTAAAAACCTCTCCACTCTCATCAGTGTGAATCAGGCCTTAGGCAGAAGGTAGGGTGGCCAGTCACCTGGCAGAGGCTAGGCTGGGCATAATTAGCATGTGAGTTTACAGACCAGTTCTTCAGTCTAGTCTTTTTCTGCATGTCCAGTCTCCACTAGCCCCTCAGAGCAAATGTCCACACATTTGTGAATTTCAGGGGAAGTTTCTTTTCTTTCTTTCTTTTTTTTTTTTTTTTTTGAGACAGAATCTTGCTCTGTTACCCAAGTTGGAGTACAGTGGTGCAATCTTGGCTCATTGCAACCTCTGCCTCCCGGGTTCAAGCAATTCTCTCTGCCTCAGCCTCCCAAGTAGCTAGAATTATAGGTGCCTGCCACCACGCCCAGCTAATTTTTGTATTTTTAAGTAGAGACGGGGTTTCACCACGTTGGCCAGGCTGGTCTTGAACCCCTGATCTCAGGTGAGCCTCCTGCCTTGGCCTCCCAAAGCGCTGGGATTACAAGCATGAACCACTGTGCCCCACTTTCAGGGGAAGTTTCTTTGAGGCTTGCTTCAGGCGCTTCTAATCTCAGCTTGCAGGTCTTCCTGTGTCTACCACATAGTTTATTTACATGTAAACACACATGTACACACGCACACACAAACACACACATATGTGTGCGTGTGTATATATATATAAAGTTGTTTTCATACAACTTTATATATATACATACAACTTTTTTTTCAATAAGTAATACATACTTATTGAAAAAATCTGAAAAATTAAGTAAATCGTAAATTGAAAATGGATTACTCGGCTGGCTGCAATGGCTCACGCCTGTAATCCTAGCACTCTGGGGGGCAGAGGCAGTTGGATCACTTGAGGTCAGGAATTCGAGACCAGCCTGGCCAACGTGATGAAACCCTGTGTCTATTAAAAATACAAAAAATAGCTGAGTGTGGCAGTGGGCACCTGTAATCCCAGCTACTTGGGAGGCTGAGGCAGGAGAATCGCTTGAACCCAGAAGGCAGAGGTTGCAGTGAGCAGAGATTGTGCCACTGCACTCCAGCCTGGGTGACAGAGCAAACTCTGTCTCAAAAAAAAAAAAGAGAAAATGGATTACTTATACCCAATGTTACCATCTTTGTGTCTACATTTCCCGACTTTTCTGTGCTTACATGTACATAGAGATATGGAAATATATATTTTCAATAAAAACAGCATCATGCTTTTTTAATGCAACAGAACATCATGGACACATTCCCCACAGGTACTTGGAGCCGTACTATCAGTGTACAGACTGCAGAGTATTCTGTAGCAGGGTGGATACGGTAATTTCATCCATTTCCACGGCCTCCCTCACAATACAGCTCGTGTGCCCACAGCACCTCACAGTGCGAAGCCGGCACAGCGCACCACACTGTCCCTTTCCTTATCCCCGTTAATCCTGCCTGATTCTCACTTGAGACACTGCTAGGGGGCTCTCAGGAAGCCAAGGGTGGGCAGAATGAAATAACTATGTGCTGGCTATGGCCCTCGTTGCCTGGTGACTCAGCCCACTCCAGGCTGTTCTCTTTTCTCTTTCCTTTGTGAGCGGGGAATCCCAGGTGGGCATGGGTGGGGATGGATCCTGCCCTGAGCCTGATGTTCTGTCTGGTCCCTGCAGGAGTTGACAGAGCTGCAGTCCCAGATCTCGGACACGTCTGTGGTGCTGTCCATGGACAACAGTCGCTCCCTGGACCTGGACGGCATCATCGCTGAGGTCAAGGCTCAGTATGAGGAGATGGCCAAATGCAGCCGGGCTGAGGCTGAGGCCTGGTACCAGACCAAGGTACGAAGCCACTGGGTCATACTTCTTCCCGTCGGGATCCCTGGTGGCAGCCTCCCTTACTCAACTCGTTTCAAGCCTTCAGGGCCTGGGTCCCACTGTTCTGGCAGGCACCAGTGGTGAAGTTTGTGGCACTCTGCCCTGGAGGAAATCCCATGGTGGGAGGACAGGGCAGAGGAAAGAGATATGGATTAGTGGTTATAATAGCTAAAATGTGGTATGCTTACACAGTACTAGGCAATTTTCAAATGCTTTGCCACTGTTGACTCGTGTGATCCACAGAACAGCCCTATTAGCTAGGCAGCATTGTTACTCCCATTTTATTTATTTACTTTATTTTATTTTTATTTTTTTGAGATGGAGCCTCGCTCTGTCACCCAGGATGGAGTGCACTGGTGCGATCTCGGCTCACAGCAACCTTTGCCTCCTGGGTTCAAGCGATCCTCATTCCTCAGCTTCCTGAGTAGCTGGGATTACAGGTGCGTGCCACCATGCCTGACTAATTTTTTTTGTATTTTTAGTAGACACAGGGTTTCACCCTGTTGGCCAGGCTGGCCTGGAACTCCTGATCTCAGGTGATCCATCTGCCTCAGCCTCCCAAAGTGCTGGGACTACAGGTGTGAGCCACCACCCCCGGCCTATTAGCCCCATTTAAAGATGAGGAAATTGAGGCACAGAGAGGCTAAGTAATTTGCCTAACTGTATACAGCTAGTAGATGGAAGAGCAGGGACTAGATCCTGAATGCAAGGGCCCTAGACCTGGGAGGCTTAATCATCACATGTACATCACGGTGGCAGGACAGTTGATGGCTCGGGGACTGAGGGAGCAAGAGGGATACTGGGGTAAACCAGCATTCCCGGAGAAGGGGTCCCAAGGCAAGGTTTGAGAGGTCTGCCCCTGCAGAGATAGGGAGTCATTCACGTGCATGGGTGAGAACACAGGTGTGCCAACAAGGACACCTGGGCTCAGGCCCTTGTTCTGCCACTGACTGGCTATGTGGTCCCTTGGTGGTGCTTTCTCTCCTCTGAGACTCACTCTTCTCACCTGTGAGATGGGCATGCTGGGCGTTGAACAGGTGAGAATCTTAGACTCTCGGTGATTCTCCAGCAGAAGGGCATGGTGGGAGTGGAAGAGCCCTAAGATCCGTAGGGATAGGCCTGGAGAGCCTCGTCTGTCCTCCTGCCTGGCTGGGAGGAGACTGAATCCCTTCCTCACCCTGCTGCCCACCGTCTGGTCTCCTGGCATGGGGCAAAGGTTGATGGGAGTCAGATGGTCCTTCTGAAAATATAAGCTGGGGTTAGCCTTCCTTGGGTGGGGAGAGGGATGAGTTACCTGTACTCACTGTCCACCTCCCTGCCATAACTCTCTGTATGGCCTCTCCAGTTTGAGACCCTCCAGGCCCAGGCTGGGAAGCATGGGGACGACCTCCGGAATACCCGGAACGAGATTGCAGAGATGAACCGGGCCATCCAGAGGCTGCAGGCTGAGATCGACGCCATCAAGAACCAGGTGGTACAAGCCCTCCTGGCCTCCCCTGCTCCTTGGGGCATGTGGGTGTGGCCAGCTGAGGCCAAACTCAGGATGAGGAGCAGGAGACTCCCCTCTCCAGGCCAAAGGCTCTGTTCTCCCAGTGCTGCTGTCTCAGACTCCCTTGTGAGATCTCCAGGACAGAATGTTCTTGGCCCGGTCCTGGCATGGGCTGATGGGAGAAGGGTCCTGGAGGTGCACAGAGCCTGTGGAGGGAGACTCAGGCTGGCTGGCCAGAGGAAAGCCACCACTGGCTCCACATTGGTACTGAGCACTCTGCTTGCATCTGGTTCTGGGTGCAGGGCGTTGTCCCTGGGAGCTCATCGTTCATTGCAGGGACAGAGGCCAGCGGAAGACTTTATAATGGCTCACATGGCCCTTTCCTGCCCCAGCTTCACTTTCCACGACTCCCCTCATGCTCTGGCCATGCTAACCTGCTCCCTGCGTCTTGCATTTGCCAAGCATGGTCATGCTTCAGGGCCTTTGCACTTGGTGTTGCCTCCCCCGGAATGTGGTTCTCCCAGCTCTGTCCATGGCTGTTCCTTTCTCCTCCCAGGTGTTTCCGAAAAGACCCCTTCTCAGAGACGGCATCCTCAAACACCTAGCCCCTCTATCAGCAGCCTGTCTGAAGTTCTTTGAAGCCCCTGCCGCTCTCTGAAATGTTCTGTCTTATTCATTAAGTGATTGATGGTCCCTTCCTCCACTGGAATATAGCAAATGCTGGGAGAGCAGGGACCTTGTCTGTCTGGTTCACTGCTGCTCTCTTCTAGCACCTGGCACATGGCAGGGGCACGGGTCTCAGACGAGAGACTGCCAGAGAGGATGAGCTTTGCTGGAAGCTGGGGTTGGAGGTGTTGATGGGGGAAGGGCCCCCAGCCCTGGCTTAGTAGAGGGTGGCCAGGGCAGCTCAGCCTGTGCAGGTTTCTGCAGTGGAGAGACGGGGGAGGCGGCACATGTGGAAGCTCCGCAAAGCTGATTTCCAGATGAGCTGGGTGGGGGGATGTAGGAGTGGTTTATCCAGAAACGGCCTCCCTTTGGAGCCCTGTGGGCCTGTTTACAGCAGGGTAGAGCCTGCCTTGTGGCACAAATGCAGGGCCACGAGTCACCCCATGAAGTGGGCCAGCTTCCAGGCTGGGAGGGGAAGCACAGAATAACAAATGGTGGTTTCCCAAACCCTGAAGCCTCCACCACATCCAGTTCCCCTCTCACACAACAGGGCAGATCCAGGCCTAGAGCTGGTGTCTACCACCACTGAGGGGCATCAGGGGAAGCTAGAAGGGGTCTCTAGAGGCAGCAGGGATGGCCTTGGCTCTGGGGGCACTAGTGTGACAGGGCAGGGCACTGAGCTGTGGCCGAGGGGCAGAGCATCAGAGGGCCTCCTGGGGAATGCTGTCTCTGGCAGAGATGCAGGCTGTCTCCGTGGAGGGAAGAGGATCTGAGGGCAGAGAAAGGCCTGTGAGAAGGGAGAGGAGAAGTCTTTGCCCAGGGGACAGGGATGGTGGCTCTCTGAGCTAAACAAGATGAGGCCTAGGACTATTCAGGATCCTGGCAGTGGGGGCTAAGCCCAAGCAGAGGGCACTCTAAGGCCAGGCAGGAAGTGGCAGCTGCTCCAGGCAGGCATGGGTGTGGAACCCGACCATCCCTAACCAAACCCGGGGGCTGTGAGTCATGCATCTCATGGCATCTGGGAGCATCTAGGAGGGTCTCTCTGCTCCAAGCCCACCTGTTCTGGGGCTGTTCTCAACTGGTTCCTATTTTATAGGTGGTTTCTCATCCTTGTCAGCTGCCTGACAAGGATGAGATTTGATTTGGTGACTCAGTTAAGATCCCAGGGTCTTGGAGCTCCTGCCGCTGGGGGCTGGGGCCGGGAGACTGGGGGTTTGAAAAGCATAGTAGCACTCATTAAAAATGATCACAATAGCATTTATTAAGCACTTGCTATGTGCTGGACAGTGCACCAAGGACATCTTGTATATTATCTCATTTCATCCTCAAAACCTCCTGATGAGGTAGACACTGCGATTTTTGTTCTTTTAGAAAGAGGAGACTTTGGCTTAGCAGGGTTGATTCATCCATGGTCACATAGCTGGTAAGTGGCAGAGCCAGAGCCAAGGCACTGGATATCCAAACCTATGTGTTTAACCCTTGGGATTCTCTGGTGCTTGGGGGAGTAGGTGGTGCCAATGAAGCCACCTTAAGCAAGTTGCTCAAGTGCTCACTGCAGGCTGGGTAGGCAGGAAGGCAGACTGGTGAGCCTCAGCTCACAGCTGCACTACTGCCCACAGCGTGCCAAGTTGGAGGCCGCCATTGCTGAGGCTGAGGAGCGCGGAGAGCTGGCACTCAAGGATGCTCGTGCCAAGCAGGAGGAGCTGGAGGCCGCCCTGCAGCGGGCCAAGCAGGACATGGCACGGCAGCTGCGTGAGTACCAGGAGCTGATGAACGTCAAGCTGGCCCTGGACATCGAGATCGCCACGTACCGCAAGCTGCTGGAAGGCGAGGAGAGCCGGTGAGGACAAGGAAGCTGGAAAGGGGATCCTTCTGGGGCTCCATGGGGCCTGGGGCTCGACATTCATCCATTTACAAGCATTTCCTGTATGCCCCTCCTCTGAAGGGCATTGGGTGTGGGGATGCAGGGAACCCAGAGCTGATGCTTTTGTCTTTGCCTTCAGTTAGATGACCTTTTAGAAGGAAAGACCGTGGAGTGTGAAGCTCAGTGGGCAGGTTGAAGTGGCAACAGTCCCTTTGTGTGTGTGGCTCTTAGGATTATTGTATTTGATCCTCAGCACACATTCAGGCAGTCAGGTCAGACGATTGAATCCTTAGTCTCCAGAGGGGAAAGCTGTGATTGAGTTTCATTAATTGAGGGAACAGGGTCAGTGTGCAGTCAGGGTGTGCCGATTCCCACTCCAAGGATCTTCCAGGATGCCAGGCTGCTCCTCACTACAGAACTAAGTGCTACATCATGTGGTGTTGACATAATTTGCCTAACCCACTGTGGTGGGGGTGGGGATAATTTTGTCTCCAGAGATATTTGCAGACTCACTTGCAGTCAGAGAGGAGGCTGGAGTGGGTGAGTCTGATAGGACCTTTTTCATGAACCCCATGGCACCTCTGTCTATGCAGCTGGGCCTTCGTGTGCATATTGCTGGGTTAGAACTCAACCTCTTCATTCTCGGCTTGTTATAAGACACCATGATGATGGAGAATATGTAGGTCATGTTTCTGCCCTCAGGGAGGTTGCCGACTCCTGGAGGAGACAAAATCTCTGCCAAGTTAACCCCCAGAGACCAGTAACTTGCATTTGTAAAATGCTGAGTGTAAACAAGAACCTTTTCTTTTCTGAGCATGATTCCTGCGGGGCCAGGGAGAGACATGATGGAGGATGGATGGAGCAGCGGGGAAGGGACTGGGGAGTGAAGGGGTGCTGGGGCTGGGGGAGGGTTGGGTGCTGGGAGGGGAGGAGGCACAGGCGGCAGGGTATGAGTGGGAGGCAGAGAGGAGGAGGAAGGGGCTCTGTCCTGCAGTTGACCCGCCTCCTCCCTGGGTTAGCACCAAGTCTTTGTGGGAAGAGGAATTGAACACAAAGGGCTCTGGGAACACAGAAGCTGATCTGCGCCCAGGGAGCTCCAGCCAAGATGCCTCTCTCTGCTTCCTCCTCCCCCATGGACACAGGGCCCCCATATTCTCTAGAACCCATACCCTGGGCCTTCTGTCCTCATAGAAGTCCATTGGGGGACTCTAGAATAGTACCTGATCCAGCTTCCTTCACGGGAAGAAAAGGGGACTGAAGCTCGGAAACGGTCAGTAGTGTGGCCAAAGTCACACAGCCTGCAGAGACATCCCCTTAATCTCAGTCTGAGCTGCTATAACCAGGCTTAGATCCGGGTATTCTGAGAGGATACTGTCCCCCCAACCCTGGGGGATATGGAGGTGGATACCTTGCTTTCATCCCTTAACTTATCAGAGTTGTGGTCCAGAAACTCACTCAAACTGGGAGGCCTACTTTAAGAATACAAAGTTACCAAAAAACCACTTACTTAGAATGAGAAAAGTCACACAGACTTTGGACATTCCGGCCTCTTCCATCTGAGTTCTTTAGGCATCGGACCAGAGATTCTTAGAGTTGCTGCCTGGCTGCCACCTGGCTCCCTTTCCCCACCCACAGGTGTCAGCAACTCCCAGCACCAGCAGGGGCCATTTAAGCAAGCCCCCTGCAAGCTGTCAGCAAATGTCTTTTCCCTCTGCCTGCTTCCTGGGCTTGGGGCCACAGAGGCCAGCGAGGCTCTCTTCATTCCCTTTACCAAAGTGAGGTCCTCCCTCCCCCCAGAGAGCAAACTGATCCCCAAGGCCAAGGGCTTGGTGACAATGGGGCTGTGAGTCACAAAACAAACATACCCAGCTGTCCTGAATAGATTTTTAATTTCTACTGCAGGACCTGTTTCAGCCCCATTGGCTGCTTAAACCACCCCCACTCCCTGCTCCCTCCTCGGTCCTGGCTGGAGCCCCATTCAATCAGTCAGCGATTCACTAATTATTTTGCCATATAGTAAGCAATGACTTCTCCAGGCCTTATGCAGGGGATAAAAGTATCAATAGGCCACAGACGCCTTTAGGATTTTATGATATAGTGAGAAAAGGCAGCGATCTACGTAAATAATACACACAGCTACCATTCACCGGATCCTAGGTGCTCAGGGCGTTAGGCAAATTATGTCATTTAACCCTCACAAACAAGCCCATGAATTTGGTCCTGTAGTTGGGCCCAAGGTATAAGTGGGAAATGGAGGCTCTGAGACATTGTTGGGGTCATGCAGCCAGTGGATAGAAGGGCCAAGGTGAACACTCCCTTCCTACACTCCTCCTCGATCCTTTTACAAGGCTGAAGTCAGGCTGGAAGTGTGGGGCAAGAAGGAAAAGCAATGATCCTGCTTGGGGCCTGGAAGAAGAGGGGGCTAAGAGAGCTTCCCTCCAGCGCTAGAAAGAGCTGCCCTCACGGTCTGTCCTCTGCCCCTAGGTTGGCCGGAGATGGAGTGGGAGCTGTGAATATCTGTAAGTCCTTGGCTGCGGCCCATGGGAAGCAACCTTTGTGTTGTTCAGACGGGCTGGGTCTAGAGAATGGCAGATTGGCCCAGGGCCCTGCCGAAGGGGCCAGGAGCCTCCTTTCTTTCCACAGGGTCTGGCAGGCCACCTGGAGCACATACAGGCAGGCTCAATGGCCCAGGAAGCAGTGCAAGAGGGCAGGGTGGGCCCGGAAGCACCTGGGGGGCAGCCCTACCCCCGTCAGAGGCTCGTTCTGGGTTGGCCCATGGCGGGGGCAGGGGTGAGGGAGAGAGGCAGCTGGGGCAGGAGGGTGGGGTGCAGTGAAGGGATGGGGTCCCTGGTAGGGAGTCTTGCACTGAAGAGAGCCCTCCTCTTTTCTCTCCCAGCTGTGGTGAATTCCACTGGAGGCAGTGGCAGTGGCAGTGGTGGTGGCATTGGCCTGAGCTTCGGGGGAACCATGGGCAGCAATGCCCTGAGCTTCTCCAGCAGTGCGGGTCCTGGGCCCCTGAAGGCTTATTCCATCCGGACCACATCCACCAGTCGCAGGAGCGCCCGCAACTGAGCTGCCTCCCACTCCTCCATTCCCCCAACCACTGCCCACAGTCCCAGGAAGATTCCCCTTCCTGCCTCCCATGCCTGTTCCCAAGACCTCGAGACAGTCTGGAAAGTGATGTCAGAATAGCATCCAATAAAGCAGCCTCGTTTTGAGGTCTGAGTGATCTGTGTGGCCCGTGCCTGGTATCCTGGCTTCATTAGGCTGGGCAGGGGAAAAGACAGGGGACTAGAGAAGGCAGGGTCCCCCTGGTGACTAGGAAGCCTTTTGTGCAGGAGACTGAGAAGGCTCGTGGTGGGATGGGGTGCTGCTCTGAGGGGCAGGACGCTTTCCTAAGGTGAGCCTTGGCCTCCAGGGCTGGTGCTGATCCCAAAGATTCTCCTAAGGAAGCCCAGAAGAGCCACGGGGAAATGCAGCCTCTGCCAGCAACTGGGCATTGGAATGCTGCCCTGTTAAAGGGGTGGGAGTGCTGTGTGCCTCCCTCCCCCCATGCCTGGAGCTGCCAGAGCACATTCCTTTTGTGAGGAGGCCACAAACGTTCAGCTGCCCCAGGCCCCAGTTTCGGGCGGCCTAGCCAACTCTCACGCCAGCCGTCCTCAGCCCTTCCTGGTGCTGGGTCTGCCAGGGTCACGGTCAGCTAGGTGGGGCCCTGGAGAGGTCCTCTGCATCTCGAATTCTGTGGGGCTGCTGGCTGGGGGAGGAGGTGTGTGTGCGTGGAGGAGGGTCCTAGAGTCTAAATCCCTGGTAACAAGTCTGCGCCTAGGACCTTGGCGGAGGGATGGGTTTGCACCTGGATCCATGGGAGTGGGGAAGTACATCTGTGTGTTAGGTCAGTGCTTGATGGGGAACTCTATATGTCAGGGTCTTCAACGAACAGGTCTGTGTGCCTCTGAGTGTGGCAGGTGTTCTGTGGCAGGGCCTATTCATTGGGAAATGTGTTCCTGATGGGCAGCAGCATGTATGAGGGGCACTGTGGAGCAGTGGGGAGGTCTCTGTGTGTGGGACCCCAGGGGGTGATGGTGGTGGTGCGGGCGGGGGAGCTCTCTGGCATGTATTGGCTTCTGATGGGAAGTTTGTATATTTGACCCTATGGTCAGGGAACTTTCAAATGCTGAGGTGGGGGCTGAGAGTGGAGAGTGGAAGAAGTGGACCAGGGATGTCCCAGCAGCCACAGTGATGAGGTTCCCATCCAAGGCGTCAGGAGATCCAGCCCCTCCCACCTCCGGAGTAAGGCTTGCCGAATTGCCCTTCCGTCTGCTGGCTCTGGGGGCCGCCCTTCAGGACGCAGTATCTGTGGGTGGGGCAGGGTGCGGGGGTGGGCCAGCCCTCTCTCCACTGCTGCGCACAGCTCTCTGTCCACCCTTGATGGGAAACCTGGGTGGGAAGACGAAGCGGGCAGGAGGAAGGAGAGACTGTCAGGGCTCATTGCATGTCACCAGGAGATTTACTGGAAATGCTGAGACAAAGACGGGAGAGGGAGGGAGCCAGGCAGTCAGGCGGGAGAGGTGGCCTGTCCCGCACGTGGATTAGAAGGCACAGCAAGTCCACACCAAGGGGCTCCAGGCCCATATGTCCCTCAGAGGCCACAGGCCTCCAGGCCTCCGGACCCGGGTCTTTGCCTTGGGCTGCGGGGACACAGTCGTTTAGACACGGGGTGGGGAGAGCTGCGTGTGCTCCCGGAAGCAATGAAGGGATCAGCGGGCCGGAACGCGAGACCAGAAGGCGTGGCGTGGGGGCCGGGTGGGCGGCTGAGCCTCGAAGCCCTTCTTCCACTGATCTGGGGGCCCTGGGAGCTCCGGCCTGCCTCGGCAGGCTGAGGCTGCTACGGCTGCTGCTGGCGGGGTGGCACCGGTACAAAGCGGGGTGCTCAGGCGAAGCGCGCGGAGCGGCCGCTGCCGCAGCTCTGGCCGCAGGGCGCGCACAGGCTGGTGCTCACCGCCACGTTCCCGCTGCAGGGGGTGCCGCAGACGCTGCCTGTCACCGGCCGGGAGCCCGACACACACAGGTCCCCGCACACCACCCCCCCGCGGGAGCTGCTGACACCTGCCAGAGGAGGAGGACAGGGCTCAGTCTCCTGGTGGCCAGAGGCCCCTTCTGCTCAGAGCTTCTCTCGTTTCTATCCGCTCCCCTCAACACCCTCCTATGGGCACTGGTTCCTGTAGTCTTTATATACTGTTAGCCCAGGTCTTCTCTTAGGCAGACATAGTTATGCTTTGCCTCATAACAGGGACATGTTCTGAGAAATGCAGCATTAAATGATTTTGTCATCATTGAATGATGTGTGAACATCATGGAGTGCACATACACAAACCTAGATGGTGTAGCCGACTACACACCTGGGCTCTACGGCAATGGTGGCCAATCTTTTTTTTTTTTTTTTTTTTTTTTGAGATGGAGTCTTGCTCTATTGCATAGGCTGGAGTGCAGTACAGTGATCTTGGCTCACTGCAACGTCTGCCTGCTGGGTTCAAGCGATTCTCCTGCCTCACCCTCCTAGTAGCTGCAATTATAGGTGCCCATCACTACGCTCAGATAATTTTTGTATTTTTAGTAGAGACGGGGGTCTCACCATGTTGGCCAGGCTGGTCTCGAACTCCTGACTTCAAGTGATCCACCTGCTTTGGCCTCTCAAAGTGCTGGGATTACAGGTGTAAGTCACCACACTCAGGCCTCAAGGGTGTCCAATCTTTTGGCTTTCCTGGGCCACACTGGAAGAATAAGAACTGTCTTGGACCACACATAAAATTAACACTAATGATAGCTGATGAGCTTGAAACAATCACACACACAAAAATCTCTTAAGTTTTAAGAAAGTTTACAAATTTGTGTTGGGCCACATTGAAAGCTGTCCTGGGAAGGCCGGGCGCGGTGGCTCAAGCCTGTAATCCCAGCACTTTGGGAGGCCGAGGCGGGTGGATCATGAGGTCAAGAGATCGAGACCATTCTGGTCAACATGGTGAAACCCCGTCTCTACCAAAAATACAAAAAATTAGCTGGGCATGGTGGTGCGTGCCTGTAATCCCAGCTACTCAGGAGGCTGAGGCAGGAGAATTGCCTGAACTCAGGAGGCAGAGGTTGCGGTGAGCCGAGATCGCGCCATTGCACTCCAGCCTGGGTAACAAGAGTGAAACTCCGTCTCAAAAAAAAAAAAGAAAGCTGTCCTGGGCTGCATGCAGCCTTCCGGCCACAGATTTGACAAATTTGCTTTATAGCACAGCCCATTGCTTCTATGCTACAAATCTGTACAGCATGTGACCGTACTGAAGACTGAAGACAACTGCAACACTATGGTATGTATCTGTGTATCTGAGCAGAGCTAGACCTAGGAAAGGTAGCGTAAAAATATGGTATTAGAATCTAATGGGACTACTGTCCTATATTCCATCCATCCTTGACCTAAAAGTCCTTGTGTGGTGCCTGTCTGTAGCTAATTGTTACCATAATCACTCACTGCCCCACTCCGTCTTTCTTTTTAGAGTCTGCAAACTATGGCCACATGCCGGCTGACTGTCAATCAAGTTTTCTTGGAACCCAGTCACACCTCTTCCTTTAAGTTTTGCTTTGGCTGTGGCTGCTTTACATTACAGCAAGAGCGGAGGAGTTGAGGCAGAGACTGCACGGCCCACAAGCCTAAAGTTTTTACTGTCTGAAGCTTTAAGAAAAAGTTTGCCTGCCCAGAACCCCAAGCTCTTATTTTGGAACCCAAAAAATAGATTACTTACAGACACAGCACCAACACCCTCACACAACCTTGTGGGAAAAGCAAAGAGACAGAAATTAGTTGTGGGGACCAAAGCTGGTGAAATCTGTTAACCTGCAAATTCTCTCCTCCAGGTAGAAGTAAATAATCTGCAGACATGCTCCTGGCTGTTGAAGCACTGCAGCACTACCTGGGGAAACTGAGGGGACACCCTCCCCGTAGCTGTGGTCCTCACCTCTGCTCCTCGCCCTCCAGCAGGCGCCTGTAGGTGGCGATCTCGATGTCCAGGCCCAGCTTGGAGTTCATGACCTCCTGGTACTCCCTGATCAGGCAGGCCATGTCCTGCTTGGCCTTCTGCAGGGCGGCCTCCAGCTTGGCCAGCTTGCAGCGGGCATCGGCGAGGGCCGCCTCACCCTGCTACTCAGTCTGGGCCACCGCAGCTTCCAGCTTGGAGTTCTGGGAGGCAAGGGAGGATTATTAAGGGTGTCTGTTCTGGTCTCAGGGTCAGAGGCCAGGTAACCACTGACCGTTGACTAGCAGAGGAAGAAGAGGCCTTATCTATTTGTTAGGCCAGGGGTTGCAAATTAGTGCTCCCAGGAGTGTTTGCATAATGTCTTCAATTTTGGAAATTTAACACAATAATTGAAATTCATGGCTTCTTTCAAAAGCTCAGAGGATCTGGCCACACTGGACCTGCATTTCTT
This sequence comes from Sapajus apella, assembly GCF_009761245.1. Lineage (NCBI taxonomy): Eukaryota > Metazoa > Chordata > Mammalia > Primates > Cebidae > Sapajus > Sapajus apella. Next base: position 24,170,030 of record NW_022436942.1, on the reverse strand, counting down.
CATGGCCTGCCTCAGTTGGATCTGCCTAGCCCTGGCCTTTGTGCTTTCCAGTTTGCTATAGTCCCTACCATACCCAAGTGCCTTGGGAACAGCTTGCTTGCTTCTCATTTACTCACCACTGTTGATCTCTGAATGTGCGATCACTGATCTAGAACAACAGGCCAGAGAGGTTAATGCATTTCCCAAGTCTCAGGGCAAGCTAGTGGCAGAGCTGGTTTGAGAGCCCAGGTTTCCTGCCCCTTAGACTGGTGCTGTTTCCTCTGGCCCACTCTGCCCTTGGAAGCAGGAACGCCCTTGTCTCCTCATTCCCTCTATACTGCTCCAATGCCTCCATTCAGTGAGAATGGAGAACCTTTTCCATGGAGGAGGCTGTCCTCATGCTTGGCGTTTGCCCGTGTCCCCACACATTGGCAAGGGGTCTAACTCAAATCCCTCTGCTCAAATCCCTCTAACTCAAATCCCTACTCTCTTCCTATACTGAGGGGTGGCCGGGCTCTCATACCTGGCACTTGGCGTTCTCCACCTCGGCCATCAGCCTCTGGATCATGCGGTTCAGCTCGTTGATCTCCTCCTTGGTGTGGTGCAGGGTCTCCCCGTGCCTGATCACCGTGGCCTTCATCTCCTCGCACTGGGGAATGAGAGATGCTCATGGGGCTCTGGGTGGGACCTCCCATCCATTCAGGACACCATGGATGGTTGTGCAGATTGTGCAGTGCTCAGCCTGTGCAACCACATGTGGCAGTCCTGCCCTGCCACTCCAGCCTCAGAGAGACAGCCCTTCTCTTCTCGTCCCTAGGGACCAGCATCCCCAGGAAAGGAAGCCTATTTAATAGATGCCTCACATCCCTCCCACTGCCATGTCTAGCAGGCAGGTGTGCTGCCCCACTCACCTTGCTGCAGTACCAGGACTCGGCTTCAGCCCGGCCGTGGGTGACAATGTCGTTGTACTGGGCCTTGATCTTGGCGGCGACGCAGTCCATGTTCAGGTCCCGGCTGTTGCCCAGCTTGACGACCACGGAGGTGTCTGAGATGTGGGATTGGAGATCGCGGATCTCCTGCAGCAGAGGGGGAGTGGCGAGAGCTTCTCAGACCAGCCCCACTCTTGGTAGCCCATGCTCATCATCGTCTCCTGTTCCCTTTCCCTGCTTCCTCACTGTCTGAAGCCCCACCCTCCCAGTTACAGTCTTCCACGTTAACCCTGGGACCCCCTCAGGACTCCTGAAGCCCAGAATCCTGAGGCCTAGAGGACTCGGAGGTAGAGAGTCCATGTCTGAGGCCCAGTGCCTGATTTCAATCAGGGCCTTCCAGCTTGAAAGTTTGGGTCTAGAACCAGAGTTTGCCGCCTTGTGGCAACTGTCACTTTGGTAACCAGGAGCACTAGCTTGCCTGGGGCATGGGAGTGGCAGGCAGGTCAAGCCATGCTTCCTCACCTGCTCATGGCGAACCTGCCTGGGGCTTCTCCTCTTGCCCTACCATGGGGTTCAGAAGCTGAATGGTAACAAGCCTTTTCCAATGTCTAACTCATATCCTCCTTGCTGCCCCACTGCTCTGCGGCCCGCACCTCCTCGTACAGCTGCCTCAGGAAGTCGATCTCCTGAGTCAGGGCCTCTGTGCTGGCCTCCAGGTCTGATTTGCGCAGGTAGGCACAGTCCATGTTCTAAAGGGGAGAAGGTGGCATAGGAGTTGCCCTGGAGAGACAATGCAGAATGCTTGTCTTTTTTGCTACCAGGGAGGGGTGCCCCATCAGGCTGAGCAGCTTCCCTGGAAACTCTCTGTAGATGCTCAACGCAAAGCCTGGTATCATGCCATGGCGAAATCCCTTATGCCATTAATAGTGGGGTCAACAGCAGGTTTGGGTAAGGGAGGGGGACGCTGAGGTTTGCAGGCACTTCCTCTGGTATCCACTGGGATGATTCCTCTGGAACCCATGTTGTGCACTATCACCAAAACTTAGGTCTAGTATACAATGGGTCAGTTCTAGTGATGGCCCACCCCTCCCCACTCTGAAATCTCATGGAAGATAAATATACATCTGTGGTCAGAAGAGGGCTCAAGGATCAACTCTGTCCCTTCCAAGTCAGTGTGACTCTGACCAGTCCCCTTAGCCTCTGTGCCTCATTTTCTCACAGTAATCTGGCTTTCCTCATATGGAGGTGGCTGAGGGCCTAATCAGGGTCCATGTGACGGCACTTGTACAGAGTCAAGTCTAAGAGGCCAGGGATGATGGTCACTGTCCCCGCCTGTTTCCAAGCTGTTGCTGGCCTGAGGATGCAGCCATTGTCTACCATTCACATGCTCTTTCACTCACAAATACTTATAGGGTGCACACTCTATGCCAGGGCCAAAGGAGGCGAAAAAGCCAGTGGCTGTATGGGGGCAACTTCGGATGCTGGAGAATATTGCCCTGCCTGAAGCAGTGTATTCTGCTGCCAGAGGCACCCAGGGAACACAGGAGCACTGCGGAAAGGAATAGAAAGAAGCTGGGTCGTGTGATTCTAAGGGAGTCCCTCCACCTCTCTGAATTACAGAGAGCCTGATTTTAGCCAAGGCCTCCCAGCTCAAACCTTTGGGTTTAGGACCCTTCTGTCTCTGACCTCAGTTCTGAGATAGGGGACAAGGATTCTGGGATCACTCACCTTCTTCAAGGCCACAAATTCATTCTCAGTGGTGGCCCTTAGTGCCACCTCTTCTTCATAGCTAGGGACAAAATACACAAGGCTCAGATGGGGGAGGAAAAAAATGGGGACGAAGGTACAGGTAAACACGCTCCAGGAACTGGATCTTTTGGAGGTTGTCACAAGAATCAAAAAAGTGTTGGACTGAAGGGAACTTGTCCATCCCTTCGTTGTGGGCATTCAAACCAACCCATGTTACTCAAAGCTCTATTTCAGGGACTCTCACTCCTGATATGGGTCAGGGTGGGGGCCCTGCACATTTTCAAAGACCTCCTCTCTGTTTCTGGGCTGTAACTCCCTTGGTGGAGGGGAGGAACCCTGCCCAGCCCTGGTGCCTTTCCTTTCCCCTCTTTCTAACTTCTTTACTCCTTCCCCACCTACAACATTGAGTAGATGGTCAATAAAATGTTTGACGAATTAACGAAATAAACACATAATGATGAAGCAGCTGGAACAGTTCAGAATCTCCAATGTTTAAACTCCCAGTCTAGAAAAGAAACTCCCCCCACCCCACAGTATTATTGTCACTATTTTCTTCCTGGTGGGAAGTTCCTCTTGTGGTCTAACCCAAATCTATCATATTTTGACTTAATCCCATTTAGTTTCTCCAGACCCTCTTCTCACCGCATTCACTTCTTCTCGTAGCCCTCCAGCACCTCCTGCACGTGGTTGAGCTCCGAGGCCAGCCTCCTGCTGTCGGCCTCCACACACTCGGCCTCCCGCCGCAGAGTCTCGATGTAGCCCTCAAACAGGGGCTCCAGGTTGCTCTGGCAGCACTCGCGGTTCTGGAAGAACTGCAGCTTGGTCTCCAGCAGCTTGTTCTGCTGCTCCAGGAAGCGCACCTGGTGTGGAAGTGGGAGAAAAGTTGGTGGGAGGAGCCAATATCCCCAGCCCTCCTTGGGGAACAGCCAGAGTCAAGACGGAACTAGCAGTGAGATGTGCAGGGGCAAGGGGTAGACCACATGGCCCTTGCTGGCCTCTCCTGCCTGGAAGATGCAGCTGGAGAATCCTTGTTTCATAATTGCTTACTCAGGTCTGAGTGAGGGTCTGTCCAGGTTGGGCCTGGATGGGATGAGTGAGCAACTGAGAGGCCTGGGAGGGACAGATGCTACTGTCAGGCTACGGGGGACAAATGCGGGTAGTGGGTGGCGATAATTAGGGAAGACTTCCTGGAGGAAAGGAATGTAGAGCAGTGTTGGGAGGGATAGAGGAGGGCGAATGTCTTTCACTATAGGCTCCCTCAGGGCAGGGCCTATGGCTTATTTATTGATGTCCTCATAGCCAGCCCTTGGCTTGGTGAACATTTGATTGAATGGGTGGTCAAGGCGGGAAGGGCTTTCTAGCTGGGGAGGTCAAAGAGGCTAGGCTCTTACCAGGCAGGATGCCTGGGGCCTGAAGAGCCATGGGGATGTGTGGGGCACGGTCCTAGGTGGCCTGAACTCTTATGTTGAACACTGTGTCATATGTCTCTGGAGGCCAGGCAGGTAATGTGAATGGGGGGAAGTTTGGAAAACAGGGAGGGTGAGGACCCCCAGCAACGTGAGGCTTGTACGCTTTTCCTGGATTTCACTGAAACTGGAGGAACACATGGCAACAACATTGTGCTGGCCAGAAAGGATGTCAGCAAACAAACTAGGTCCCTTGACTTCCAGTTTTCTACTTCTCATACATTTGAGCTGGAGCTGAGATGTCCTCCTGCCTTTTGCCCTGGGGTTCTTTTCATCCAACTCCATGAGTGCAGCGGGGAATTCCCAGGTTGGAACTTGTAGACGTGGGGAATGGGGACTGTGGATATTACATGGGATATAAAAAAATTTTATTTTGAGACAGGGTTTCACACTGTTGCCAGGCTGGAGTGCAACGGCGCGATCTCGGCTCACTGCAACCTCCGCCTCCTGGGTTGCAGGTAATTCTCCTACCTCAGCCTCCCAAGCAGCTGGGATTACAGGCGCCCACCACCACACCCAACTAATTTTTTGTATTTTTAGTAGAGATGGGGTTTCACTATTTTGGCCAGGCTGGTCTTGAACTCCTGACCTCGTGATCTGCCCGCCTCAGCCTCCCAAAGTGCTGGGATTACAGGCGTGAGCCACCACGCCCGCTACATGGAATAATTTTAGGTGGTCTTGGCTATGGGGTCTCATGGCTGCCTTGGTCCCCATCTTCCCTTTCAGAGTCATGGCCAGCTCACACGCTGTACCACACACAGCCCTGGTGAGGAGGCCACTGGGGTAGAGAAGGGAAGCCTCTGCCCAGTGCCACACAGTACATTAGTATAGGAAATGGGCATGGAGGACAGGCCACCTGCTCTTGGGCCAGCATGCATTCCAGAAGCCATTTCTTGGTCACCTCTCCAGGGTGCAGTGCCTGCTGAGGTGAGCCAGCCCCTGCTAGAGGGAGTGGGGCAGCTGGGGTCCCAAGCTGTGGACCTTCTAGCCCAGGGGCTGGAGAGTTGGAGAGGGCCTGGGATTGGAGCCCTGCCCTGGCACCCACTCTCTGGGGGCCCTTGGGCCAGCCCCTCACCCTCTCCCTGCCTCCTTTCTCTTCTGTGGACACTCAAAGGTGACTTCAGGATTTTGCCATGCTATATGATATTTTACTCATGATTTATCTATAAGTGGATTCAATTAACATTTACATGCATGGGGTTAAAAGCCTGGCCAACATAGTGAAACCCTGTCTCTACTAAAAGTACAAAAAATTAGCCGGGTGTGGGGGCACGTGCCTGTAATCCCAGCTGCTGGGAGGCTGAGATAGGAGAATCGCTTGAACCTGGGAGGCATAGGTTGCAGTGAGCCTAGACAGCGCCATTGCACTCCAGCCTGGGCAACAAGAGTGAAACTCCGTCTCAATTAAAAAAAAAAAGTAACTTGATATTACTACCAGAGATGCAAAACCATCATTACTAGGCATACATAAAGGGAATTATTAAATTGTAGCAGACACAGTTGTCCTAGACAGTTCTGAACCCAAGGCTTGCTCTCTTTATTAGAAGCAGGAGGGAAGCAAGTATTGGAGAGATGCTAAAACATTAGCATCCAGTGAGACTTTTCCCCACCTAATCTTAAGGATTGAAACAGACTTTAAAGCAGATGAATTTTCCCATCAGGTGTTTCACTGTTATTTAATGCTATGGGCCAGCACTGCCTAAAATTGTATAAACTATCAGCCGTCCTCATTCCCATTTCTAGAGAGACCGGCCTGGGAATGCCCATCTCCTCCCAGGATCTCTAGGTTCAGGAAGGGTGTGATCCAGGACACCCACCTTGTCGATGAAGGCCGCAAGCCTGCTGTTGAGGCTCTTGATCTGCTCCTTCTCCCCCTGCTTCACGCACTGCGCATTGGGGTCGATCTCCAGGTTGAGGGGCGTGAGGAGGCTCTCGTTGACCGACACGGTGGTGATGCAGGGGGGGCTGGGCCCGCACACGCCCCCGGAGCGGTAACCGAAGCTGCGCCCGCAGGAGCCGCCGCGGAAGCCCCCGCACACGCTGTGGCTGCCGAAGCCCCCGGCGAGGCCGCGGTAGCAGGAGATGCCGCGGTAGGGGGCGGCGGTGATGCAGCAGCTGCCGGGCCGGGGCCCGCAGGCCGAGATGCAGCCGAAGGCGCGGACCCCGAAGGGGGCGCCGAGGCGGGAGGAGACGTCGGACATGGTGCCGCGGCGACAGGGGCGGGCGGATGGACCCCAGGCCCGCGCCGTGCCTTATACGGCTGCCCGCGGGCCCAGGGAGGGAGCTCGCGGGCCAGGCGTTAACGAGCTTGGAGGGCTCGGTCCTCGGGCCTCGCGGAGCCGGGAATCAAAGCGGGCCGGGCCGCCAGGCCGCCTCCATAAAACGACGTTCGCCTCCTGCCCGCGCTTTATGGGGCCGGGAAGCGCCTGATCAGCTCCGCCGCCCGTGCGCTGCGGGAGTGCGGTTGTAACTCCGCCGCTTGGCCGCCCCTCTGCCGGGACTCCCTCTGCCGGCACTCCCAGCGTTGCCTCGTTGGATCCGGCCCCCACTTGGGTCCCGGTCCCATAGCCCTGGTCCCCCGCCGGCAGGGAAGCTTGGCTTTGGTTATCTGCACATCCCTGCACGGTGTGGGGGGCGAGTGTGTGCGTGCGTGTCGAGAGGGTGGGGCCTCTGAAGTCCCGCAGGTTCACGTCATGACCTTGGGCAGCTGAATAACATTTCTGAGCCTCAGTTTCCTCAATGCAAAATAGCGATAATAATAGTAAGCATTGAGGGCTGTCGCCGGGATCTAATGAGATAATAACCAGAAAGCATTTAGGGCCCTACCTGCCACTTAGTAAGAGCTCTGTAAATGTTTGTTTATCTATTATTTGTTCTATTTATTCTATTGTTAATTTATCATTTATCCTGTGTCCCTTTGGGCAAAAACTTTCTCTTGTCTTCTCTCAGGAATCAGCTCATACCTCCTCTTCTGGCCAAGTGTCCCTCCTTCCTGCACCTCTCTCCACTCTGCTTGGGAGAGGGGGAGGGAGTTGTTTTATGGAGTGCCCACAATGTGCCTAGTACTGTGCTGAGGCCTCTTTATACTATATTGTTTCCTCTAGCTCCCAGGGCACCCTTCTGAGGTGGGTATTATTGTGCCCACCTGATCGGGAAGGTGAGCTCAGGGTGGCCCAGTGACTTAAGGTCATACATAGATGGCTCCATATCCATAGAGGGGCAGAGTTAGAATCTGAGAGGACACCCCTCTTCCAGGCCCTCCTCCACATGGTCTCACCCAGGGTCTGAATCCTTGGGGGCTGAATGAGGGTTGAGTTCTTGTTGACGGCAGGAGCACAGACTGCTGGACTTTGGGCCCTTGGAGAAATTGGTCGATCCAAGGCCTTCCCCTTAACTGAGGCTTGGCCATGGTCACCAACTCTAGAAGGCCATAATCTATTATAAAGGAGGTTAATTATGTGTCCAATTATTGCAGAGGAAACCAGGAGTGTGCACTCAGCAGCCAGCATTAAAGAGAAGCATGCAAATCACCCTCAGCTTCCTTTGCTTTTAAATGTGAGTTATTATTGTGAAAGCAGCAATTAAATCTTAGAACTCCAGAGGTCATCACAGCCAGTCGGGGCTTTGAGCTGCCTGGCATCTCATTTCCAGGGAGTGCCCTATGACCCCTTTTCCTGTCTTTTCTGCACTCTCATGGGCTCGGATTCCTTTGGTCCAGCCTTGGTCTGTTTTGCAGCAGCTTAAGGCCAACCTTAGCTCCGTCCTCTGTAGAAGTTGGAGCCCAACTCCACAGGCTTGTGCTTCTTCCCCAGCTTCAGCTGGGAGTCTGTAAGAATGAAAGAAAGAGGAAAGAAATACAAAAGGTGGCTTGCCAGACAGGTTTATTTTAGAGAAAACAAACATGAGAGGGACATCTGACTGAGTAAGGTCAGAGGCACATTCTTCTTACAGACTAACCGTTTTTTCAGGATTTAGGGTGGGGGAGTTTATTGGAGGCTTGGACTGTTTCTGTGTCTTTGTTGTGCTTATATGGGAGGGAGAGTATGTGTCTGTTTCCATACATCTTTCTGCGGCTGCAGGCATGTCCCCTGAGGCTGCCTTTAGCTTCCCTATCTTAGTGCACCTGAAGGGAAAGGAATGTGCTAATTCAGGACCACTGTTTTACTAGGGCCCATTGTATGAGGGTGAAGTTTGGCAGTTACCCACCAGACTTTCCCCCTACTTCCCTCTGTGCCTGAGCTGTCTTTTCTGTGTTTTACTGTCTAGCTCCCAGGGCGTCCTTCTGAGGTGGGTATTATTGTACCCTTTTTCCTGACTGGGAATGTGTGCTTGTAGTTAGCAGTGACTTCCTTGCGATGCATGAGGCTAGAAAGGGAGCTGGAACTGAGAGCGGCAGTGTTTGTCTGAGATGACAGTGCTCCTGCTCTGTCAGTCACCAGTTGTGTGACTAATGCTTGGCTTCAGGATTATGTATTTTGACTCCAGTTTTCTTTTGGGAATAATTACTATTGAAGGAGTCTTCCCTTGGTGTTTCCCGGACAAGAGGAATTGGACTTAACCTGAAGCGTGGGGGAATTTAAATTAGACGTATGGAGGCACTTACATGATTCTTGCTTGGATCCCTTTCTGGGGTTTTGTGGGTGGATGGATTGGGCGTTCCATGCTATCACAATTGATGAGGATGTTAATAATCAGCCTTTGTCCACTCAGATAATTACGTGCATTTAAAATCCAGAGAAGCAGAAGAGCTGCAGGCTGGGTTGTGCCCGCTAAGAGTACAATGTGAAGGGGCTGGAATGGAGAGGTTTGTCACCTAGATCTCAGTGGTCCTCCACAGCGTTAATGCTCATCCCTGGCCCAGCCTCCGGGAAACATATGCCTGGTGGTCTTTTCATTATTCTTGGAACTCAGGGGAGAGAAATGGGCTGAAGCCCGAGAAATTTCAGAAACAATTAAGGACATACTTCTTCATAGAGTGGGTTGATTGTCACAAGTGCCCGGGAAGAGAAGGGCTTCTTCATTCTCAGCCAGATCTTCTAGAAATCATCCCCCAGCACCCCTTTTATCACCAGTATACCAGCCTATCAGTGAAAAGCTAATGTCCTGTTTGGGTTACCATGCCTCTTCTTTAGCCTTCCAGTGGGTCCCAGGGCAGGAAGCAAACATCTACTGAATACCCATCAGGAACCAGGCTCAGAGCATGAAGGAGAGACTGCCATCCTCAGGCAGCGCAGGCATGCACACAGAGGACCCTGGTGCAAAGCCGCAGGGGGTCTGGCTACAGTGGAGCAATACCATGCCATGGGAGCTTGGGACCAGGGGTCAGCAGGGTCCTTGGAGGAGCTGACACTTTGGTTTGGCCTGAAGAAGGTGAGAAACCTGGAAATGCTGAGATGAGAGAGGGGAGGATTCAGGCGGAGGGAATGGTGTCAGCAACGACAGCAAGCAAGGGAGGCCAGAGGATGTGAAGGGAATAGCAGGTCATCTGCTTTGGCTGAAAAATAGGAGTTGGTGAGGGCAGGGGAGGCCACACGGTGACATGGTGGATTGGCAAGGTGCACTTAGAATGTCAAGCAAAGTGCTAGAGGTGCCATGCTCAGAGGTGTGTGAGTAAATGGGGCATGGGGCTGGTACACAGAGAGTGTATATGTGTGAAAGCGTGTGTGTGCACGCATGTCCGTGTGTGTTCTTCTGGTACCTTTGTTTATTTTGGACACCAGTGTGTCCATTTCAGAAATACATTTCTTCATTCTTCATGGTATAGTGATCAAAAGTATCTCTGGAATCAGACACATCTGAGTTCCGCCACTTACAATGTGGGTGAAAACTTGCACACAACCCCTCTGAGCCTCTGTTTCTTTTGTATGTAGAATTGAGGTAATAGAACTTGCCAGGGTCACGGTAAGGATCAGGCGAGGGGTGTGTAAAGCACTAGCATGCTGCCTGCTGTACAGTAAGTGGTCCGTACATTCTAGCCACTGTTGAGAGCTGTTGTTATTTCACTGCTCTGGTCACCATCCAGACCACCCAGTGAGGATGGCCTGTCCTTGTCCCACCTGGAGTGAGGATGGCCTGTCCTTGTCCCTGGTTGCAGCTCATCTGATGGCCCAAACTGAAAAATTGAGCTTGTGAGCTCAGCTAATGACCTGAAAGGAAGCATCCCAATCCAGCTTCTCCCCAGCTCCACAATCACCTCACAAAGTGTGGAGACTACAGCTAGTGCTCGACTTACGACCACGGTCGGGACCGCGGACCGGTCTTAACATGATTTGGTTGTAAGTTGAGTAGGCTATATGTACAGTTGAAATGGTGCACGTGGAGATGGTAGTGCTGCCGGAAGCTGGTCCACACTGTCATACGCCCAGCTGGGCAACATTTGCGCTGCCAGACGCGGAGCAGTCGTGGCTAGCGATTGTGGTCGTAAAGTCGAATGGTCGTAAGTTGCATAGGTGGTAAGTCGATCAATACCTGTACAGGCTTTGGCTGACCTTGACTCCTGGGCACTGTCAGCCCTCAGCTGTGGAAGAAATGCTGCCAACATTTCAGAATTGCCTGAGTGTAGGATTTTCCAAAGCTCCATCTTGATGATGTTACCCCAGGAGGGAGGAGAAATGACTGAAATTTCCCAAGCCCATAAAGGTGACAATATGGCCTCTCCACATGGGGAGGCAGACAGACCCAGGTGTCCAGGTTTATAAAAGGTGCTAGCAGTGAGGGAGAGGTCAGAGTCCTTCTCTTCTTCCTCTTGCTTCATCTCCTCCAGCAGAGAGCTACCATGAATTGTAGAATGTCTTGCCTAGAGCGGAGTCTGAGCGGAGTCTGCAAATCCAGGTCCTGTGGGACCACTCAGAGATATGGTTACGACCTCACCCTCAGCTACATCTTGGCCTGTGGGCCCTGGCCTGGTCACTGCTGCATCACGGCCGGCCTCTGCTACCGTGGCTCACTGGGGGCTTTGGCACTGGCTCCTGTGGACGCAGATTCAGCTACCACTCTGGCAGCACGTGTGGGCCCAGCACTGCCTGCATCACCATCGTGTTGGTCAACAAGAGCCTCTTCACGCCCCTCAACCTAGAGATTGACCCCAATATGCAGTGCATAAAGTAGGAGGAGAAGCAGATCAAGTGCCTCAACAGCAGGTTTGCTGCCTTCATCTACAAGGTGGGTGTCCTGGATCACACGCTTCCTGAACCCCTACCATGTGCACAGCCAGGCCTGGGCACTGAGGAAACAATCAGAGGCAGGCAAGTCTCTGCCTACCTGAGATCCCGGTCTGATGGGAGAGGCAGGCAGGCAGACAGACAGACAGACAGACAGACAAACAGACACAGTTTGGCAATTTCTTATGAAGTTAAACGTGCACTTATCAAATGATGCAGCAATTCCACTCCTGGGTATTTACTAAAAAACAAAAACAAAAACAAAAAACAGATCTATACAGAGACTTGTATATGAATTTTATAGAAGACTTATTTATAATAGCCCCAAATTGGAAACAATTCAAATGTGTACCAGCAGATGAATGGATAAACAAATTGAGATACAGTCCTATAATAAAATATCATTCAGCAACAAAAAATAATGAACTAGATTCATGACACAACATAGATAATCTCAAAAACATTGTGCTAAGTAGAAACATTCAGATATAAAGAATATATACTGTATACTTCTATTCATTTGAAGTTCTACAACTAGCAATACTAACCTACAGTGATAGAAATTAGATCAGTGGTTGCCTGGGATGGGATTGGGAAGCTGATTGCAAAGAGGCATGAGGAGACTTTCTAAGATAATGGAAATCTATATTTTCATTCAGTGGTAATTATATTGGAGCATCATCTGTCAAAATTTGTTGATCTGTACTTGGCAATTTCTTATAAAGTTAAATATGCACTTTATGTGTGCACTTATATTGAGATATAATTGTATGCAAAATCTCAATAAAGTTGATAAAATAATGATTTAAAATGCATAAGATACTTAGAAATAAATCTAATGAACGTGTGAAAGGCTTACACCTAGAGAAATATAAACATTATACAAGATGTTATAGGAAAGGAAAGATAAAGAAGACCTAATTAAATGAAGAGCTATACCATGTTCTTAGGAAGCTTTATTATCATAAATATGTTAATTATCCTTAAACTGATCTACAGAGTTGATACATCAGCACTCAAATTCCAAACAAGGATTTACATAATTCTTGACAAGTTGATTCTAAAATTTATGGGGAAGAACAAAGGTCAAGACTAGCTAAGGAATGATGAAAAGGAAAACATAGGTACTCTCCCTTTCTGGGAGTATAATGTATTATAGGGTTGTAGTAATTCAGAAAGTATAGTATCCACACAGGAACAGACAAATTGACCAATGGAACAAAATAGACCCTAAATTTATTTATAAATAAATAAATAAATGAATGATTTTGTTGTATAATAGAGGGGGTATGTAGTGAAAAGGACTATGCATTTGTTATCCACATGTAAAAAATAAAATTAGATTCCTGTTTTCTTATACACAAAATCAGTTTCAAACTAATTTAAACCACAAATGTCAAAGCAAAACTTTAAGGGTTTTAGAAGAAAGATTGGAGAATATTTTTCTGTTCTTGGTGTAGAGAAGGATTTTTAAACAAGGCACATAAAATGCTTAACATAAAAGATTGATAAATTAGATTACATTAAAACTAACAACTTTATTTTTCAAAATAGGTGATAAAGTAAAAAGATAAGCTGTAAACTTGAAGATAATACTTGTGGAATATATAAATGATATACTAGTAATACTCCAAAATATAAAGAACACTTATAATCCTCCAGAATAAGGCAAAAAACTCATTAGAAAAAAAGATAAAAAGGAAAATGAAATATACATGTAATAGACATTTAAAGAGATCTTAAACTTTAACAGTAATCATGAAAATACAAAGCAAGACCAAAAATGAGATTGAATTATTTAATTGTTGAAAATTAAGACACATTAAATTTTAATTGATATCCTTAAGAGGACATGAATCTTTTTCACATTGCTGAGCAAAGTATGAATTGTTATAACAACTTTGGAAAATAATTTTATATTATAAAGTTAACACCTTTATAAGATACTAACCATCTTATGAGTCAGAAATTCTGTTTGTAGTTGAACACAAATTCTCATTTATGTCCATTGGAGGACATGTAGAAAAATGTTCACAGCACTATCTTTGTAAGAGAAAAAAATAAAACAATAATAGAATTACATAAAGTGTGATATAGTCACACAATGGAATACTGTAAGAATGAAATACTAATACTATAATGGAGGAATACTAGCTACATAATGTTGAATAAAACAAGACCCTGTGTGACATCCTTTTTATAAAAAAAAACAGAAAACTGAAACAAATATATATTTAGGCATATGTGTGTATATGATAAAGAAACTAAGAAAAAACAAAGGAATTATATAAACTTCAGGAAAGCAGTTACCTGTGGGGTGATTAGGAGAGGACAGGGTAGGGAAGGAACATAAAGCTAGATGTAAATTACCAGTAAGGTTTTAGTTTTGGGATCAGTAAGTGGATTCATGAGCATTTCATTTTCATTATATTATTAAATAATAAGGTAACATGCTAATTATAAGAAATAAACTTAAAACAGGCCAAGCGCGGTGGCTCACGCATGTAATCCAAGCACTTTGGAGGCCAAGGTGGGCGGATCACCTGAGGTCGGGAGTTCAAGACCAGCCTGACCAACATGGTGAAAACCTGTCTTTAAAAAAATAAATAAATAAAATAAAAAAAAGAAATAAACTTAAAACACTAGGACATAAGTTGAAAGTAAAAGAATGTGTTAAGGTGATTGGTTAGATCAGAGTGCACTACACATAGTAGAAGTAAATGATTTTTCCATGAAACTTATTTCAGTATATGTGTGTATATTTGTATGTAGGTAGTGATTCATGATACAACTTATATTTCTTATTTAGAGTTGAATTTAAAAAACAATTTGACAACCAGTACCCCAAAGAACTTCTTGCTGAGGTCCACCAGCAGATATGTACAAGCAAGTTCACGACAGCATTGTCTGTTGTAACCAAAACAAAAATCACATGTGCTACCTATAGGAAAATGGATATATATATGTATGTGTGTGTGTATATGTATAGTCATACATTGGAATACTATGCAGCACTGAGAAATAAAACTACATGCATCAGAAAGATGAATCTCAAAACTAGAATGTCGAAGAGGATAAAGCAAGTCATAGAAACGTACAAGGTGTAATTCTATTCATATAAAGCTTAAAGGTAGGCAAAACTCAATGCTAGTTTAGGGATACACACATATGACATAGTAATAAAGAAAAGAAAGGGAATGACCAACATAAAAACCCAAGACAGTGGTTACTTTGGGGATCAGATGGGATTAGAGATGGATAGAGATGGATCAGCAAGAATCCTGCAGGGGGGGCTTTGAAGGTACTGGTGAGTACACGGATTTGTTTTATTATTGTTGCTAGTTAAATCAATAAATGTAGGTTTTGCATACTCTTTTGCGTGCATGAGAAATTTATAAAACAAAAGGAAAAATGCTCTCAGTGGCTTGTGCTCTCTAGTTCCTATGCACTCCTACAGGTTAAAGTCATTGCCTCACCCAAGATCTCCTACCAAGTCTTGGGACTGGCATCCCCAGTTCCAATTTCTTGCCCTCCTGTCAATCTTCTGTACTGCTCCTAGATAATCACATCTTGTGTCAGGCCACTCTCCTGCTCAAACACCCTCTGTGGCTCCCCAGTGCCCATCCAGAAGCCCAAGCTCCTCAACTCCACACCTTCCCTCCACCTGAGGTAGTCTTCCCCTCCTCCACTTTCCTTTAGGTTCCACTTCAGCCCAGAAACTTTTATTTTCCCATCTGGAATCACAGTATGGCCCCCTTCTACCCCATGCCTCTGAGGCCTCCTGGGTGGAACTCTGTGATTGTAATGAGGTGAGGTCACAGAGCGCCCAGAAAGAAAAGGCCTAATCCTCAGTGGTCAGGATTCTGGGAGCTCTTGGGCTGGAGCTGGGCTTTGATGCTCAAGAGAGCTTGGAGGAGGCCACAGTTCTTACACCATGGTGAGACTCATCCATGCGGCTCCCTGGTCACATGGGGATGAGGTGTCTTGGACTCCACCCAGATCAGCTGGGCATCAGCTTTTGGGAACAGGAGCAGGAAAGCAGGGTGGGAACATAGCAGAGATTGAGATGATGTTTTGAAGTCAGTTCCTATCTGTTTCCCCACACACCATCTGCTCTAGAAGGAAGTTTGCAACATGCTGGTGTGAATAGTTCTTGCTCTCTGGGTTGAGGGGGTGTGTATGACCTTGGTGGAGGGCACAGAGCATGGGCTTAAAATGCAGTCTGGTTCAACTGTTGGCTGGCAGGGCCACTTACTCCCCTCTTGCCACGTGGTGGCTGGAATGAGCCCCAGTTTGCCTGAGGGAAGACAAGGGGAAAAGTCACACCCACCTGGCCAGCTTCATGGGTGGCTGTGAGGCCCCAGTGAGATGGTGGAGTAAAAGCCTGTGGAAAGCATCAGGCACTGTGCAAGCGTCAGTTACTGTTCCCTGGCTGTTCATGTATTGAATGCACGTGGGGGCGAGGTGCAAGAAGTGAAAGGGCCCCCTGATCTCATAGACAGCACTTCCCATAGTGGCCTTGGGTTTGGGGAAGATGCTAGAATCTAGATCACTGTCCCTGGTTTCCGATTAATGGCATTCAACTTAAGGACATTGCTTCTTAATCCTAGATTTTTTTTTTTTTTGAGACAGAGTCACATTCTGTCGCCCAGGCTGGAGTGCCGTGGAGCGATCTTGGCTCACTGCAATCTCCGCCTCACGAGTTCAAGCAGTTCTCCTGTCTCAGCCTCCCGAATAGCTGGGACAACAGGCGCCCACCACCATGCCTGCCTAATTTTTGTATTTTTGGTAGAGATGTGCTTTTACCATATTGGTCAGGCTGGTCTCGAACTCATGACCTCAGGTGATCCATTTTCCTTGGCCTCCCAAAGTGCTGGGATTACAGGAGTGAGCCACTGTTCCCAGCCCTAATCCTAGTTTTTAAAATGTGTTTTTTAAAATTAGGAATTAGTGAATTTCGTTAAATGTTTTTTGTACTAATGTAGATGGTTAGATGTGGTAAACTACAATAATCAATTTCCTACAGTTTAACTCTCCTTGTTCCTGGGATAAACCTATGTGATCTCTGTCCCAAAGCTCCGTTCAACAGATGGCTCCCCTGTGTTGCTGCCCTTCCTGCCTGAGTTCAGGCTTCCTTTGGCATCTCCTGGCCCCATAGGGACCAGGCAAGCTCATTGTGTTCTTTCAGCAACCCTTGGGGATAGGAAAAATGATCACTTCCATTTGACAGTTGGAGAAAGGGGTGCCCAGAGAGGCTAGGGACCACCGGTGACAGCGGGTGAATGGGCGGCCCTGTCTGCCCTCCTCACCTCCTGACCACATCTCCCCTCTGCCACCCACTCCACAGTGTGAGGAATTAAAGGCAACTGTGCAGAAACACATGCAGAGCCTGAGGCCCAGCAAGGAGGATCTGAATGGGCTTAATCAGGCCATCCAGCAGCTGACTGTGGAGGTGGGCAGTGCTGAGAGTCAGGTGAGAAGTGGGAGTGGGGGGCAACAGAGTGGCCATGGCGGGATGGTGACCATTATTTATGACACCTGCCCCTCCCCACTGACCCTTTGGATTAGATGGCTAGACTTTCTCTTAGTGAATGTCTGAGCACAGAGGAGTGCAGCTGCCTGTGTATGACATGCTCACCTTTGCCTAGGACCCTGTGCACTTTATGTAAGTAATGAACATATAGGTACATCTCTATCAAGACGTGTGCTTGTTTGTACATCATTATCTTTTTGCTTGTGTATGTTCATTTTTATATCTGTGTTTTGTGTTTTCTTTACTCAGCATTAAATTTGAGCTCGTCTTCAGAAATTGCAAGATATTATCTAGAAACCCAGTTTTCTGGGTTCTCTTTCAAAATGTGGAGATGTGGCAATGTTCAATTATGATTCTCCAATGGTAGCATTTGGCTAGAGAAGAGAGGCCTCTGTCATCTACCTCTTCTTCACACGGGGTATAGGCCCCCTTGTGTACCGCACTCCCTACCACTCCCAATCGCATCGTTTGGGTGTGTGGCAGAGGGTCCCTTGCCATTTTTCACCGCCCTGGCTGCATGTTATTATCCTTGAAGAAGAGAAAAGGTGCTGAGTCAATGTCACTGAAGTAGACTAATGAAAGTCTGAAAATGTGAAAGAGGTCCTGGTGATTTCAGGAAATGGGAGAGGGCAGATGTTTTTTGTGGAATTTGGGAACTCCTGATACATATTTAGCATTCAGCCTTCACCTTTTGATACTTCCAGCCAGGCCCCTTCAGGCATTTGCATTTGTGAGCCTTAGTAAGGAGCTGGTCCCCCAGGATGCTTTCTCCCATTCTCTTTTAGCTCCTCTCTTACCCCACCCCTCCCCCAGCCCTCTCACACCCCCACTGGCTCAGGTCTCACGCCAGGGAGGGACGGGCTTCTGTTCCTGGTCTTTTCTTGCTTTCTGCAGATGCAAGTGTCTCAGGCTGGGAAAGATATGCATGGAGAGGATCTCCCTTGTGCAAGAATGAGTGACTCTGAGGAGGGAGAAGCTGCTGAGGGTCTGAGGGGACAGAGTGACTGGGTGGACTGTCGTGGTTCAGGCTCCCTCCAGCCACAGCTGCTCTGGTTTCTCAAGCAGCAAATTAAGACCTTCACCAGGGTCTTAATATTTTTCCTCCTGGTGACTATAAACTCTAGGCTCCTGTGAGGAATGGATATTCTTCTTGCTAGTTTTTCTTAGGAAACAATAACCACAGCATTACCTGCAAGAGCATTGGATGCTTCCAGGATCCTAGCTCATATTAGAAGTTTCTCCACACTAGATGTAAAAAGCTCTCTCTCAGCCATCCTAGATGTCTGGTTTCAAATCTTCACCCTGAAAGTAGACAGGTGGGCAGGTTCTTTTCACCTTGCCATGCAGACATACAAACACAAGTTTTGGAACAGGTGTGCTCACTTCTTGCAATCATGGACAATCTCTGATCCCTCATTGGTCCTCTAGCCTCAGAGAAAGGTCTGGATCTTTAAGGGGGAAGGAGTGAGGGCCAAGAATGTTCTTCTGTCCTTGATCTGCCCTGCACCCCCCAAGCCCTGTGAACTAGAGAAAGCCAAGGACCCGCCAGCTCCGCAGGAGGAGGGTGGCTCTGGCAGCACCATCAGCAAGCTGGCCTGGCTGGAGGCTGCCCTGCAGCGGGCTAAGCAGGATGTGGCGTGGCAGCTGTGTGAGTACCAGGAGCTGATGATCATCAAGCGGGGTCTGGACTTTGAGATCGCCGCCTACCACAGGCTGCTGGAGGGTGAGGAGAGTGGGTGATGGCTGGGCTGGGAAGTGCTTCAGATGTGGCTGTGGTGAGGAGTGCAGGGGCACAGGGCAGCCACCACCCTCAACAGTCAGAGAAGGGTGAGGAGAGATGAGCTGGGTATCCAGGGACTTGTTCCTCTAGAGCTAGTTTTCTCTCACCATCTTACAGCACTTTGAACAAAAGGTCCTAGCTGATGGCACCTGCGATGGGGTGACCCAAAGTCATCCACCCCAGTATCGGAGACCAGGGGCCAGTTTGTCCATGGAGACAGGAGCAGGGACCAAGGCCTAGCCAGTGGGAATAAGGTCCCTGTGTGAAGTACCTTCTTTTCAACTCTGCCCCTCTCCCCAGGCCTGGGAAAGGTGGGGTTGCATGACCAGGTGGGGCTTGGCTTTTAACTCAGTAGACAACAGTAGGATATAAGGGCTGACACCTGAGATGGGTAAACCAGGCTAAGGGGACAGAGGGGGAACTGATCACTCACACCACAGGCACATTGCCTTGATCACATCCTTCACACCTCACAAAACCCTGGCAGGGAGATCCTATTATCCCCATTTTACAGATGAGGACACTAAGTCTCAGAGAGGCTAAGTGACAGCTTTAGGGACACACAGGTAGAGTGATTGAGTGAGGGTTGAACACTAGTCTTCAGATGATGGAGCTATCTGCTCTGGGGTCTCCTTTAAAAGTTGAAAAATATCATGGTCTCACCTTCCAAGATCAAGTCAGGCCAAAGAAAGTGCAGGTTTTTGTTTTGTTTTTGTCTTCTCTTTCCTCCAAAAAGTCATCAACAAACGTGAGTTATGTGAATTTAAGGCAGGAGGGATCAGAGCGCGCCAGGGAGCTCTCAAGGTGGAAGGACTGCTGTCTGGGAGGGTCAGAAGTGTGTGTCCTGCGGAATGCAGAATATGAAACCTACTACTAGACAGATGGACTCACCTGCTTTCTCCTTCTTCCCGCAGGCTTGGTCTGGGATTTGGGGCAGGGAATGTCAATAAGTAAACAGTAAGCTGGCGTCGGATCTTATCTTAATATCTTATTTTCCTTATTCTCTCCTTCCCCGTCCACACCTTGGCGTGCCTCCTCTTGAGGAGGCAGAAGCGATGTGTTTCTGTTCCTGTGTCTGTCAGCTCCCTCTGTGCCTCTCCTTTGGTCAGGGGCTATATCTTCTCTTGGAGGTGACTGTATGTGTGGGGAAGGGAGTCCTGTGGTCTGCTCTTTGGGGAGGGATCTGTGTACCTGTTCCTTTGGGGGAGTTTGTACATTCGTCTCCTGGTGGGGAGGAGGGTCTGTGTCCGCTGGAGGAAAAGTCAGCATGTCTGTCTTCTGCGGTTAGGGGCCGGGGGTGCGGGAGAGCTTTCCTGGTTCGCCTTCCGCTCAGTCCGGCGCCGCCCGGCGCCCCGCCCCGCTGACCCAGCCCCGGGCCCCGCCCCGCTGACCCAGC
>NW_022436942.1:24140079-24150028 GCF_009761245.1 Sapajus apella | reverse complement strand
GCCCCGCCCCGCTGACCCAGCCCCGGGCCCCGCCCCGCTGACCCAGCCCCGGGCCCCGCAGCCCTGCTCCAGCCCCGGGCCCCGCCTCACTGCTGCAGCCCGGAGCCGGGTCCGGCGCCCTGGAGACTAGCGCCCCTGGCGGAGGCTGCACGCCCTGCGGCTCCCCCGGCTGTGTCGCGGGCTTCAGCTACCGCAGCTCTCACAGGTGTTGAACCGTTCCGGCCTAGCTCCAGAGAAGACAAGGAGCCCTCAGCTTCAGCCCTAAAGACAGCCCTCTTGTCTCAGATGCCCCCTCCCATAGAGCTGACCCTACAACACCTTTCCTTTTTTCCCCCTACGCCGGAGCGTGAGGTGTGGGAGCTCGGCTTACAGAACCGTGACTGACCATCCCCAGTGCAGATGGCCTGGATGCTGGTGCCATTGGGTAGACGTGGCCTGTGACTGACCTGGACCAAGAACCCTGGCCCTCTGAACTGCCGCCACCCCTTCTTTCCAGGGACTTTTCTGCAATAAAAAGTTGTGCAGTGGTCTGAGCTGCCAGGAGTTTAAATCTGGATTCTCTGGGCTATTCCCGGAGCACAGACAAACCTGGCTGCGTGGAGGGGTCAGGGCAGGAACGGTACCAGGAAGCAACCTCCTCCCCTCCTGGTGTGAGGGTCTATGTGACTTAAACGTATAGGATGGGGAGCACGGAGTCTGGGGAGAGCCAGAGAAGTGGTTCATTCATGCAGAAGGGTCTAGCCTGGGACCCACAGACAGCTTTTGGGCAGCAGGGCTGAGAATCCCATTCTTCATCCATTCATTCACTCCACACATACTTATTGAATGGCCTTATAGTGCTTGGTACAGGGAACACGATGGCGAGGAAGACACTCTGGGACCCCTGGAGATGAGATTCTGGAGGTGGCAGGTGGGCCACAGATAAGGAAGCTGAGCAGAAACAGAAAAGGGTGGAATGGGGACTGGGCCAGTGCCTTCTACCACCTTGATGGGGCACTTGAGGACAGGTGGCCTTTGCAGATGGGGAGCTGGAGGGATATGAGCACAGTTGGGTGGCCCAAGCCTGGGCTCTGGTTTAACACACAATTGGGCCACACAGTTGTGTTAATATGATCTGGTGGTGGGCAGGAGAACAACATGCTATGGTGGAGGAAAGCGTGGGCTGTGGAATCAGAGGGAGGCTCCGGTTCTGTCTCTACTTCAGATCTAGGGTGTAAGTTGGTTCGAGTTTTTGCAAGGCGTTGGACTTTAGGGGTCAGAAGGGAGACCAGTCTAGGGAGTCGGGTGGCTAGAGAAAGGCTGGATTTGTACCACACAGCCCAAGAGAAGCTTCTGTACAGTGAGCACACATTCCTTTCTATTGCATAAAATTACATCATCAATGCAACAATAGTTTCTGCTTTCCTTGTCTCTGGGTGGGGCTAAAGTGCGTCATTGGCCAGAGGCCTGGGCTTTACCTTTTAAGGCACTCTAGTGCCAGAGTGTCTGCTGTGTTCTTCTGGGTTCTGCCCAGAGGACAGGTATGCAAAAGGCCCTCTTCCTGTGTAAACAGAAAAGTCTCATGCAAGAGGAATGGGACTGAAACTTGGCTGGCAGGCTGCCACCCTCCTGGGTAGGGGGTATGGCCCCACTGGGCTCACACATCAGCCCTAGTTGATAAATTCTGACCTGCCAACACTCACAAATGCAAACCAGCTGCCTGAAGATTCTTTCAAGATTCTTTAGTCCAGCTCTGTGCTCCTTGCATTTTGCTAGGGGGTCATGAGGTTCTGTGATATTCAAGGCCAATTTTCTCCAGCTTCTGCTGTGATGATCTTGTCAACAAGGGAACTTCATGGGAATTGTAGGCAGGATCTAGGATGTACATTCTGCAACCTGTGTCACCCAGGACTGGTTGCTCACATCCCCCCCACCCCCGCTTTTTTTTGAGATGGAGTCTCGCTCTGTTGCCCAGCCTGGAATGCAATGGCATCATCTTGGCTCACTGCAACCTCCGCTTCCTGGTTTCAAGCGATCCTCCTGCCTCAGTCTCCTAAGTAGCTGAGATTACAGATGTGCGCCACCATGCCTGGCTGATTTTGTATCATTATTATTATTTTTTTAGTTGTTAAATGATCCTTTATTGAAATATCTTCCTTTGTGCTTCTTAACTAGCTGGGCATTCCACAGCACCACTGTTGATGTCATCTATGATGTCATCAGGGTGGTGGCCATCAGCATTACAGTCCACAGACTGGGCAGTCCCCAGGATCTCTTTAATGGTTCCAGAGAGTTCTGTGGGTAAAGATCAGTGCCGCATCTGTTGAACAATGTTGATGATCTCATCAAAAGTGACATTCCCACTGTGTTTAGTGTTTTTCTGTTTCTTTCTGTCTCTGGTTTGTTCCTGGATGGCTTTGATGATCACAGCAGAGGCAGAAGGCACCACTCAATCTGGGCCTGTCTGTTCTGAATGGTCAGTTTCACTGTAATCTTCAAACCCTCCCAGTCCCCCATTGCTTTGGCAAAGTCATTATCAACTTTTTTGGAGACAGACCCGGGGGCCGATCTTGGCAGCCAGCACAGGAGTGGCACTGACTTCACCCCCAGTGCACCTCAGGTATATGACTTTTATCTCCTTGGGGTCGAACTTTGGCAGCATGGGGGAAGGCAGCTGATGTCAGATGAACCTGGATTCGGGTTGACCAAAGGAAGTTGCACTTTGGCCTCCTCCGAGCCGAAAGCTGAAAGCGATTTTGTATTTTTAGTAGAGACGGGGTTTCACCATGTTGGTCACGCTGGTCTTGAACTCCTGAACTTGTGATCCACCTGCCTTGGCCTCTCAAAGTGCAGGGATTACAGGTGTGAGCCACCGTGCCTGGCACATTTTCCCTTTTTAAACACTGAACCTGGACTTGCCTGATGTCAATCCAGAAAATCCCAAGGGCTTTGGGGTCAGGCTTGAATTTCTTCCTGGGCCAGGGCCATGTGGGTCACAAGCAATGTTTGTGCTTTGGAAACTAATTCCCTGAGAGGCTCCCCTGGCCATGGGCCGCATTCCAGCCCCGGGTGCATTTATGGAGAGTCATTCACCAGCCCATTTATAAGCATTGTTTGAGTCGGGGTGGCTTCTGATGGGAGGAGGACTGTCCTCGGTTCAGTATTGCTTCTCAGCGGAAGGGTACCATAAGGCGTGAGTCCTCTGTTGGCTCTCCGTGCCTGCCTCACACTTCATCGTACTTAAGCATGTCAGAGGCTGACTTAGCTGTGATCATGTCTCTATCTGAGCCCCTGGAGGGCAGTGAAGGTCTCATCCATCCCCAGGGTCTGCCTCAGAACAGACATGACGGGGCTGAGGCTGCATGGTCCTGGTTGGTGTGCCTGTCCTCAGATGTATTGGGCCCTGTTTTTGACCATTAGCATGTTGCATCCTGCATAACCCCTTGGAGGTCTCTTGTGGAGTCTAAATGCAGTCCTTCCCTCTGTGATTTCAGCTGCAAAATACCAACCAGACCAGCCTGGAGTAGTGAAGGAAGGGCCTGGATCCTGTTCCCAGTCTTGTTCTTACCTTGACCAAACTTTTCACCTGTTTCTGGGCCTCAGTCCTGCTCTCCTCTAGATTTAAATCTTGAAGATCCATTTTTCCCTTTATTTAATTTTAAATTTATTTTTGTAGAGATGAAGTCTTGCTCTATCACCCAAGATGGAGTGCAGTGGCAGGATTATAGCTTACTGCAGCCTTGAACTCCTGGGCTCAAGCAATCCTCCTGCCTCAGCCTCCCAAAGTGCTGGGATTACAGGTGTGAGCCACCGTGCCTGGCTCCATTTTCCTTATTTTCTTCCCTACTTAGTCCCTCTGAGCCAAAGAGTAGCTGCAAAATAGAATAGTAACTATCAGAGAGTTGTTTGAGAAAGATATTGCTGCATGTAAAGTGCTTAAAGCATAGGGAGATATATGTCTAACTATTTCACTTACTGGAATTCTTTGGAAGAGTTTTGAGCCCCTTTAAAGAAAGCTCTACAAAGTCTAAGGCCAGCTGAACTCCCTCTGCCCCACTTGGTGTGAGAGTGACAATAGGGCAGGAGGAATAAGTAGGGAAGCCTAGGGGTTAGAGCAAGGGCTCCTTAGCCAGGGGGTAATGACCCCCAGCAGCACCTGCCCATCACTACTCCCACTTTAACCCCATTCCCTATCAGTGACCCCTGCCTCACCAGCACACATGTGTCTACCCATGTACCCACACTGCACTCATATTCACATGTGCCCTTTCCTTCTTTCTTTTCTTTTCTTTCTTTTTTTCCTTTCTGTCTTCCTTCCTTTCTGCCTTTCTTCCTTCCTTCCTTCCTTCTTTTTTTCTTTCCTTCTCTCTCTCTCTCTCTTTTTCTTTCTTCACACTTTTTCTCTTGTTGCCCAGGTTGAAGTGCAATGGCATGACACTGCAATCTCCGCCTCCGAGGTTCAAGCAATTCTCCTGCCTCAGCCCCCTTGAGTAGATGGGATTACAGGCACCTGCCACTGTGTCCAGTGAATTTTTTATTTTTTTATTTTTAGTAGAGATGGGTTTCTCCATGTTGGTCACGCTGGTCTCGAACTCTCAACCTCAGGTGGTCCACCCGCCGTGGCCTCCCAAAGTGCTGGGATTACAGGTGTGAGCCACCACGCCTGGCTAAATCTCCCCTTTCCAGCACATAGCACACACGTTCACATGCATAATCACACATTTAGAAACCCTCACCATCTCTCTCACGTGCACGTGTTTCCACACAGGTGCCTGGAGTGTGCGTGTATCTGGATGCAATCATATTGTTCCACTCACAGCTACCTCTAGACATGGAGCAACGCACAATGAATATACAGTCAACACGTGCATACACTGCATAGTTGCATGAAACCTGGACCCCCCATTTCTGTCTAGCTCCTAGTCCTGACCTCTCCCAAAGAATAATAGAGCTTTAAATTGGTAAAGGATGTTAGCAGCCACCTAATCCAAACATTGTATTTCATTAGCAGATACACGAAGGCCCAGAGACGGGAGGTGACCTGCTAAAGGTCACACAGTGAGATGTTCCTTTTCTTCACCATTCTGCAGCAGGGGCATTATGTATTTGATTCATTCCCGCCGTGCTCCTCTGCCCATGCCTGTGCAGGAATGGGAACCTAGAAATTGGTGAGGGTTGTGTGGCTGGAGTAGGAAGGAAGACAGGGTCAGAACTAGAGGGAAAGTGAGGGAGTGAAATATGGCAGGTCTCTAAGGCCCAGCTGGGCTGATGATACCAGTGAGAAGCAAGGGTGGGGAAGTTGGTAGAGGCGAGAAGGCCATCAGGACTGGAGTTGCAGTTGGCTTCTGAGCTAGGGAGGGATGGAGCTGATATCTGGACTCCGGACAGGGGTTGCTGCTGCTGCTTATTTTCTTTAATTTTTTCAAACAGGGTCTTGCACTGTCACCCATGCTGGAAGGGAGTGGCACAAACATGGCTCAATGTGCAGCCTCGCCTCCTGAGCTCAAGCTGTCCTGCTTCAGCCTCCTAAGTAGCTGGGACTGTAGGTGCACACCCCCTCGCCAGCTAATGCTTTTATATTTTATAGAGATGGAGTCTCACCATATTGTCCGGGCTGAGGGGGCTCAAGCAATCTTTTCACCTCAGCCCCCTAAAGTGTTGGGATTATAGTGTGAGCCATTGCACCCAGCCCAGGGCCAGCTTCTGAGCTGTGTGATGTCACAGAGCTGTGTGATGTTACAGCATAGAGGGTGTGAATGATCGAACACAAATTCTGAAACTTTCCAGGATTCTGTCCTGCTCAGAATTCCAGAGGTGGCTGAGAGACCTTGGTTTGATTCTACCTTTTACAAGAGACTTTGTATTTTTAGTCTAGACGCTTCTGGTCTCTTAATATTCTTAATCATTTCTAGTGCCCAGAAGGGTAGAGGTGTGGGACTTCCATTTCTGCTGCATTTTCTGGGCCTCAGACTGGAAGTTTAGAGATTCACTCTGGCATAAAGGTGTATGTTCAGGGTGGCAGCCACCTGGTGCTGATGGTGTCCTACAACAGCAGGCCGCCATGCATGTGCCCCAAGACCAAGCAGGAGGTGATCGCTCATGCAACCACTTGGGCACTGGAACCCTCTCGGCAATGACCATCGGCTGGCTACACACGACTTCCCCCTGGGGTAGCAGCTCCCCAGCAGGACTACCCTGACCCTGGGTCCTGAGGAATTGGTGAAAGGGGGTGTCACCCTGCCCTGCTGCTTCCCCCTGGCTTCCATCCACACCTGGGGCCCAATTGCTCATCCTTCCTGCCTGACCAGATGCAGCCGCAAGTCCCACCGCTCCATTACCAAGAGCTTGTGCCTCTCGGTTCCTGTATGCTGGAGGAGCTCAAACTGAAGAAGGCAACACAATCGTGGCCCCGGAAAAGGACTGCCACCCACACTTGTGATTACGCAGGCTGCAGCAAAACCCACACAAAGAGTTCCCATCTCGAGGCACACCTGCGAACCCACACAGGTGAGAAACTTTATCACTGTGACTGGGAAGGCTGTGGGTGGAAATTTGCCTGCTCAGATGAACTGACCACGCACTGCTGTATAAACATGCCGGGCACCGCCCATTCCAGGCCAGAAATGCCACTGAGCATTTTCCAGGTCAGACTACCTCGCCTTACACAGCAAAAGGCATTTTTAAATCCTGGACAGTGGATAGGACCCACACTGCTGGAAGAGAATTCAGCATTTTTACCTTTCACATTGTCTTCCCGATGAGGGGAGGAGCTCAGCCAGAAAGCACTACAATCATGATCAAGTTCCCAACTGAGTCAACTTGTGAGCGGATAATCAGGAAAAATGCGGAATCCAAAAGACAAAAAGCAAAGAACAGCTGGGGTCTGTGATTGGATCTTCTTTCATTCCAATTCTAAATCCGACTTGAATATTCCTGGACTTAAAAAATGCCAAGGGAGTGACTGGAAGTTGTGGACCTCAGGGTATAAATTATATCCGTGAGTTGGGGGAGGGAAGACCAGAATTCCCTTGAATTGTGCATGGATGCAATATAAGCATAAAAGATCGCCTTGTATTCTCTCTACTTTCTAAAAGCCATTTTTATGATGTTAGAAGAGGAAGAAATTCAGGTACAGAAAACTTGTTTAAATAGCCTAAATGATGGTTCTTGGTGAGTCTTGGTCCTAAAGGTACCCAATGAGAAAGCCAAAGTTTTCAAACCGCTGCAAACTTTGACCAGGAGCATCTATATTTGTCTTCTGATCTACATTTGTGACCTAAGCCAGGTAATACACCTGGTTTACTTCTTTACCATTTTTATGCAGACAGTCTGTTATGCACTGTGGTTTCAGACGTGCAATAATTTGTACAATGGTTTATTCCCAAGTATGCCTTAAGCAGAACAAATGTTTTTTTTTTCTATATAGTTCCTTGCCTTAATAAATATGTAATATAAATTTAAGCAAACATCTATTTTGTATACTTGTAAACTACAAACTAAAATGAACATTAGCTTGTATTTTGCATACTCAAGGTGAAAATTAAGTTTTAAATAAACCTGTAATATTGAAAAAAAGATGTATGTTCAGGGAGTCACCTTGACCCATAGTGGGGCAGAGCTGTCATTTCCCTGTCCCTACCTCATCAATGTTTGGTGAACACTGCCATGCATGAAGGCGCTGAGCAGCCTTGGTAAACATGGAGATTTCTTTCTGTACTTGCGATCTCTGATCACAGATACAAGTATAATAAGAGGTTGGCCATAAGAGGCCCTGATCCCTGGAGGGACTTCTACTTTACATTCTGCAAAAGAATAATACTAATGATAAAAAAAAATAGATTATTGTGTGGCATGAAACATCTAAGGCTTTTTTTACATGTATGAAATCCTTTAATCTTCTCGTCAACTTATGAGGTGGTTGCCCTTTCTGTCATCCTCATTTCAGAGGTGTGGAAACAGGCACAGAGAGGGTAAGTACTCTGCCCAACCCCACTCAACTAGGAAGGACCAGGGCCCAGCTTGGGGCCCAGGCAATCTGGCTGGAGTCCGTGTTCCCCGCTCTGTGCCCCATCAGCTTGCTATGTGCTGTTTTCTGTCTTTAAGGAAATGTATCAACTATGGCAGGTCTCCAAAACCCCAGAGTGACTCCATTAAAAACAAAAGAAAGCCACATCAAAGGCTTTTTGAAACTTTAAATAATCTTCATGTATTCACCCCTTAAAGAATTCCAATAAATTACTCAGGCATGAGTCTTCCCTACCAAAGTACTGGATGATGTTGCCTCAGCTTTGAGTGACTGGTGAATCTGATCTTCATGATCCATCAGTTTACAGAAATGCGTGAGGTGTTTTCTGGGAGATAGCTGCGGTTTAGTGAAATGAGCGCTAGCAACACACACGGGGCTTAAACCCCAGCTGAACCACCCAACTAAGCAGGGACCCTGCCCCAATTACTGAGTGCTTCTGAGTTCCGGCTTCTTCATCTACAAGGTGCATCATTAGGGTTTTGTGGATAAAGTTACATCACGTAGGGGCCTAGCACAACTCTTGGGTAAATCTGAGCCTTCTGTGAGGTGAGGAATAGAGAACTGTACTGAAGACCCTTGGGCCTCTTACTGCTCCATGTAACTCTGGGGACCCTCTCTAACCCTGACCTCTGAGGAGGGTAACAGAGATGCAGACAAGACCCAGGTTGGCTACATTAGTTTATTGAAACACAGATCAAGACAGAGATAAACAGGGAAGAGGAGGAAGGGGAGAGGCAGGAAGGCAGTGGCCATGGGTGAGGTTCTGGTCCTGGCTCTCCCTGGTCCTCTTGTGGGTGCCAGGGACTTCTTTCTAGGGTAGCCTTTCCCGGCGTGGGGTGGCAGAGCTCAGAAGTGGGGGAATCACACAGAGCAATGAGAGGCCAGGAGTGGGAGGGGTCTTTCAAAGTGCAGGAGCCATAGCTGAACACTTGGTCCAGGCGCCTGGGCTGGATGGACCGAGCAAGGCAGGGCAGGAAAGATGCCTGGGGTCTGGGGCTTGAGTTGGGGTGGCTAACATTTCCGGCAGCTGCTGCTGCAGGACCCCACACCCAAGGAGCTGATACCGCAGGAACCCACGCCAGAGGATCCCCCTCTGCAGGTGGTGTTCAACTGGCCGCAGGGCGCGCACAGGCCGGTGCTCACCGCCACGTTCCCATTGCATGGAGCGCTGCAGACGCTGCCCGTCACTGGCCGGGAGCCTGTCACACAGAGGTCCCCACACACGACCCCGCCCCGGGAGCTGCTGACACCTGTGAACCCCGAAGTCTGAGTCAAAATTCTGGAGGGCAAGCCGTCCTGCCTCCCTGACCACCACCCCTGCCCAAGCCCTGAGCTCTGGGCATTGAAAGTCAGAAGCATCTTTAGTGGACAATTCTAGGTCCATTTAGTCCACGAGCTGGGGTCTTTCGGGATCTCTGACTCCAGATCTCTCCTGTTGTGATGCCAGCCCACTCTTTTATATTCAATCTCAGTGACACGCCTCTTTCCAAACTCTGCCTTCATCACAGGGAGGTACTAAATCTGTCCACACTGGGCCCCAAATACTCACAGACATTCACAGCCCCAACACCTTCACACAGCCTGAGGGCAAAAGAGAAAAAGGCAACATTAGTAACTGCTCCAGAGAGGCTGAAAAAGCTCCCCAGGTCATAGGGTAGGCTCCTCAGTTGGCAATTAAGAACAGAGTCTGAGGGAACACCTTGCCCCAGACAAACCCACACACCAGCCCACCAAACACCAGAAGTTATGAATGATTTTCTTCCCCCTATAGCCCTGGCCATTACTCAGCCAAGGCCAAGGGTAGGCTTGTGCCAAGGGTTGGGAAGGGTGGCTCTTGGCCAGGCTTGGTTGAACCCACCTCTGCTCCTCGCCCTCCAGCAGGCGCCTGTAGGTGGCGATCTCGATGTCCAGGCCCAGCTTGGAGTTCATGACCTCCTGGTACTC
>NW_022436942.1:24121201-24135079 GCF_009761245.1 Sapajus apella | reverse complement strand
GAGCCGGCACGGAAGCCCCCGCACACGCTGTGGCTGCCGAAGCCCCCGGCGAGGCCGCGGTAGCAGGAGATGCCGCGGTAGGGGGCGGCGGTGATGCAGCAGCGGCCGGGCCGGGGCCCGCAGGCCGAGATGCAGCTGAAGGCGCGGCCGCCAAATCCTGATCCGCAGGTCATGCTGCTCCTGGCCTTTTGGGTTGCAGAGGAGAGGATAGGGGACCTGGAGTCCTGGTGGAAACTCCAATGTGCTCCTCAGGGCACGGCAGCCCTATTTATGCGCAGATTCCGAAGGGGCTTGGCTTGAAGACGGTGTTGGGGCAATTTTCACTTTATGGGCTTGGGTTGTTAGCCTGGTCCAACGCCTGTCCAGAAAGTGCTTTAATGGTGGAGTGGCCTGCACCGTCTTCTTTGTAAAGGATGTCAGCCTTGGGCTCTAGCGGGAGTCAGCATGTTTCATCTTCAAAGTGTCTTGCCAGCAGGGCATTCCTTCATCTGCAGGCACTGGGGATGGCAGAGGTGAGGAGGAGAAGGAGGAGTAGCTCTTGGCAAGCGGAGGAAAAGGGGGGCCAGGTGCTGGAGAAACTGGGAGGAGGAGACCTGTGTGTTAAATGTGATGTGGGGACGGGGGTTCAGGAAAGGCTGAGGCATTAATAAATACCATCTCACGTTTCCATCCCAGCTGTGGCTAAAGTGTTCCCAAAACACAAACCTGGATTTCCCCATCTCCAGATTTTTCAGTGGGCAGCTGAAACCCATCTCCCTTCTCCTGCCATGGCAGCAGTCAGCAGATTATTAAATATTTGTCTTTTATCTTTTTTATGATGGGAGCTTTCCAACATTGAGAAATTTGAAATAATATAACACACAAGCATTGATGTTCCACCTGGATACCCAGATTCGATGGTTGGTATTATGCCCTATTTGCTTTCACATTTGCCCAATTGTTTGAGTAGCAGAGGGCATGGCGTGTAACCCTTAAATACATCAGCACGAATTTCTTAAGAATAAAGAGAGTACTGTTTTCACATGCAGGAAAATTAACAATAATTCCGAAGCACCTCTTACTATTCATCTCAGATTCAATTTTCCTAATTGTCCTAAGAATTTTAAAACCAGATTTTGCGTAATTTAATTTGTGGCTCTAGCCCTTGTGTTTTCTATATACCGGAAATTAAATCTTGAGCTGGGCTGTCCAATTAGGTTGACAATAAGCAGATGTGGCTACTTAAAGTTAAAATTAAATAAGTTAAAAATCTAGTTATCACTTGCATTATCCATGTTTTCAGTCCTCAGCAGCTACTCATAAGTAGTGTCTACCTTAAAGAACAAATAAAGAACAGTGCTTTATTATTTGTTTTTATTTATTGTTTATTTTCACATAAAATTCTATTGGACAGCACTGGGCTAGAGGCTGGATTAGGTTTAAATTAGACATTGTTGGGCAGAATACTTCATAAGAGATGCTGTATAACTTTTACTATGTCACTCGAGGAAGCACAAAATGTCAGATTGGTGGTGCTAAATTGGATCACAGCTGGGTGCGGTGGCTCACACTCGTAATGCCAGCACTTTGGGAGGTTGAGGCAGGTGGATCACCTGAGGTCAGGATTGAAGACCAGCCTTGGTGCAGGAGTTCAAGACCAGAGCAAGTGAAACCCCATCTCTACTACAAATGAAAAAATAGCCTGGTGTGGCGGCACACACCTGTATTCCCAGCTAGTTGGGAGGCTGAGGCAGAATTGCTTGAACCTGGAAGGTGGAGGTTGGATCACTTTTAAGTACATTTCCCCCTGTGTTAAGAAAAACCATGTAGAGAATTAGAATTAGAAAGAACTGAGTAGAGAAACATAGATCCTGGTTTGATAAGATAGATTTCTTTTTAATTGGTCACCTACTATGAGATCATCATTATATATCATAAATGATCTCTAAGTCTCACATCAATCATATGAAGTATGTACCATTATCCCCATTTTATGGGTGAGGAAACCAAGGCTCAGGGAGGTTAAATAACTTGCCCAAACTCTCCCAGCTGGTAAGTGACAGAGCCAGGAATTGCAATGCCTTCTCACCTATAGGCAATGACTACCCATTGACTTCCTAATCCTTGAATAAGTTCAAGAGGGTAGAGAAAGTTGTTTACAGGGGAATATCTGTGAATTTAGGGGTGGGAGAGTCAATCTAAGGAAGACGGGCAGAGTCAGAGTGGGTTGGGATGGTTAGAACCATGAGGGGCCAGTGAGGGATACGTGGCACATGGTGATATGAGGCTATTTGGAGGCTGGGAAAGAGTATAAGTTAGATGTGCAGCATCGGTGGCTAAGAACTGAAGGATGGGGTAGAAAACATCAGTTTTAGTTATTTGCATACCTCTAGCATTTGCCAATACTTTGATAGATTGTGCTGTGTTCTACTTACCCATGAACCACCCTCACCCCAATAGAGCAGGTCCTAGAAAAATTATCTTCTAAAGTACAGAGGTTTGGATTAAATTGAGGAGACGAAAAGAGAAGTGAAATGACCTGGTTTGTAGCCCCCAGAGCTGCTGTGCTTCGAGGGAAAGACAGGCAGAGCAGCCTCTGGGAATGAGAACAGTGGCAGCATTGATGGGAAAAGAGAAGAGAGAAGGAAAATAGAAGAGAGTAGGGCTCAGTACATCTGTGCAAAACATTCAGAGTGTGGCCTTGTGTCAGGACAGATGTGGAGGGTCACGGACTAGGTTGAGCTCTCTAGTCACCCTGGAGGAGAGTATGGCACCTGCTGTCCCTTTGTGAGTTTGGGGCAGCTGGGACAGCACTTCTGAAGCTCTTTGTACCCTCATCTGCAATTCTGGGCACTGCCCAGAATTGAGCAGTGGTGTCCCTAGCAAACCAGCGGTTGGGTGTCCTGAGGAGTGCTGTGAGTCAAAGTACATCTCATCCACACTTCACCTTTTCAACCAGTATAACTCGTTATAAAAACAACATGCATAAACACAAGCTAATTACTAATGGCTGGTCCTTACTAAGCAATTTTAAAGATGTAAGAAGCAAAACAAGGTATAAAAAATTCAAATGTGACACCATTTCATTAAGCTTCAGGAATTAATTGCTGCTCATTTTTGAAGACCTAAAAGGACATTCAACTTTTTTTTCAGAGTAAAAATTCCTTGTCATCGGGAAGGGAGGAGGGGAGGAAAGAGGCTGGCAGAATCTCCAGTCTATGGCCTTGACTCTGGCAAGGTAGAGAATCGATTTTAACTTTATGGAGGAACAATTATTTTTATTGTGAAATATTTCAACACACAAAAGAATGTATAGGTGGTTAGATCTGTACCAATATCTACCACTTATAGGAAGAAATAGATTTCAGGAGCTTCCTATATACCTTGTTAGGGTGACTCCTCTTTTGCATTTGTATTAATTATTCCCTTGCCTTACTTACAGTGGTAGAACGCATGTATCCACCTTGCAGTGACACATTGTTTCATTTTCCAGCTTTTGAACTTCACATAAATGGAATCATGTTGCATGTATCCTTTTGTATTTGGTTTCTTTCATTAAATGTTGCTTCCTGTGTTCATTTTCGCTGTGGATCTCACTCATTGCCTGACTATAGTGCAGTTTATTCCCCTTTCTATCTCAATAGCCTCTGGGGTTCTGTAGATTGAACAGAGCTGCTACGAACATCCTCTCCCATGTCGTCTGGTATGTTTATGTAAGAGTTTTTTCTGGGGTATGTGACCATTTTTTAAAAAAAGTTATGTAAGTAGTAGATGTTTCATATAGAAAACTATTTTCTGAATATTCTTCCAAACTTAATAATGACATCTTTTGATGTTCATATTGCACCATGCTAGATACTATTTTAGGAGCCCGACATGCATTAACTCATCTAATTTTTACACCTCTGAGGTTGGTGTTATTATTCCTGTTTTGTAGATGAGGACATTGAGGTGTAGGGAGGTTAAGGCTTAGGTTGCGTGTTAGTAGCAGAGCTGGTATCCAGAGCCCGTGTGTCTGATCACAAAGGAAGGATGCATTTGTCCCATTGCACTCCCGTCTGGACACCATTGGCCATCAGTAGTCACACAGTAGCTGGTGTTTGTACATAACACACAAACACAAACACTCATCTTGTCCCATGCCCTCTGGAGGGCCCTGCAGATTGCTTTTAGGGTTCAGGGTATAGGAGAGCTCACCCTTGTTCTTGGCAAGCTTTCAGTATTAAGAGAAAAGCTGGACACAGATCTAGATCAAGAACGAAAATGCAAACCCTGCAACACATCAATGTGTACAAATATTTTCTTCCTGGGCATATTCCGAGGGTTTGGCACATAGTAGGTGCTCAATAAATATTTGTTGAATGAATGAAAAGACTACCAGCTGCATATTAAGTGCTGAGTAATGGAGCCATTGAAGCTTGGTGGTTTATTGTGCAAAGCTTTGTGGTAGGATAGGGTGGGGACAGATGAAACAGATGATGTGGTCATTCCTGGGGGTGGGGGTGGAGAGGGGTGACTTTCCTTGCTGGGGCCTGAAGGAAGAATGAAGTGAGTGAGATGTGTCTTTAACCCAAACGAAGTCCTTGGCTTGGGCTCTAAGGGGGTGGTAGGGAAAGTCAGCCAATGAGAGCAAGGATCTTGAAGGCTTTGGGGCAGCGTAGAGACCAGGGGTTGGGTTTGAAAGGAAAAGAGAGAATTTCGAATCAGAGAGGATTTCTAGGAAAAGAGGGAGAAGGAAATACTTGGTCTTAGGTTATTATTCTCAAGGGCCACTTAGAAGAAGGGAAGGAGGGTACCCCATGGCTGGAGAAGAAAATGAGGGAGAGATCTCGGGAGATAGTCAAGAAGAGGAAGGTAGTGGAGGACAGTGGAGGAAAAATGGGAGAAGATCTGGGGAGGATGGTGGAGGGGTCACTGCAGGGTTGGGAGAGCAGAGGAGGAGGAGGTGGTTGGGGGAAGCAGCACAGTACCCAGGGGAAGCGTGTAGACCCATTGAAGAGGTGGGCACCATAGCACCAGATTTATAGTACTGAACCCTCACAGGGCAGGGACATGGGGTGAGGAAGGTGCAGGCACTCAGCTGGTTAGTGGGACCAACCTCACCAGGGTGGAGCTTTTGAGTCAGGCTCCAGCTCCACCCAGGCATCCCACAAGAGTCTTCTGCACCTTTGTCCAGAGGGACTCTGCTCTGGTGAGTTCTGATGGATAATTGGCTAGTGTCCTGGCCTATAGTGGCTGAGAAGGCAGGGCTCTGACTTGGGCCTCTTCCCAGCCACTCACACAACTGGCCTGGGGTCAACTCCATCATCATCTCAACAGCCCAAGTGTGTAAGCAGCCACCCCACTATCCCTCAACTTCCTTCACTGGACCCTGGCCTGCACCTGCTTTCTATGAGTAGAAAACATGAGCTAACTGCAAGGTTAGTAAGGGCACAACCCTCTGGACACCTGTAAGCTCAGCATGCAGCTGCTTTGATACCCTCCAGATGTAGAGTCCACAGGCTGTCTTCCAGCCCACAGCTGTGAAGCAGAGTCTCAGGGATGACACTGGCCCTGCTTCTAAGGCTGTGCCTCAACTGGCTTTCTTCCCTCTCCACTGTCACAGCAGCTCATGATCCTCTCCACTCATGCAAGGGCCCACAGGATCTCCTGCTGTCCAGACCCTGGCCTTGCCTCATTGTCTCTCACTCTCTGAAATGCCTCCATTCACATCTTCTCACCAACACTGTCCTGCCTGCCTTTTGCTTAAAGCTTGTCCTCACCCTTTCTAGGGGGCCTTTCTTTCCTTTCCCATCAGACTAGCTGCAATTGCACATTGTCCCAGAATGGACACTGTCAGCAGGTATTGCATTCCTCAGTATCTGTTAGTGCATCTTAAAAGCAGCCCTCTTTAGAATTCCGGCCTTTCTCATGAATTCAGGTATGTTCCACCAGACTGGGAGCTCCGGAATCCATGTCTCTGTCCTCCTCTTAGTTCCTCCTTTCCTCCAAAATTAAGACAGGATTGAACATACAGCTAGGAAATATCAGTCACAAAATTCCTGAGTCCCCCAGCTGGAAGATGTTATCTAGTCTAAGTGACCAAATATCTTGAGGAGTCTGCCTTATGATACCCTCCAGGGAGCAAGATGAACTGAAGGGAGAATTGAACAAGAACTTCCTAATGTTAAAACCAGCCAATTTGCCCATTCTTTACAGATGCCCTTGAAATAAAGGTCCACTTAGGCTAAAAGAAGAAACTCTGATCTCCAGGTCTGAAGATCTTTTGGTTCACCTTTTCTCCACAAAAATGGTGGCCACTGCAGAATAAGAAGCGTCTTTCTTTTACATAAAGCTTCCTTAAACAGAAGAGATAATGCAAGCTCCTTTAGAAAATCATGACTACTTGTCTCCTGGAAAGTTCTTCCTTAACTCCAACTTCCATTTGTCCATCTGCAATGAAAGCTTGCCTTCTCTTGCTCTCATTGGAACGCCATTATACTTGGATGAACTATCAAGGCCATATCCCCCATCCTCAGCTTCATGAAATCCTCTGGCTACTGGCCAATCGGGAGGTTTTAGGATCAGGCAAAAAGCAAGATGAGTGAGCATGCCATTATTTGATTTATGACTGAGGACTTCTGATGGTCTGTTAAGTCTAAATAATAAAATACACATTTAATAAATAAATAAATAAATAACTATTCACTGATTACAGGCTTTTCAGATTATCCGTCTCTCTTCTCATCCAGTAGTGTGGTTGTCCAAGGATTGGTGATGTGTTCCTTTGCCAAAGAAAAGAGATTCTCATTAGACCTTCTCTGAGGGAATCAGGCCAGAGCAGAGATTGAAGGAGGGGCATTTGTTTTGGGGTTCTTTTCTAGGGCAAATGAAGTATCCATGGCCAAACATCTCAGATCCTCTGCCCCTTGGACTGTTTCCCATGGTAGAGTCTAGTAGATAACATTTATTGAGCATTTTCTACGTGCCAGGTGCTGTTAAACATTGTCCATGCATTATTTCATTTAATCCTTCTACAAGTCATTTAAGATAGGTACAATAATGGGAACTGGACATAGAGACAGTCAGTTTAGGTGTGTGGGCGAGCATATCCCATCAATGCTGCTGTTATGTGCACAGCAGCAGCAACAACATCTAACATGATGACACACTTAGAGTGTGTCAGGCTTAGTTCTAAGTGATTTACATGGATTAGCTCTTTTAATCCTTACAACAACTTTATGCGGTGGGCACTATTATTATCTTCATTTTAGAAATCATGAAATGAGGTACATAGAGGTTACGTACCTGAGTTTAATTGCCTGAGTTTACGCAGCTAGAGAGTGGCAGAGCTAGAATTTGAAACAAAGTGGTTTGGAATCTGAGTCTGTGTGCTTAACCAATATGCCATGTATTCAAACTTTTTATTTATTTATTTTTATGTTTCTTTTTTTGGGTATACAATAGTTATACATATTTATGGGCTACATAAGATATTTTGATATAAGCATAAAATCTGTACTGATCAAATCAAGTAATTGGAATATCCATCACCTCAAACATTTATTATTTCCTTGTGTTGGGAACATTCCAAACCTACTCCTTTAGTTATTTTGAAATACACAATAACTGATTAACTATAGTCATTCTATTGTGCTACCAAACACTAGATCTCATTTCTGTTATCTAACTGTGTTTTTGTACTCATTAACCAACTCTGCTTTATCTTTCCCTTCCCACTACCCTTCCTGGCCTCTGGTAACCATCATTCTGCTCTCTATCTCATGAGATCAATTTTTTTTATTAGCTCTCACATATGAGTAAGAATACCTGAAATTTGCCTTTCTGTACCTGAATTATTTTCCCTAACATAATGTTCTCCAATTCCATCCGTGTTGTTGCAAATGACAAGATTTCATTCCTTTTTATGGCTGAGTAATATTCCATTGTGTATATGGAACGTATTTTCTTTATTCATTCGTTAATGGACACTTAGGTTGATTCCAAATCTTGGCTGTTGTGAATAGTGCTGCAATAAACATGGGAGTGCAGATATCTCTTT
Source organism: Sapajus apella (assembly GCF_009761245.1). NCBI lineage: Eukaryota > Metazoa > Chordata > Mammalia > Primates > Cebidae > Sapajus > Sapajus apella. The sequence goes on along the minus strand of NW_022436942.1, from coordinate 24,127,059 downwards.
GACATATGGATTTTCTTTCTTTTGGATGTATACCTAGTAGTGGGATTGCTGGATCCTCTGATGGTTCTATTTTTAGCTTTTGGAGGACCCTCCATACTGTTTTCCACAGTGGATGTACTAATTTATATCCCACCAACAGTGTACAAGTGTTCCCCTTTCTCCACATCCTTGCCAGCACCCATTATTTTCTGTCTTTTTGATAAAAGCCATTTTACTGGGTTAAGATGATAATCTTATTGTGGTATTGATTTGTATTTCTTTAATGATACGTTGAGCATTTTTAATACACCCATTGACCATGTATATATCTTGCTTTGAAAAATGTCCATTCAGATTGTTGCCCATTTTAAAATCAGATTATTTGTTTTATGTGCTATTGTGGTGTTTGTGTTCCTTATATATTGCAGCTACTAATTCCTTGTCAGTTGAATAGATTGTAAATATTTTCTCGCATTCTATAGGTCGTTTCTTCACTTTGTTGATTGTTTCCTTTCCTGTGCAGAAGTTCTTTTAGCTCGAGGTGATCCCATTTGGCCATGTTTTGCTTTGGTTGCCTGTGCTTTTGAGGTGTCAGTCAAGAAATCTTTGTCCAGATCAATGTCCTAAGCATTTCCTCAATGTTTTCTTCTAGTAGTTTCATAGTCGCAGGTATTACATTTAAGTCTTTAATCCATTTTAATTTGGTTTTTGTATACAGTGAGAAATAGGTATTTCAACTTTTCAGCTGCAACTATAATAAGAAATAATTTTACATAGTGACTGGGTATGCACCTACATATACACACACACCATACAACTGAAACAAAAGCGCATGGAACAAAAGTTATTCTTGTGACATATGGTGCAATCTGCTATTTTCTAGTCTATTCTGCTCCATTTAATTTTCTCATAATCTATTTCATTAAAATAAAATTCTGGTTGCTTCAATTAGTGGGTCAGAACATGAACTCTGAATAAACACTGCCCCTGAGCCCACCGCCTCCCAATGATTGTAATGAAGCCCATCTGCACTGTGCTCTGGAGTCTACTGAGCATGTGCACATCTCTGTAAATCTCTAAGGCAGTAGTAGGAGGGAAAGCCTTAACCTATTTATTTCCCAGGAGAGTCAAGTGCCTTCCCCCAGATCACACAGGGGTATTCAGGCCAGAGCCTTGGTTCCTGCCCAGCCCTTGTGAGTTCAAGACTCACACTAGTCACACTGGATGGATGACACACACAAATATAGATCTGTTTTCTGGCACCTGCCAAGGGTACTGACAAACTTCTGTGCAGGAGTTTCAGGGAGTATAGCATGGAAAGCAGCAGGGACTCATCCTTATGGGGCTCTATCTATATCTCATATTCTGAGCCAGATAATACACAGACTCATAACAGTGGTGCTTGCCCCAGGCATTCCAGGCCCTGGAGGATACACAGAGGCCTGAGAGGACATCCAGATGTTCAATCTTGTTCTAAGGCCTCGTGGGAAGTAATCGCACTTTCCTGGGGCTAGTGGGCTAGTGTGTGCCCCTGAGGCTGCATGGGATACTCTGAGGGAGGGAATGCCTCCACTCAGCCTAGGCTAGCCACCATGGCCTAATGAGGTGGCCTAAGAACTACTCTGCATGCTAGTTGAGTGTGCATGTGAGGACCTGAGAGAGAGAGAGAGAGAGAGAGAGAGAGAGAGAGAGAGAGAATGATTGTGAGTAGAAAGGCCAGCATATGAAAGTATTGTGTGTCAGTGTGTGTGGGGGGGAGGAGGGAGGGAGGGAGAGGAGAGAGAGAGGGAGGTTGTAGATAGGAAGGACAGCATGTGAGTGCATTGTGTGTGAGTGTGTGTGTGCATGTGCACATGAAATAGCGGGAGAGACAGAAACATGTTGATAGGTACAGATAAGGGATTTAGGAGTGGGTGTTGGGGGTATTGGGTTCCTGTGTAGGTGACTAAGTTAGAGATTTTGTAAACGTGGGACTTTTGGGGTGTGAGGAGGCTCTTGTGACTGTTTTTTGCCAAAACAGGCCATCTAGTTCGGAGAAAGCACCAAGCGCCCCTCAAGTTTCACATCATCTGACTCGCTCTCTCAATATTCCTAGCCAGTCGTATCAGCACCATGGACAGCGGCACCGCCACCGCCAAACCCTGCAGGACGGGAGGAGCCGCAGCCCCGCCGCTTCTCCTCGGTTCCAACCTGAGTCACTGCCCTCCTTCCCCCAACGTCAGCTTCCTCAACTGCGTTTTGGGAGGCTGAGGTGGGTGTGGAGGACGTGAGCTAGTCCTTTGAAGAAGAAAACTGCAGTTTAGGGCAAAGGATCATAAACATCTGGCTGCATCTGGGCACCAATTAAGTACATTAAGTGGGGAGCGACAGCAGCTTAACAACCCAAGCCCATAAAGCCTTCTAATTGCTCGTACCCACGTGGTCCCAGTCTACCCACGTATATAAAAGGCCTAGAAAGGTGCAAGAAGTGAACACCTGACGCCCCGACCACTGTACTCTCCATTTGGACATCTCCATCCTTAGAACGTCTTGTCTTTCTCCAAAAGCACCATGACTTGTGGATCATACTGTGGTGGCCGTGCCTTCAGCTGCATCTCCGCCTGCGGGCCCCGGCCCGGCCGCTGCTGCATCACCGCCGCCCCCTACCGCGGCATCTCCTGCTACCGCGGCCTCGCTGGGGGCTTCGGCAGCCACAGCGTGTGCGGGGGCTTCCGTGCCGGCTCCTGCGGACGCAGCTTCGGCTACCGCTCCGGGGGCGTGTGCGGACCCAGCCCCCCCTGCATCACCACCGTGTCGGTCAACGAGAGCCTCCTCACGCCCCTCAACCTGGAGATCGACCCCAATGCGCAGTGCGTGAAGCAGGAGGAGAAGGAGCAGATCAAGGGCCTCAACAGCAGATTCGCCGCCTTCATCGACAAGGTGGGTGTCCTGGATCACACCCTTCCTGAACCACCACCACCTACATAGCCAGGGCTGGGCACGGAGGATGGAGTCAGAGGGAGAAAGACCTCTGCCTGTCTCAGATCCCAGTCTGATGGGAGAGGCACACAGACAGATGGACACACACACACACTCAAGACCCAGACTCAGATAGGAGGAGCTTGTGGAGGAAAAGTGTGGCCAGGCTGCTCTGGGGCATAAGCTAGACATCAGGGAGTTGGGGGTGGGGGGCCATGTGACCACTGCTGGTCAACTCAGAGGAGTCTGGGGAGCCCCAGGGTGAGACAGTAGGGTGCACTGACTTCCAGATGACATAGGGGAAGGACTGGGACAGCTGAGCTCCCTTCCAGATGGCCTGTGACACCCTCTTCCTGCACCATCCCCAGAAGCCCCATCTGTGATCTGAACCTGGGCACTCTGCCTGTGAGGACTGCCACCTCACGTGGCTTCAGAGTGAGGGGCTGAGCCTCCACTTGTGTTCATCTGCTTGGAGTCACTCAACTCCCCTGAGAGCAGGCACTGACACCCCCCGACCCCGCCCTTGCTCCACTCCTGAGTGGAAAATCTAGACACAGATCATGGCCAGGAAATCCAGAAACTGCCTGTATCCCACTGCCCGCCTCTACTGAATCTCAGATAAGCTCCGGACTTGGGGATTCCCATTAAAGCATCACCCTTCCTCCAGGTCCCCAGAGCTGGCTTTGGGGCACCAGAAACCATCTGCCTCTCCTTCCCACCCTGAATGGCAGGTGCGCTTCCTGGAGCAGCAGAACAAGCTGCTGGAGACCAAGCTGCAGTTCTTCCAGAACCGCGAGTGCTGCCAGAGCAACCTGGAGCCCCTGTTTGAGGGCTACATCGAGACTCTGCGGCGGGAGGCCGAGTGTGTGGAGGCCGACAGCGGGAGGCTGGCCTCGGAGCTCAACCACGTGCAGGAGGTGCTGGAGGGCTACAAGAAGAAGTGAGTGTGGACAGGAGGGACGCTGGGCACAGGAATGGGTTTAGGTTAAATACACTGGATTAGACAATAGGAAGAACTCCCAGGTGGGGTGAGTGGCCATGACCACTAGGTTGACCGAGGGTGGTGGGGTCTGGGTTCTTTTCCTTTGTGGAATCTTTGCCCAGACACCTGTGTAAGAGGAGGGCTATGACTCCCACGACCTGTCTCTATCTCACTTCAGCCCTCTCTTCCCTGAGCCACACCACCCAGCAGCTCTCCCCTGTGCTCAGTGGGGAGGAAGCCTCTGCAGGGTCCAGGCCTTCTCTCCTGCCCCTCAGCCCCTACAGTTGTAGCACCTGTCAGATGTGAGCCCAGGGTCGCTCAGCAGTGACAGGTCTGGGGCTCTGGGTGTGTGTGCGGGTCTGGGAGGCCCTCACACCTGAGCTAGGATTGGCATTAGTGATGGAGTGCTGGGACTACAGGCCCTGGGAGGCCATGCTGCCTACTCCCGGAATGGGGCTGAGGGCTGAGTTCTATTTGCCCCCTGGGAGAACTCATAGCCCCTTTGGGAATAGAACTGGGAGGTCCCAGATAAGCCCTCTCCATCACCAATTCAAAGTGGTGAGGGAATCCAAAACACATCCCACATCCAACCAGGAATGACTCAGCTGGGCTGCCAGGGCCTGCTGTGTGGCTGTGTTCCTAGTACTGCCCCCATGGCTGTGATCGGGGTTGGGGCTCTGCACAGACCTGCTCTGCTCTGACTTCCCCTCTCTGCCCTCTGCTCTGTCTCAGGTATGAGGAGGAGGTTTCTCTGAGAGCAACAGCTGAGAATGAGTTTGTGGCTCTGAAGAAGGCAAGTGACACAGGATTGAGAAGCACAGACCCGTGGGATCTCAGAATGACAGGCTCTTCCTGGGGAGACACAGGGGGTCTCAATCTCAGTGTGGGGTGCAATGACTTTTCCACAGCAGGCTGAGACTGTCCAGGTAGAGGCCATTGGATAGAGAATCCAAAGCCTTGGCAGAGGACAATGACCTTGGAATATCCACCAGCATCTGCCCTGGGCAGGAGGATGGCTGCATTGACCTCTGTGTGTCTTGCTCTGTTCCAGAGGTTGTGTTCTGTGGTTGAGTCCCCTGGAGGCTTAGTAGATTCTGTCTCTGCTGAGGGACAGTGCAGTCTGTCTAGCATTGTGAGGAGTCTGACCTTGAGGCAGGGACATAATCCCAGGGTCTAGGGGAGGATGGAGCAGAAGCAGGAGCAGCCATTGGGCTCTTTGAACACTGCTGTGGAACAGGAAAGGGTCAGGGTGTGAGTGATGGGGGGCCAGTCTGGGCAGGCTTCCTGGACCTGGAGAGGGGAGAAAGGAGAGATGGCAGGGCAGGCAGGGGTGAAAGGCTGGTGAGCCATGCCCAAGGCCACAGGGTTTGTCCTTAGAGGGGAAGAGGATGCTGGATGATTCCAGGAAGGGCCAGAAGGGAAGGAGAGGGCATGGGAATGGGATGCTGGGGACTGCTTTTCCCTGGCTGCATGGATTGGGTGTGATGAAAGAGTAGTCTGGGGACCGGATCACCGGGGTCCTTGCGCTCCAACACTCCCCACCTTTGCAGGACGTGGACTGCGCCTACCTCCGCAAGTCAGACCTGGAGGCCAACGTGGAGGCCCTGGTCCAGGAGATCGACTTCCTGAGGCGGCTGTATGAGGAGGTGCGGGCTCAGGAGCCAGGCAGGCGCCTGGTAGCCAGCAGAGAGGAGAGCTGGGGGCGGGGTGTTGGATAGGATGTGGGTAGGCGCCGCTGTCCCTGAGGCTGTGAGTGGGCGGGCTGGGGACCAGAGAAGGCCTGAGAAGGTGGAGTCCAGGACATGGTAGGTGGGGCTGTGTTCTCAACTAAAGTCGCTGCCCTCACCTCCTGCAGGAGATCCGCGTTCTCCAATCCCACATCTCAGACACCTCCGTGGTCGTCAAGCTGGACAACAGCCGGGACCTGAATATGGACTGC
>NW_022436942.1:24101431-24121191 GCF_009761245.1 Sapajus apella | reverse complement strand
TGAGCATCTCTCCTTTCCCAGTGCGAGGAGATGAAGGCCACGGTGATCAGGCACGGGGAGACCCTGCGCCGCACCAAGGAGGAGATCAACGAGCTGAACCGCATGATCCAGAGGCTGACGGCCGAGGTGGAGAACGCCAAGTGCCAGGTATGGGGCATCTGTGCCCAAGGCCCGAGAGACTGAATGCCTAACCCTTGTCGCACAGCCTATGTGTGCCCTCCCTGGATCTCAGCGTTCATGCTCCAGCCCCTCTGTCCATGTAGAGTCCCTGGTGTGGTTTCTCAGTGAGTCCCAGGTGATGAAGGCAAGAGGCTCTGTTTCCGGATGCTCTCAGCTTGGTAGGGAGTGTGGTCTCATCCAGGTAAGCATCAGAGACTCTAATCTGCCTTCTTCTCTCTGTTCTCTTCAGAACTCCAAGCTGGAAGCCGCGGTGGCCCAGTCTGAGCAGCAGGGTGAGGCGGCCCTCGCCGATGCCCGCTGCAAGCTGGCCGAGCTGGAGGCCGCCCTGCAGAAGGCCAAGCAGGACATGGCCTGCCTGATCAGGGAGTACCAGGAGGTCATGAACTCCAAGCTGGGCCTGGACATCGAGATTGCCACCTACAGGCGCCTGCTGGAGGGCGAGGAGCAGAGGTGGGTCCCATAGACCTTACACTTTCCCAGCTCTGCCAGGGTCTCAGCGTGCGCTGTCCTCACACTCCTGGCAGCACTCAAGTATTGTTTCTTAACCTCCCCACCCTGCAACCAGACAGGTAATTTGTGTAAGTCCTTTAAATATGATCTATCTCCGTCTGAGTTTCTCATCTTCACCCAGGCACTGATCTTGGATTGCAGTCATGTTAATCTCAGTTGAGATCCAGTAATCTGGCAGCAGGCATCCCTGTTACTGAGAAGCCTAATTAAGGCTTGGGGCCAGCTTGCCTGGGTAGTGCTTCTTCCCTTCCAGCTGTAGCTGCATGGGCCACTCAGGATTCCTTATCTTTTTCCTAGTCTGGCCCTGGTCCCAGCCCCAGGCCTGGGAGTTCAGATGTATCCCCCAAGGACAGATTCAGATAGAGGACACCAAACTCACACTTTTCTATTGTAATGGCAATGAGCACCCAAAGTGGTCTTCCTTTGTGGCAGGTGGGAATGAGTTAGAGAGCAAGGATTTATCCCTTGGGGCAGTTACGCCTTGCTCTCAGGATTTTTGCTTATTTGCTTGCTTGAGAGGTGGGGGGAGAGGAGAAGACCCATTGGTCACTCAGCTTTCCTGTGGCTGGAGGGCAGATAGCTATTCAGCTCCTACTCCCAGAAGGACAACCCTCCCAGAATGTGAGCTCATTGTTTGCCCTTGGTTTCTTTCCCCCAGTTAGTCAGTTGGTCTCACTCCATGCTCTGTTTCTCATGGACAGTCAGGCCCTTAGCCCTGGGGAGAGGAGGGTGAAGAGTGGGGATGCAGAGGGAGCATCTTGTGTATTTTGGAAATGGGGAACACAGGTTTGTGACCTGGAACTTAAAGTGGCCTCATGATGAGATTTCCAACAAACTCAAGTTATTGCATTGGAAAGCTCAGAGGCAGGGGTCTGGCTGGGGCTGAGGAGTTTCCTAAGTGAAGAATTCTGGGAGGAGGAGTTTTCCAAGTCTGAATTTGGAAGTTGGAGAGACACATGGAAATGGCATTGGAATCTGAGTGGCCCACTCCTCCATCACATGGGGCTCTTGGAATGAACTCAGGAGCGTTGGTGTAGGTTACCTAGGGAAGCTGGGCATGGGACAGTTTGATGGTGGCTGTGGCCTCCCCTATCTGAAGCTGATTTCACCAATCTTTGGCCACTATGCATTCAGGGAACTCCATTTGCTTCCCTTGGGGGAAGCTGTGTGGGAAGAAAATGCTGGCTGGGTGGAAATGGGTGGCCTAGGTGGCAGCCCTGCCTTGTCATTGGACATTTCCTCCTTCTGGGCCTCAGTGTTTCCATCTGCAGGATGAGAGGACCGTGGTGAGGAGTCTCAGAGCCTGTTCTAAAATCCCATTTGTTTATCCAACGGTTTTGTATTGAGCCAGGCAATGTTTTTAGGTGGTGGGGAAAGGCATAGACACAAACGAAAACGCTTACCCTCCTGAAGCCTATAATCTAATGACAGCAATCAGACTGGATTTCAGAATTTAAATCTGCTCCCCTCAAATGCACCTGCCATTCAGTCAGAGCCAACTTCGAAGGAGTGGCAGCTGATAATAGGCCTTAACGGCTGTGAGCCAGAGCTAAGCACTGTAGGCCTCTTATTTGATTCAGTCCTCACAAGAGATTTACAAAGTAGATTCTCCTGACGAGGAAGCCTAGGCCAAGGTTGGCCGAAGCTGGGGTTGCACAGCTCAGAAAAGGTGGAGAGCGAGGCGCTGGCAGGCCTTCTGTCTCCAGACCCTCACGGTGACCCGGGGCTAGGCTGGCCGAGCGCGTTTCTTGCCCCCTCCCTTTGGCAAATGCCCAGATGGAAAGCCACAAATGTCCCCCTCCACCTTGGCCGCGGAGGCCCCTGCGCCTTTTCCGTGGTACTGACCTCTCCCCTCTTCTCTCCGCAGGCTGTGTGAGGGCGTCGGCTCGGTGAATGTCTGTAAGTAGTGGGGTCCGTCCCTTCCTCACGCTGGGCGGGTCTGGACACCTCCGGGGAGGGGGCGCGTGCGCTTGCAGCAAAGCCACCCACCCGGCCGTGGTTGTGCCTGATGCGCGCCTCCATCTCTTCCCTGCAGGCGTCAGCAGCTCCCGCGGTGGCGTCGTCTGTGGCGATCTCTGCGCCTCCACTACTGCCCCTGTTGTCTCTACCAGAGTCAGCAGCGGCCCCAGCAACAGCAACGTGGTGGTGGGCACCACTAACGCCTGCGCCCCCTGCTCCGGGGTCGGCGCCTGCGGCGGCAGCTGTAAGAGGTGCTAGGAGGCTGCGGCCTCCGCCAGCGCCTGTCGCTGTCACTCTCCACCCAGCCGGTACTTCGCGCCACCGGAAAGCGCCGCCCGCGCCGGCCTCCCAAGAGCCGCCGCCAGCTGCGGGCACTCTGAGTGCCCTCCCAACCGCTCCGCTCCGGGCGCCATCCCGGGTCGCAGGTGTCCGGGGAGGCCCGGGCGGCGCCGTGGTCTCTCTCTGCAGCCTTTCCCAGTAGTCAATTTGTTGTCTTGAGGATTCATCCTTTCCTTCCGCCTGCATTCTGTTTTTCGCTGTATGCACTGGTCCTGCCTGACTGCTTCCCCAAAGCTTGGAGGAACAGGGGAGGCCCGGGCATGTCCCTCTCTGCAGGACCGGGGACACTGCCCATGCGCTTCTGCCTGTGGAATGGAGACGCGGACCCTGGATGGTGGTTCTGTGACTCTGCGAGGAACAGGCCCACGCTTGGGGAGAGCACCTCCCTTCCAGGGCTGCCCCCAAGAGCTTCTGAAAAACCAGTGACTCTGCTGCCTTCTTTGTCTTTGTTTCACTCTGTGTTTCCAATAAACTCTCCAATAAACTCATTGTAGCGAATCAAGCCTCGTGTCTCAGAGTCTTGAAAATGCCAGGGCCGTCCTGTGATAGACGCTCCCTGCCAGAGCGCCTAAGGACCTGTTGATCTATTAGCTATTTTTCAGTAGCTGAAAATGACATCTGTCCTTGAGCAGCCCAGGCCTTGGGGAAAAGGAGGGAAGGCTCATGGAGCCAGGGAATCTTATGGGGTCATGGGTTTCTCTAGACCAGGAATTCTCTTCTTCAGCACTACTGACGTTGTGAGCTGGGCCATTCTTTGCGTTAAGGCTGTTGTGTGCATTTGGTAGGATGTTTAGTAGTACCCCTGGCCTCAGTCCACTTGATAACAGGGGTCCTCCACCGCCCTCTTGTGACAATTAAAAATGTTTCTAGACGTGGCCACATGTTTCCTAGGGGTTCTCAACTACCGTGATCATCCACCGCCCCCACCCCCGGGCCATCCTGGAGGGAGAAAGGGCATGGGGGAAAAAGATGCATGAGAATGGAAGGAAGGTATGTGAGAAGCAGTATGGGGGGAGGAAAAGCCTTGGGTTGAGAGTCAGGAGAACTGTGCTTCTCATTCCAAGCCTTGATGGCTATTGGCCACATGCGTGACTTTGGGCAAATTGCTTCCATCCCTGATCTTCAGTTGCCTTGGCTGTGGAATGGGGAGTTTGGACAGTATTCCTAAGATCCTTCTAGCTCCCTAAGTGAGATTGTTTGAAAGGGTTATGTTAATGCCCTTTGAGTTTGCCTTGCCAGTTCAGCCATTTACTAGTCTGTAACTGTGGGCAAATCACTAACCCTCCCTGAACATTAGTTCCTTCATATTTAAAATGGGATGATGACATCTACTGGGCTGTAGGGAGGTGCTTCAGATATTTCACATAACAAGTCACCCGAAGGGAGAATCTTGAAACAGTGATGCTTTATCATGCCTCAGGGTTCTGTGGGCTTACCGAGCAGTTCCACTTTACGTGGTGCTGTCTGGAGGCCTAGGATGTCTGAAAGGCCCAATATGGCCACAATCTCACATGGCTGGACTTGGTGCTGGCCACCAGCTGGGAATCAGCTGAGGTGGTTGGCCAGGGTGTATCAGTCAATTAGAAGACAATAATTTGAACATAGAAGGTTTAACATAAAGTATTATTAACCATAACAGAGATTGGCTAGTACAAAGCAAAAACTCTAAAGACCACAGGAGCTGCAGCCATAAGGAGCAGCCCCTACCCCTAGGTGTTTTCTCTAGCATCTAAGGGTAATCTATGTGCTGGTGGTCCACCCGTAGGTGTTTTCTCCAGCATCTAAGGATAATCTATGTGCTGGTGGTCCAGCTTTCACCGATTGTCTCCTTGAGCACATTCAGTCTCTGCCTGACGCCGGGGCCCAAAGTCAGCGTCACAGCTTTTGGGTTTTGTTTCGGCAGCACCCCTCCACCAGGTACTAACTTGCCCTCCACTTTTCTATTGCTGTGTAACAAGACATCCCCAAATTTAGTGGCTTAAAGCAACAATCTTTTTCATAGTTGTGTAAATTGCCTTGGTGATTCTTCTGCTTCCTGTCATTGACTAGGGCTCTGGCACTGCTGAGAGATCCAGGATGGCTTCACTTGTACGGTTGGCATTTGGAGCTACCTCTGGTCAAGAGCTCAGGAGCTGATGGCCAGGGCCTTGTTCTTCTCTATGTACTCCAATACCCTTCAGACCTCCTGGGCATGGAAGCTGCAGAAGGTGCTTTCCATCGGATTCTATTGGTCAAAGCAGTCACGGGGCCAGCCCAGGATCCAGGGGAGGAAAAAAGCTTCCACCTTTGATATGAGCGGTGCCATGGACAGAGAGGGAGGAGTTGTTGGGGGCTCATCTCTGAAGATAGCTACCACAGGAGGATTAAATGGGACAACACAGATAAGTTTGGGGTATAGTGTCACGTGCAACAGATACTAAACAATTAGTGTATCTGGCTGCTCTTGTTATTACTGTTGCCATAACATCATAGCAGTGCAGCATTCTCAGCCAGGGGCAGAGGGGGCTGGTAGGAAAAACTGGAAGCTGGAGGTCTGGCATCTCAGCTTTTGTCAACAAGAGTGTGTGGCCAACCCCTTCAGCTCTGGAGCCTCGGGTAGTTTACCCACTTGATAAAGGCAGGTGATAGCAGCAGCCCACTGAGTGAACGAGAGCTTCAGCTGGTATGCAGGGCAGGCTGGATGCCATGGCACTGCTACTCTGGGTACTGACACTACCACACCGGCCCTATCTCGGGCTTGTCAGCAAAGAGGGATCTACCATCCAGCTAGCTCACATTCCTCAGCAGCCAGCAGGAAGCTTCCAGAGAAGAGGGAGCTGGCTGTCTATATGAGCATGGAAGGCCCATAGCACCTACCTCTGCAAGAGTATGGGAGAAGTGCCTGGAAGGAAGGAGGAATGAGAAACGCGCTTGGGTAAAGAAAGCTTTCATGGAGTGGAGTTGGAGCTGGAGTAGGAGGGGCTGCAGAGGAGGATGTAGAAAGCAGCCCCCGCTCTCCTCAGCGCTTTCCCGACGCATCACAGCTCCTGGATGGCCCCCTGCTCCTTCTCCAGCTCCACCTCTCACATGCTGTTCCCCATGTCTGGAACACATTTCTCCTCCTGGCTAACTCTTTACTTTGGTTCACTTCTTGCTTTCAAATGTAAGCTTCACAGGGACAAGCATCTTTAACTATTTTCTTCATTTAAAGGAACCCGAGTTCATGTAACAGCACCAGCTACACAACAGGTGCTCAATAATGATTTGTTGATGGAATAAATGAGCTCCTGGTTTTCCTTTAGGTCTCAGTTTCAAGATTACCTCCTTCAGGAAGTAATCAGCTTTGCCTGCTTAACAACCCTTTGGCTGTGCTTCTCTTTTTCTCCCAGCACCAAGGCTCAGGGCTCTGCATGGCCACCCGCTCCTTGGTGGAGAGGCGGCAGTAGTGGTGGAGAAGATGGACTCAGGGACCCAGGACCAGAGGCTCTGACAGTCTTGTGTGGCCCCTTGAGCTGGTTGGGTGGAAGAGAGATGCGTCACCACCAGAGGCACAGAGCCTCTGGGTTCCCCCAGGTGGCACCTCCATAACCTTCTGAGGGTGGCAGCCCTTACAATATCCTCCTTAACCCCTGAGAAGGGAGTGTTAAACCCCAGAGCAGAGATCAGAGCCCCTTCCCAATAAGGGCAGAACTGAAAAGGCCCCTGGAGAGCCTCTGGTCCAACCCCTTACTCGACAAGTGTTCAGGGCATCTGAAGCCAGAGAAGGGGAGAAAGGCAGGGGGGAAATGGGGAATGGGGAGCAGTGAGAGACACTGAGAGATCAATCAGAGCTACACATACTGGGGATGGTACATTGTGTTTAAGTTTGGACTTTGTCCCGGGGACAGTGGTGGCTCACTGAAAGGGCAGCCTTGTGTTTGATGAAGGTCTCTTTGGCTGCTGTGAGGTGGGAAGAGCAGGACTCCAGGCAAGATGGTGGTGACTGGGCGTGGTGGCAGCAGTAGGGAGAAGGAAAGAGGGGGATGGAGAGGTATTTAGGAGGCAGAAAAAGAAGTCCTTGGGGCTTAATGAATATTGAGGGTGCAGGCATGGATAAATCATAGGTTCTGGTTTGGGCAACTGTGTTGATGATCTTGGCAGGATAGACTGGAGGAGACCCCAGTTGAGAGGGTGGGAAGCAATGAGTTAAGCTGGAAGGTGTGCTGAGGTAGAAGCATCTCTAAAACTGCCAAATGGAGGTGTCTTGTGGGAACTGGAGCTGGTGGGTCTAAGCTGAGGAGGGAGGGAAAGAGGAGAATCATCAGGGCTCTGAAGCCCAGGTGGAGGATTTTAACTAGGGAGGACATTAACTGCGGTGGTAGCTGAAGGCAAGAGGCTGATGCAATTGCCTAGGGAGCGTGCAGAGAGGTGAGAAAAGGCCCTGGGGTGGTTGGAGGTTTGAGGCAAGGTGCAGGTGAGGTGTGTGGCCTGTGAGCGGAACCTCCTGGGAGAAGCTGGGAGCCTGGCTTGGGAGACAAGGAGGTAAAAGGCTCGAGACTCAGGAATTGGGAGGTGGGAGAGAGAAGGAGGCGGGGAGCCCCTGGAGCATGGGTGGAGGCCAAAGGGCCCTGGGGGGCCTGGAGATTCCAGGGGGAACTAAGGAAGTGGGTGGGTCCTCCAAGGACGTCCTGGCGAGATGGGTGGGAAAGGCCAGGGGCTGGGTTGAGGCTGGGCTGAGGCTGGGGCTGGGTGAAGCGGGGGAATGAAGAGGGCCAGCATGGAAGGCGATGTGCTACCCCCCAGGCGGGCTGTAGCCTTGCGATGACTGTTCCAGCCCTGATTCCTCGAGGGTGGGTCAGGGGCAGGTGCCGAGGCTCTCATCTTTCCCTATTTGGTGGGCAGCATGAGGAGGACGTGGCAATGGGGTGGGGACCAGACTGACACAGGGTGGCCCCCCAAGGGTGGCTGCTGGCACTCCTGGTGGTTGCTGCTGTGGTACCTATGTGGTGGGATGACTGGGCGCAGAGTGAAGATGTGTGGAGAAGAGAAAGTGGGGGGCAAGAATGGGGCAAAACTCAAACATGCATGCATGCACACATACCCATGCACACATATAAACATGTGCATGCACGTGCACTGCCTTCCCTCTGATCCTCCGGCCTCCTTGGTCCTCTTCAGAGCCAGTTGGAAGAACAAAACCCTGCGCCATTCCGGACTGACAGGTGTGACAGGTGGAAGGTGCTGTGAGCACAACCAGCACTGCCTGGCCAGGAGATGATAGAACCATGTGGGGACAGGGCGCCACGGGTGTCCAGGCTGAGAACAGGCCAGAATGACTCTAGTGTTCAGGCCATATCATCAAGCTGGGATGGTCACCAGCTGGTGGGTGTGGGGGCGCTCCAAGAAAGCAAGACATTGCGGCGCAGAAAGCAGGTCCCCCAGTTTATTGGATAAGAGAAGACAAGAGGCCAGAGAGGCAGGGGGAACAGTCTCACAGTGCTCCTTTAAGAGAAGAAAGGCCCTTATCTCTGGGAGGTGCTGAAGGCTGAGACCGGGGAAGGAATGGGTCTATTGCCCAGCTGCAGGCCCCTTTCCAGTGGGATGAGAGGTGGGGAGGAGCCGCTGGTGGGAATGAGCCGATGGTGTATTCTCAGAACACAAGGGGAAAAGCCAGCGACGTGCTGCTGTTCTCAGCTGGGGGTAGGGCAGTGAGTGGCATGTCTGGCAGGCAGAAGGGGCTTTTCTGGCTCTCTTTTGGGCCACCTAACACCTTCCCTGGCCACAGGAGCCCCCTCCACAGGTGGTGTTCAGCTGGCCACAGGGTGCACACAGTCCAGTGCTCACCACCAGGTTCCCGTTGCAGGGGGCACTGCAGACGCTGCCCGTCACCGGCCGGGAGCCTGACACGCAGAGGTCTCCGCACACGACCCCACCCCGGGAGCTGCTGACACCTGTGGGAACAAGGGCAGGGTCAGGAGACCTCTGCTGGTGGCCGTCCCATTCAGCCACCTTCCTTTGATCTGTCTGAGGTATTGGCCATCCAGGGAAGGATGCGAAGAGCCTCCAGTTCTATTCTGAAGGTGTGGAGGGAACCCTCACCTGGGAGCCAGCAGACCAGGGCTCTGGTCCTGGTTCTGCTTTGTGACCTTGAGGGTCCCTTCCGTTATCTGGGTTTCAGCTTTCTCACCAAGGTGAAGGTTATGAGTGACATCTGAGGTCCCTTCTTGCAGTGACATATTATTATTCTTTCCCCTCCTCAACACATTCATGCTGTGAGGTTCTTCCTGCAAGTTAACCTCAGTCTCTTTTGCTGCATGACCAACCTTCCCCCTTTACTGGGGGAATTATTGGAAACACTCCTCCCAAAGTCTCTGTGTATACTCATAGTCACAAAGTCCTTTTTCCCCAATCTACATTGTTCTTTTCAGGGCTCAAGATACTTACAGACATTCACAGCTTCAACACCGTCACACAGCCTGAGTGGGGGAAAAGAGAAGGAGGGGAAGATAAAAGAAAAGTCAGAATGAGGTCACCAAATTTCCCCTAGGTGCTGAAATTGGTCATCACAGGGCTATTTCTGACCTACGTATATGCCCTTGTGTAACTTAGAAAAAGGTGCCTTTCTGGCAGTTGAAGCAACGCCAGGGCACACTGTTTAGCAGGCAGAGTATGGTTGGATTTCAGCTCTCACGTGTCTTTCTGCTGGCTGTTTTGTGCAGTGAACAACCTGAACAACCATATCTGGCAGGTCTGGATAGGCTCAGCTTTCAGAAGTGGAAGGCCCCTTGGGAGGATGAGGTCAGGGGTGGAGTTTGGCCAGCAACCCTGCCCTAGAGTAGGTGATGTTCTAGAATCCAGGCAGGGTATGGCTCTTGGGACAGTTGAAAATGAGACAACTTGAAGATATGGATCCGGGATCCGTAGAGGCAAGAATGTCACGTGGGGACTGAGACTGAGTTAGGGAAAAATCAAAGGTGAGCAGGTCTATGCAAGGGAGTGCTTAGGGCTGGGTTGGACCCACCTCTGCTCCTCGCCCTCCAGCAGGCGCCTGTAGGTGGCAATCTCGATGTCCAGGCCCAGCTTGGAGTTCATGACCTCCTGGTACTCCCTGATCAGGCAGGCCATGTCTTGCTTGGCCTTCTGCAGGGCAGCCTCCAGCTCTGCCAGCTTGCAGCGGGCGTCACTGAGGGCTGCCTCACCCTGCTGCTCAGACTGGGCCACTGCGGCTTCCAGCTTGGAGTTCTGGGAGGTAGGGGAATATGGAGAGGAGAAAGCAAATTTTAGTTTCCTGAAATCCCAGCCAGCCTCCAATAGGATCGTTCAACTTCTATCTTAAAATACTATCTCTCCAATCAGCTTCCTAACCTTCCTTCCTTCCCTCTTCACTTACACACACACACACACACACACACACACACACACACACACACACACACACAGAGATACTCACACACACCTTGGCCAAGACAATCAGAAAGATCTCAGAAGATTCCTTATCTTACTCTGTCACCCATGAGGCTACACTGGGAAGACTTTTCCAGGGTCTAACTCAATCCCTCTGTTGAGGGCTAACCCTACTCTCTTCCTATACTGAGGGGTGGGCCGGGCTCTCACACCTGGCACTTGGCGTTCTCCACCTCGGCCGTCAGCCTCTGGATCATGCGGTTCAGCTCGTTGATCTCCTCCTTGGTGCGGCGCAGGGTCTCCCCGTGCCTGATCACCGTGGCCTTCATCTCCTCGCACTGGGAAAGGAGAGATGCTCATGAGGCTCAGGGTGGGACCTCCCATCCATTCAGGACACCACGGATGGTTGTGCAGATTGTGCAGTGCTCAGCCTGTGCAACCACACATGGCAGTCCTGCCCTGCCACCTCAACCTGAGAGCTATTGGCTTTTCTCTTACCATCCTTAGGGATCAGAATCCCCAGACAAAGAAGCCTTTTCTACTTGATGCCTCACATCCCTCCCACTGCCATGTCTAGCAGGCAGGTGTGCTGCCCCACTCACCTTGCTGCGGTACCAGGACTCAGCCTCTGCCCGGCTGCGGGTGGCAATGTCGTCGTACTGTGCCTTGATCTCGGCAACAACGCAGTCCATGTTCAGGTCCCGGCTGTTGTCCAGCTTGACGACCACGGAGGTGTCTGAGATGTGGGACTGGAGAATCCGGATCTCCTGCAGGAGAAGGAAAAAGAAGGACACACTCACTTGTCTGGGCTGGCCCTAATCCCTGGATGCCTATCATCCTTTTGGCTCATCTGGAGCGAACCTCTCATATTCGGAGAAACAGACCTGATGAAATCGCATAACTTTCTGCACAAATAGGAAATCCCCTTAGAGGAAACACAACCGCTTCTCAACTGCTTGCTTTTGTAATTATTCAGGGCCATGTGAAGCCAGCATGATCCAGATGCTTTCAAGGGGCTCAGACGCTGTGTGTGGGGCCCCTTTCCATCCTCCTAGACCAACCCCATGAAGGAAGGCTGCTGCTGCCAGAGAAAGTCCTGAGCCAGAGCAATGGGTTCGAGGCTGTCTGACGCTGTGTGGGGCCTATGCTGCAGTTGTCTGGGATGCTCACTCCTCACTCTCCTGCCCCTTACTAAATCTGTTCCTTGTTGGTTCTCCATTCCTCTGTCTCCCTGCTCCTTCCCTCTCCTTGCTCCCTGCCAACCCTCCAGCCGTGAGCCTGGGTTCATATGTCAGCAGGCCTGGTCCATGCCCGTGGGTGTCTGGGTGGGAGTGGGGGTCCCGTGGGGGGATCTGTGCCCGCCATGGCTGAGAGCCCCGTACCTCCTCGTACAGCTGCCTCAGGAAGTCGATCTCCTGGACCAGGGCCTCCACGTTGGCCTCCAGGTCGGACTTGCGGAGGTAGGCGCAGTCCACGTCCTGCGAGGGGTAGAAGGGGCTGTGAGGCTGGCTCTCCCCAGAGGGCTCTGAGGACCTGGCTGCAGTGTGGCAGGGCAGAGAGGATGGGTGGTGGGACTTGGGGCAGGCTCAGGGCCAGCTGGGCTTCTTTTACCTTCTTTAGAGCCACAAACTCGTTCTCTGCTGTGGCGCGAAGTGCAACTTCTTCTTCATACCTGAGGTGAGCAGGGAGAACAGGACCATGTCAATGGCTCTTGATCTTGGCCGTGAGCATGTGTGCAAAGGCGCCTCCTTCCTCGACCTCCCCCTGCTCATCTCCACCCCCAAGTGAAATGGGCAGAGCTCTGGGGGAAGCAGGCTGCTGGCACGGGCCTACTGGGATGCACTGGAGAACCCAAGTACCCACTTCCCAGTTTTGGTGGAGGTTGGGAGGGCAGGATCTGGAAGCTGAATGTGTGAATGTGTGTGGGTGGGGAGTGGGACGTGCTGTTTTTTTCACCCAGGTCTCCATTGTCTCTTCCTTTGAGCTCTCCCCTAGTCCCACTCAGCTGCAGGTGGTGGGATCCTCGCTCTGTCTCTCCCCTCCTGGCCTGAGCTGTGGGAGGCAACTCAGAGACAGGGAGGGAGGGGTGTGCTGGGCCTGGGGAGCCCATGGAGAGAATGTCACTGAAGGAAGCTGGCCACTCTTCAAAAGCAGATTCCTTTTGAGGACCCAGTGCGTGTTCTTCATATCATACGTCACACTTTGTAGTGGAAGGGCTAGATCTGTGGCTATGTCATGCCTGCCTTCCAGCAGACTGCAGGTTCTGCAAGGACCTGCACTGTGTGGACTGCGTGGCCCTGCGTCACTGGCACAGCACAGTGTGCTGTCGTGTGGCAGGTGATCAGATAGTGTTAGCTGAGTGAGGGAGCAAACTTAGGAAGAAGTATGTTCTTGACTTTGAGATCTGGTCTCAAAGGGACCAGGGAATATGAGTTTTTGTGAAAGATGGATGGAGAAAGGGAGAGAGCATTGTTTCCCTGATCTGCTGGTGGAAAGACATGCAGAGCCTCAACCCCACAAAGGGCTAGGGCCCACTCAAGAGACCCCTGTGTCTCGAACAGGGGGTGCAAGGGGTGCGGGTTCTTCTCCACTCTCAGGTAGAGATCTCAGCTGCAGACTGGATACTCCCCCGAGGCTCAGGGAGGTGCCACCATGCTCTTTCCTGTGCCCAGCGTCCCTCCTGTCCACACTCACTTCTTCTTGTAGCCCTCCAGCACCTCCTGCACGTGGTTGAGCTCCGAGGCCAGCCTCCCGCTGTCGGCCTCCACACACTCAGCCTCCCGCCGCAGAGTCTCGATGTAGCCCTCAAACAGGGGCTCCAGGTTGCTCTGGCAGCACTCGCGGTTCTGGAAGAACTGCAGCTTGGTCTCCAGCAGCTTGTTCTGCTGCTCCAGGAAGCGCACCTGCCACCCAGAGGCAGAGCGTAAGAATCTTTTCTTGCAGCATCAGAGGGCAAGAGGGGTTCCCAGCACCAGGGCCTGAAGGCCCCCAACTCCCTGACTCAGGGTCTTCTCTGGCAGGGAAGACTGGCCTGTCCCGAGGAGCAGGCTGCCTCCCAGACAACCTCTTGCTCTAAGCCTTCCTGTCTTTATCTCAAAGGTAGGTTCCTTTCCTCATTGTCAAAACTGACCCTCTCCTATCCCATTCCTCTCACAAAATGCCATCAGGGCTTAACCAGTTCACCACCTGGAAGTTCTTCCTCGGAGCTAACTTTAACCTCTTCTAAGTCAATTTACCTGGTGTCATGGAAAATGCTGGAAGAGTCCAGATTCTGCTACCACTTGTTAACAATGGGCCCTTGGGTAAAACACTCATACCTCTGCAGAGTGGGGAGGTTGAAGCTCACCGCACTATGAGGATTAAAAGAACCATTTAACAGAAGGGAGCCCAACACTGAACAGCTACTGCTGTTCAATCACAGCAAGCCAGGTGGACTTTTCTAGAAAGGTAGACTGTAAAAGTTGAAAAATAAAGCATGTACCAATTATTCAAACCCTACAACAACAATGCAATTAGAATAATAGTCACCTGGAATATGATACTAGGAATGTCCTGTGCTCCAACCCCCTCATTTTACTGATGAGGAATTGGAGGCCAAAGAGGTTCCCCAACTGCCTGAGAGCTCACAATGGCAGAGGACAGCTCAAACTCTGATCTTCTGCTCTGCAGGGGAGTCTTCTCTCACTATGACAATTGCAGGAAAATTTCACATCTCTCCCAGCCATGAGGCTGGCCCACCACCCCACTCAGCTTCTTTTGTCTAATAACTTGGCCACGCCCTTGGCAAGGCCTATCTTATGCTATCCTTGGTCTCTCATGCTTTTAGAAGTTTCAGATTTTTTTTTTCCAGTCCTTTCTGGTGGGCATCTCTCTAGTGTGACTTCTCTCTTGAGGTTGGCTCTGGAGGGCTCTTTCCAACCCCAGAACATGCTCCTAGTTAGAGCCTTTTTTCCCAGTCACTCACACCATTGCTACGTGGTGATTGCCTGGATTTGGTGGAGAGGGGGCTGCAGACTTGAGCTGGAAACTGACTTCACAGATGGTTTCAACCGAACCCAGGCTGTGCACTGCCTGCCTCCCCATAAAGCCCATGA
Source organism: Sapajus apella (assembly GCF_009761245.1). Lineage (NCBI taxonomy): Eukaryota > Metazoa > Chordata > Mammalia > Primates > Cebidae > Sapajus > Sapajus apella. The sequence continues at coordinate 24,106,747 of NW_022436942.1, read as the reverse complement.
GGATGGGGACCACGTCTCTTGCTCACCCCTGGATCCTGAGCCCCAGGCGTAGTGGCTTTGACAAACTACTCTGGCCCCTGCTCAGTGACCAAATCACTGCCTGGTATAGAAAGTTCTATGCCATCCACAAGACCACCTCAGACAGTCTTCCAGCACCACACTTACTAGCCCTGCCTTGATGGAGAGAGCACCTCCTTGGCGTTTAAGCAGTTATTTGGCTTCAAATGCTCTGAGCGCCCACACAGTTGTCTCTCGCTCACTAGGCGATATTATTGCTCAGTATGGAAGACTCTGCCCCTCATTCTGCTTATGTGTTTTCAGTGAATCTCCCCCAACAGTCTGGAGGCTCCTGGTCCTGTTTTTGTCTTTCTGTCTGTGTCCTAGAAGTATGACTACCTTTCCCTTTGGCCTGGGAACTTCCGTGAGCAAGTTCTTGCTTTTGACTTCCCTGTCAGTGCCCAGCCTGCGTCCTGACCACGATTAGGAGCTCAGGAAGGGTGTGATCCAGGACACCCACCTTGTCGATGAAGGCCGCAAACCTGCTGTTGAGGCCCTTGATCTGCTCCTTCTCCTCCTGCTTCACGCACTGCGCGTTGGGGTCGATCTCCAGGTTGAGGGGCGTGAGGAGGCTCTCGTTGACCGACACGGTGGTGATGCAGGGGGGGCTGGGCCCGCACACGCCCCCGGAGCGGTAACCGAAGCTGCGCCCGCAGGAGCCGGCACGGAAGCCCCCGCACACGCTGTGGCTGCCGAAGCCCCCGGCGAGGCCGCGGTAGCAGGAGATGCCGCGGTAGGGGGCGGCGGTGATGCAGCAGCGGCCGGGCCGGGGCCCGCAGGCCGAGATGCAGCTGAAGTTTCCTGGGCGGAACCCACAGCCCATGGAGTTGAAGCCACAGGTCATGATGGAGGTCAGGAGCTGTCTGAACAGTGAAGATGGCAGAGGGTGGAGCCAAGGGCCTGTGCTCCTGGGCTGATGGCAGGCCCTTTTATATGCCAGGAGCAGCTGGCATTAAAAGAGGCAGCAAAGAGACAATAGCTGAATTTTATTGGCTTGGCATCACCCTGGCCTCTTAAGCTGGAACCCTGCTTGCCTCTTCAGTGTGGCTGCATCAACAACAATCCCGGGCCACGGGCCCTGTTTCATCTTCAAAGCCCTTTACAAGCTTCCTCCTTGCTGCTGCCCCTCCCATTGGCACTGCTGTGGAGCGGGGAGAGGGGCTCCTGAAAGCATCAGTTGCATTCCACTCTCCAAGTGAGGAGAATGGATGCATTGACCTGGGGTGAAGCTTGCTCTCTGAACCCTGTTCTGAAACAGACAGAGCTGGGCTATGGGCCCTGGACCCCTGGCCTGGCCCTGGGGTAGAGTGGCTGGCCTGTCCCAAGGAGCGGGCTGCCTCCCAGACAATCTCTTGCTCTAAGCCTCCCTGTCTTTACCTGAAAGGCAGGTTCCTTTCCTCATTGTCAAAGTTGGCCTTTCCTAACCCATTTCTGCCCAGAGCCTGGTCAGGGATGGGAGTGGGGTAGAGATTTGGGGGTGAGGAGAAGGCAGGGTCTTTGCCACCTAGGGACACCGTCTGGGACATGGAAGAAACTGGTTCAGGGAGTTCAGGACAGAACCAGGGCTATGCTTCAGAGTTCCAGGAGTCATCACTGATGGGATGGGGAGTGGGGAGTGTGGAATGCCTCAGAGCAACAGGGACTGAGCAGGGAAGGCTTCATGGGTGACAGTGGGGACCTGGGTTTGAGGAGGATTGGGGTGGAGTGGTACGGGCTGAGAGGTGACCAGAAAAAAGGCTGGCTCTGATTTGCAGACTAGACTATGTATACTCATTCATTCAGGAAATACTTATTTGGTGCCCACCAATTAGGCACTAGCCACTGTGCTATGTTCTGGAAATCCTGCAGAGACCTGGGGTGCTTGGAGGTAGCATGCACAAGGAGGAGCCAACATTTGGTCAGAGGGAGGAGGCCACAGGTGGGGGGAAGGCCCCTACAATGTCCAGGCTGACTGGTATCCTTTAGGCTCCCAACAGGAAAGCTTAGTGATGGGGTGGTGTGGTGTATGTACTCACCAGGAAGGAGGGAAGGTGCTGTGTCTATGGGAGGTGAGGAGGTCAGCAGGGTCCTTAAATGAGGTCACCCCCTCACCTCAGAGGACATATTGGGTCAGAGAAGGGTGCCAGCTCATGTGACTGTTCCTAAAGCCAAGCTGGCTTACTTTGGCCCCTTGTTCCTTTGGGTTAGGACAGGCAATGGCTTTGATGGATGGACAGCAGGACCAAGCCAGGAGGTTTGCCCTAACCCGAGGACCTGAGCCCATAAACCCTTCCCAACGCACGTCTCTGGACTACTTTTGTCAGGAGAGGATGAGGAGGACTTCACTAATGGACCTGTGTCCTGACCCGGCCACAACCCAACACTGACCCAGTCTGGGCTAACAGTAACCCTCCGGAGACTCTCGTCTTTTGCCCTTCCTATTCCGTCTCAGGGTGAGTAGGCCAGTTACATCCCAGAGTGGGGATCTGGGGATAATGGAAGAGGGGTCCATCTTCTGTGGGCCTGAGGGAGGGCAGGTGATGGTGCTTTTGAAGTCTCTTAGGGAGCTGGACATCTGCCATGGATCCAACAAAAGGATTCTCCTAGCCCCTCCTCTAGGGTCCTGTGGTCAGGCTTCCAGAGTCTTGTGTCTGGGATGGGGACTCGGTGGGGTGTGGGCTGTGTTCTAGGGGATCCTGGTGTGAAAGACACACTGGGGGGCACAGCCTGGGAGTTCCTGGGGGCGTGGGTGTGGCTGATCACAGCTGAGTGGCCAGTGGGATTTTTGGAGCATCTTTGAGAGAGGCTGGGCTGGCTGCTGCTGTCGTGTTCAGTCATGGTCGGGTCAAACATTTGCTGGACAGCCAAGAAAGACCAGGCTCTTCACCCAGCCTGGAACCAGTGAGCACCTGGAGTGCTCTCCACACATATCCAGTGATTATGGGGGATCTGCTTCTTGGTGAAATGCTGAGGACTACAGGGCAGTGAACCCTTTGTGAAGCATTTCCCCATCACCATGCTGGAAACTGCTGCTGTCCTCTGACCTGGCTCATCTGTCTCAATCCAGCAGGCTTGGGATCATGTTGGACCCCTTCACTGAGGGGCTCTGTGTAGACACATGACCTCCTTGGGGTGGGGGAGCCATGACCATCCCCACCCCTGTCCTGATTGGAGCTGAGGATAGCATGGACCCTGGAGGTAAAAAGACAGGATTCGAAGCCCAACTGTGCCTCCTACTAGTTTTGTGCCATGGCATGGGCATTTTTCCCCAGGGTCCTCACTTGTGAAACATAAATGGCAATCTGTGAGTGCCTGGCGGGGGTAAACACCTCACTTTGTGCTAGCAGGGTGACTGGGTCTTGGTTGTAGGCAGCTGGCAGGGCCTTGCAAAGGGACAGTGTACACAGCTAGTGAGATATAGAGTGCCACCCCTGGGTAAGCAGAAAACAGTTTTACAAGGCAATCATTGAGGCCTCAGAAAGCCTTAATTAGAGCATCTATTTGTAAATGGCTCAGAACAAAGAGAACTGCAGACCAGGAGTTCCATGAAAACAGACTTAGACAGGAAGCTGACAAAGAGACAGCAGTACCCAAACCCCCAGGGTGCCTCCTCCCTCCTGGGCTCCAGGCTGTGATTGGTTCCCCCTCTAACCATGGGCCCATAAAGGGTCCCGCAGAGTCAGGGGCTGTTCCAGTCGCCAGGGCCTGGGCTCTGTGCCTGCCCTTCACACCTGACCTGGGGAGGCCTGGAGGACTTACTGCTTGCCCTGTTGATCTGGTCCTCAGATGCCCGCCTACCTCCCTTGGGGTACAACCCCTGGCCTTTTTCCTGTGTATTTTTCTGGTGGCTGCCTGCCTATCTGCCAGGTTCCTGACACCCTGATGCTCTGAATTTTGTCATTTTTTTTCTTGCCTTGATATCCATGTTCCTTCACATTTTTTGTCCCTTCTTAATGGATTTTTGATAAACAACTCTGAGATGAACATTAGTAAATACTCCTTTGGGCCCATGCCTATTAATTTCCTTAAAACAAATTCCTGGAGGTAAAATCGTTGAGTCAAAGGGGACTGTTCTGCTCTTCTCCAGGTGTGCCTGGCTGCAGATGTGTTGCTGACCTGGCTGTGGAAGTGACATTTCCATGAGGAGCCTCATGCAGTGAAGTCGTAAGATCTGGGAGTCTTGGAAGTGGGGCTGCAGCTCTCATTTCGGTCACTGTGTGTGTGTGTGTGTGTGTGTGTGTGTGTTACGTTAGCTAATCTCTGTAAACCGTGTTTCTTCATCTGAAAAAGGAGGATTCTAATACTGGCCTTTTGGGCCTTTGCGAAGATGACCTGGGGTGGTGCATGTGGAGTCCACCAAAGGCGTGAAATCTTGAGGGCGGAAGCTGTACTCGGCTTCCTGCTCCAGACAGGAGGAAATCTTTGATGCCTCCAGTTTTGCCTTCTGGCCTTGAACTCACAACACACCTCCAGAGCTGATCAGATGTGCCACCTTTACATACTCACTACTATTTACGACACAAATTCTCTGTATCAAGAGGAGGGAGAGGAATTAACGCACTGCCTCTGTCCTTGAGGACCCAACAGTGTAGTTGGGCAGGTTTGTAAATAAGCGCAAGTTGTGCTCTGGATGAAGCAGTTCTTCAAGGCTGCTCCTCCTTGGAGAGGGAGCTCGATTTGGGCTGGAGCAGTCGGAGGCTTTGCAGGAAAAGCCAGACTTGAGCAGGGATTTGAAGGATAGAGGGATTTGGAAAGGTCGGAAGGGTGGGGGCAATGCCAGGCAGCGAATGGGAGAAGAGCACAGATGTGTTCACAGAACAGTGGATACCGTGGTTGAAGCTTAGAGGATGTCAGACCTAATGTGTGGGACACATGCCAGTGAAGGCTGAGAACAAGACAAGAGTGTCCATTCTCAAGGCCATGCTGTAAAATACTGGAATTCCTGGCCAAGAAAAGAAATGTGTGTAAGAATTGGAAGAGAAGGGATAGAACTGGCATTATTTTCAGACAATGAGATCAGTGGTATAGAAAACCCAGCACAGTCAATGGATACAGGGTAGAAGTATCAGGAAAAGTTGAGCAGTGCTGCTAGTTACAAAGTCAACTTACAAAAATCAAAAGTGCTTTTCTTGATCAGTGACAGCTAATTGGAAAATATATAGAAAATATGACTGGGCATGATGGCTCCTGCCTGAAATACCAGCACTTTGGGAGGCTGAAGTGGGCAGGTCACTTGAGGTCAGGAGTTCGAGACCAGGCCGATCAACATGGTGAAACCCC
>NW_022436942.1:23980117-24101331 GCF_009761245.1 Sapajus apella | reverse complement strand
ATGCACAAGGTTTTTATGGAGAACAATATAAAACTCTATAATGAAAAAAAAAACAAAATCCAATTAAATGGAATTATACCATATTCAGCAATACTTTGACCTAGCATTCTAAAGATATAAATTGTCCCTAAATTAGTTTGCAAATTCAAACTATGTGGCAGAATGTCCTTACTTATGGGTGGGGAGAGATTTCTTAAGCAAACCTCTATGGAGAGAGAGAGAGAGTGAGAGAGTGAGAGAGAGAGAGAGAGAGAGAGTATAAAATAAGATACCATTATATATATAAAATAAGATACCATTCCTAAGAGAGATTAAAAACAATGAAGTATTTACAATATAACTTTATAAAGTATGCACAAGGTTTTTATGGAGAACAATATAAAACTCTATAATGAAAAAGAAAAAGAAGAAAATTGGATTAAATGGAATTATACCATATTCAGCAATACTTTGACCTAGCATTCTAAAGATATAAATTGCACCTAAATTAGTTTGCAAACTCAATGCAAACCCAACAAAAATTCCAGCTGGATTTATTTTGAGGAACTTGATAAAATTCTTTCTGAAAGAATAAAGTTCATTTATAGCAAAGCCAGTTATGAAAGGAAAGCAAAGAGGTGCTGAAATTAAATAGTAATAATGAAGGACTTGAAATTAAATAGTAATAACGAAGTGTGCAGCAGTGAGTAAATAGACTAATGGAGCAGCACAGACACTCACAATAGGCCCTTTCCCATCAGTGAAGCCTGGTGTTTCACGAGGGCTGCAACAAGCAAACGTTGGTGAGATTTGTGAAAAATAGACACACCATATGGAAAGCATAGAGTTGGAGTCTAGTTCATACCATGTCCCATGGGAGGCCTCAGATGAATTAAAGGCCGGGATAGACAAAGCTAAAAAGCAAGCAGAAGACTATGTCGGAGAATGTCCTTACTTATGGGTGGGGAGAGATTTCTTAAGCAAATCTTAAAAGTCAAAACCAACAGGTAAAAAATGGATCAACATGACCACATGAAAATGAAAAAATCCAGTTTAGTGAAAGACTACATAGAAAAAATTAATTGGTAATTGATAGCCTGGGAGAAGATATATATATTCCTTATACACACACGTGAGTGTGTGTGTGTGTTTGTGTGTGTGTATGTGTATGTGTAAGAAATGTCTATATATATAAGGAATGCCTGCAAATCCACAAGTAAAAGACAGGAAATCCAGTAGAAAGCTGGCCAGTGATCTCAATAGACAGTTCATCGAAGACCAAATGGCTAACAGGAATATGAAGAAATGAGGACTGCCCCCAGTCCTTAGGAAGATGCAGATCAGGCCATGAGCTATGTTTGAACCATCAGAATGGCAAGAATCAGAAAGGTGGATGTGGAGAGGTGGGAGTATGGGAACCCTCGGGCGCTGTGGTTAGGGGTGTGGAGTGGTATTGATATTCCGGAAAGCAGCGTGGAGTTGTTCAGTGAATTCAGGCATGTGTAAATGTGTATATGACCCAGTACACACACTCTTGAGAGAAATCCAACCCCACAGATGAAAGCAGTCCTTACACAAAGAACAGGCTATTGATTGTGGCATTATGTGAGCAGAAGGAAGTTGGAGGCACCCTAGCGGATGAGTTAGAGAGCTTTGCTGGGGCCGGCCTGAAAATCAGGCTCAGGAGCCTTCAGATGTCTTCCTCAGAGCCTTTGGTGCCTGGGGAGACACATCCTGACAATGGAGCTTTTGGGAGCCAAAGCTGTGAAGGCATATAGTGGGCTGGAGGAGGGGAGACTGGTTCATGAGATGAGGAAGTTAACATCTGGGGTAGTGGCAGTGGGCTGCCCCGGGAGGGGTGCACTGCCGGGTGCTGAACACGTGTAGGGAAGCCCCTGGGAAAGTGAGAAGACTCCAGGCAGGGAAGAGCCAGGAAAGCCACCCTCCACGCTGATCAACGTAGGAGGGCTTCTTGTAGGAAAAGGGCTTTCCTAGGTGGAGGCACTGGGTACCCTCTGATGCCAGGCTAGGGTGCCCTCTGGTGGGAACACTGTGGCAATCCTGGCAGTCTGGGACATCTTTTCTAAGGCAGCCTCTGCAGCAGAGCTGTGACTCACATGGCTTCCCTGAGCCACAGAACTTTGGTCTGTGAAATGGATGTACGTCACGGAGGTGTGGTGCGGCTGGGCCAGCTCCAGCTCCAGGGTAATGACAGGCGTTTCTGGGCCAAGGTTTTCTTCCTGTTCGTCTGACACTCCTCCAACAAGCCTTCTGAATGACTGGAGGTGTAGCCCTGGAGTCGTGTCCCACCTTACGCTCCACGCTGTGCCACTCCTGCTGGATCCTCCAGGGCCAGGGAGGCTCTAGGCAGGCTGGGCAACCTTAAGTGGGTCTTATGTGGAACCCGAAGCCGAGCCCTGTGCTTGAGCCTGTTGGTCACCCTCTGCCTCTCTGGCTATGCCCCACACATTAGCCTGGTCCCCCAACAGCCTTGATCCACACTTCCCAAGTCCTCTCCACCCTGCACCCTACCCATCCCCCTGAGATGCACACCCACCCTGCTGTACTCAGGAGCCCTCACGGGGTAGGCCTTCAGGGACCTGGGTAAGTGGGATGCCCCTCTGGGTGCTATCTGGGCCAGCAGTGTCCTCTGGAAGCAGTGAGGGGCTCGGGCTGGCCACCCTTCCCCTCTTGGGGTCTGAGCAGCAGGGGCAGGGTGGTCACTGCTCTGGGTGCTAAGTGTGTGGGTGCTGCCTGAGAGTGCAGGAGCTCCTTAGAACAGACACAGTGAGCTGTCCCTGCTTGGACTGCAGCTCCCGAGTAAGACAAATTTGGTTGCTAAAGCCACTACATTTAGGGACTCAGTAACTGCTGTAGCATGTGGAAAAGACTCTTACCTGGCTTCCATAATTTGCAACCATTCTTGAGTACTGTCATCATCTTATCCCAGAAATTAAGATAACTGAAGCTCATTGTAAAGTTTCAGTTTTAAGCTCTATTCAAACCTCTTCTGTGTCCCCCCGCTGAGCCGCCTCCCCACGTGCCCAAGCTAGCCCATTTAAGACTCTCATGGCCTGGTGCGGTGGGGGTCTTTTCATCACATGCTTCCACCTTCCTTCTCTTTTGAGATTTGCAGCATGTATTGAGTCAGGGGAGAAACTGTCAGGCAGGGCTCCCTGCCTAGTTGATAGGGCTCTCTGCCTAGGTGATAACTTGTTAGGGCAGCAGCCTCCGTGGCTGCCTCTAAATTTGGGTGGCGGCCCACAAGTCTGTTGTTGGGGGGTTGATCCCACGAGGTACCCTACCCCGGTGCTGCCTTGCAGCGTTTGGCCACATCTTGCTGTCCATGCTGCTGATGGCCCTTCCATATCAGCTGTTCTCTGAGACCATCTTTTGGGCTTGTGGCTATGATGGATGGTGACTGGGTCCAGTGTGCAGCTCTCTTAGAAAGAGCCTGTCTCTCCTTTCCCCATCAGATGCAGGAGACTCGAAGCTTTCCCTCAGACACCCCCGTTCTTCAGCCAGGTCATGTACAATCTATTCTGAGACCGCTGTACCCCAGAAACACTGCTTCTGCCTCCATGCTGCCTCAGGTATAGCTGTGCCCTCTCCCTTCTTGTCCTGGGTCAAAACTCTTATGGGAAGTTTGTCTCAAAACTCTTCTGTGGGAACCAAAATATTTCTAGAGTAAATTCTGGCTTTCAGGCTGCATTAAATGCATTGGATATAATGTGAAGTTTACTTGGAGGCTCAGGGTCACAGGGACCATGCCGCAGTCCCACAGGCTCTCAGGGACCACCCTGCACAACCTTCTCCTTCTATGGACTGGGAATGGCTCAGAGAGCGGGGACATGGCTGTCCTACACAACAAGCCAGCCCAAGGCTGAGATGGGTGAGAGCTCCAGGCTCCTGTTGTGAGCCCAGCACTCTGTGCTTGCTGTGTCACAGCTTCATCTTCGCATCAGCCAGCCGCATAGCGACGCGGTGCAGCACTTCACTGATTATGACGTTTGCATCTGGTCTGCACAATGACCCTGAGTTTGTGCTGCAAACCAGAGGTAGTGGTATGTGTAGAATAATTTGTAGCCACACTAAAGGGCCCCACGGTCTGTGCTATTTTCAAGTTCACATTGGCTCGAGGTGCTTGTGAGACCCTAAAGTGGAGACAACAGTAGAAGTTACCATTTACTGAGCCTGCAGGATAGTATATTTTACTCACTGTGCTAAATACCATGCATGGCTATCTCATTTAATCCTCTCAACTCGCTCAGGCAAGGCTGTGGTCAATCTTGATGCTTTTAATTGACTTATACTGTATACAGGGAGGGCCTGACATTGGATATACTGCCCAGAGAAGGGCAGTTGTCTTGTGTTTGCCATTTTGTTGTGTTATTTGCTCATTTCTGATGCAAAACTCTACCTTGGATGGTGATATAGTTTGGCCATGTCCCCACCCAAAGCTCATCTTGAATCGTAGTTCCCATAATCCCCACGTGTTGTGGGAGGAACCCGGTGGGAGGTAATTGAATCATGGGGTCAGTTTTCCCAACGCTGTTTTCATGATAAGAGTGGGTTATCATGAGATCTGATGGTTTTATAAGTGTCTGGCATTTGCCCTGCAAGCCCTCATTCTCTTTCCTACCACCCTGTGAAGAGGTGTCTTCTGCCATGATTGTACGTTTCCTGAGGCCTCTCCAGCCATGCAGAACTGTGAGTCAATTAAATGTCTTTTCTTCATAGATTACCCAGTCTCAGAGATTTCTTCAGAGAAGCATGAAAATGGACTAATACAGACAGCAAGATGGCTTTAAGTTCAACTTACAGGGAAGCAGAGTTCACTTAATACCCAGTGCTGAGTTGAAAAGCACTTTGCAGAGGTGTTCCAAATGCCAACCATTGTCCTTGCTGTGGGGAGGTGTGTTGAGTGCTTGTCATTAAATGGAGAACAGTGACAACTAAGGACTCCTTTCTGCCCAGGTGCCGTACTCTCACGTGCTCTGTCCAGCTTCCTCTGGACAGCCAGCCAGATTGATGTGGGGTTTAGGAGTCTGGCCTTGGGCACCAGGTAAACCTGGCTCTTGTACTGACCTGCTGTCAGTACAATCCATTTAGCTGATCCTTAGTGACCTCTAGAATGAGAATACTACATCTTCTGGAGACTGTCATTAGCCTGGCCACCAGATAGTTCTAGGTCTCCCAGTTTCCAGGCATGTGGTAGAATTGCCTTTCCCTGCCCTTTGGTGTGACTGGCTCCAGCCAATGAAGTGTGAGCAAAAGTGATAAATAGCCTAGCTTGTCCTAGGCTGTTCCAGTCCTGATGCTGCTTTGTCTGTGCGATGCCCCGGACCTCTCTGTCCCTCTGCCACAGCAACTGGAAAAATTCCAGGGAGTGTGTGCTCCATCAAGGCTGTTCCAATGTCCTAGAGTAAGTTTATTAAGAAGTAAAGCCCTTAGGCAACCACGGTAGATGTGGAGGATTTGTTAGAAGCAAAGCACTGTTGTTTTAAGCCACTGAGATTTTTGGGCTGTTTGTTGCCGCTAAACAGCCTAGCTCATCCTAGCTTATCCTAGCTGACACCCTTCCACACTGGGTTTGGGGAAGATTAAATGAGCAGATACCTGGAAAGCACTGAGCACACTCTGCCCATTACACACACCCACCTGATACAAGTTAGTGTTTTCTATTTTTCTCAATCTAATGTCCCATGGGCATTTCAACCTTAGCATACTCAAAACTGAGCTCAACACTCACCCACAAATACCATGCCTGCACTTCCTCCTGCTTCCCATGTGGTGAGACTGTACCACCTTATAGTCAGTCTCATGAGCTTCCTGCCAACCCAAGAACTTGATCACATCATCTGGACCACCCCTTTTTTCCCCCCGACATCCGATGCATTGATGTGCCTTCTAGATACCTTGTGGTTCTTTCAGTCTCCTCCAACACTGTCTTAGCTCAGGCCTATGTAATTTCTCATTTCATTTCATGTGTTGGCTTGCTAGCTGGATTTCCTGCTTAATTTATTATGCTCCACAGTCTCTTCTTCACCCCACTACTGAGTTGATCTGGCCATGCATCCAGTCTCTCCTTCCTCCCATCCATCCATGAATTCATTCATCCAGATCCACCCACCTCTGTGTGTCACTATCAACTGAAAATTCTTCACTGTTGACAGGAGGAAGTCCAAACTCCTAAGGGTGGCACACAGGCACCTGTGTCCTGGCCTGGCCTGTTTCCAGCCTCTCTTCACATCACCCTGCAGGGAAACACTCTGTTCCAACTATGTCCAACTGAACTTCTCTCGGGGGTCATTCTTAATCATGCCTCTCTATCTTTGCAGGTATTCTTCCCTGGGTCTGAAAACTCAAGACGTGGTTCAGGGGCCATTTCCTTTCAACAGAGCCAGGCATCTTTGCGTATCTCTATTAAGATGTTACTGTATTCATCACACTGCACTGCAAATATTTGATTTTCCATCTTGTTTTTTTTTTTGTGTTTTTTTGAGACAGTGCCTCGCTCTGTCGCCCAGGCTGGAATGCACTGGCACAATCTCGGCTCATTGCAACCTCCACCTCCTGGTTTCAAGTGTTCCTCCTGTCTCAGCCTCCCAAGTAGCTGGGACTACAGGTGCATGCCACCACACCGGCTAATTTTTGTATTTTTATTACAGACGGGGTTTCACTATGTTAGCCAGGATGGTCTCGATTTCCCGATCTTGTTTTCAGCCCACCTCGGCCTCCCGAAGTGCTGGGATTATAGGCGTGAGCCACTGCACCCAGCTTGATTTTCCATCTAGTCCAGTAACTGTGAGACACATGAAGGCAGGGACTGGCTGTGACCCATCTTGGTGTCACCAGTGTCTAGCATTGTGAAAAATAGGCATTGGATAAGTAATATGGATTGAATGGATGGATGACTGAATGAAATTGGGCCAAGGACTCATGGACAAGGAGGAAGATAGGCACTCAGTGACCACTGAGTCACCCCTACAGGCCACAGAGCACCAGCTTGCATGGCCATGATACCACTGCCAGGCACATTCAGGTGCTAAGTAAAAGCTGGCTGCCAAAGATGAATGCCAGGCAAGGCAGCTTAGGTGAGCCATGAATGGGGCTCCCTTTATAGCTTTGTTCTCTGTTGACAGGGACCTCCAGTCCTGGTGGTTTCCCATCTGGGGAGTATTGCCAAAAATTGCCAGCTTTCCTTCAGGAGCTGAGCATATCCGAAGTTCCAAACTGAGATCTTCCCATCTGGGTTTTTTGTTTTTGTTTTTTGGACACCCTCATAATGCTGCCAATGTAAGTAAGAAATCCAACTATCCTTAAGCTGGAGGCAAAAGAGAAAGGCCATGTTGTGCATTCTTCTACTCTCCCAGTCCCTAGAGTAGAAGACTCTTAGCTTTTCTTTGGCAATTTGTCCAGCATCCTACAGCTCAAAGGCTTGCTCTATCTTGCAAGGTGAGGTGAAGAATTGCAACATCAGAACTCGGTTCCTGAATGACTGCTTGGAAGAGAGCTGCCCTACTGATAAGAGTGCATTGTCTGGAGTGTTAAGTGAGCCAAGAATAAACTTTTATTGTGTTTGAGCCATTCAGTGGTGTACAGGGCTGTGTGTAGGGGCAGTGGGACCGTTCCACCCTAGGTACAGGCCATATGGAGTTTTTTGTACAGAATTTAAAAACAATAATAAAACAGACTAAAAATTAGTCTTTATTATCACCAATCACCAGCAATTCTAAACAATGTCAATGATAAGAAATTCTTCCCCCTCAGAGCAGACTGCTTCCATTCTTCATTCCCCTTTGATAATTTATCACCTGGGCTATTAGGCTTTTTTTTTTTTTAAAACAGCAGCTGGCTTTGTTTACACTACATGAATACAATAATGCATTTGGTAATCCAGGAGGCTCTGCCTGCCCTGCACTTAGGCCCTTCTGGGGAAAGTGCTCCCAGATGCTTATTTCTCTACAAAGCTGCCATGCTTTGTGTTGTGTGACCCTGGATACAAGATTAGCAAGATTAGGCCAGAGGTTGGGCCAGAGGTAGCCATGACCTGCATGGATATCAGGGAGCGAGCCAGTCTTGATGGGAGACTTTGCCTAACAGGGGTGTTGCATATGGGATGCAGATGAACTAGCCTGACCCAGTTTTCTATGTTTGAGAATATACAACCACAGCCCCTTCAGAGAAAGCAGTGGGAAGTTGATCCTGAGAAGGTGACACCCCACATGGGCTGCTGGAGATGCTGTTGATACTGATCGATGATAAGCCTTCTTCCATTGCTCTTTGCACACCTTGGAGAAGAAACCTGATGCTACTGCTGAGATAGATGCCTTTTCTCCCTGATGTCCTCAGTTAGCCTCATCATATTCCCCCATCATCTAAATTGCTGAGACATAGGTCTTTCCTGAATCCTAAGAAAGCTTGATGAATATAGGGAATTAACAGGTAAACATGGAACGTTAGCAAAAAGAGATAATTGTAAATTCATAGGGTGTTGGGGTGGAACTCATGACTTAAAAGACAGACTATGCAGAAGGCATTTGAAAACCCTATGGAATAAGGAAGGAAGTATTTAAGTGAGGATAAACGGAAAGAGAAAAAGCAGCAAAACTGCACAGAAAACTACCTCACCAGAAAATGGAGATGATGTTTCAATAACTGCAGACTGCAAGGCTTTACTATCGTTGAATGAAGAATTTCATGTATCAGAATACATGCCAGATACCTGAACACAGATGTTAGGAACAGAGGACCTGCAATTCTTGAGGTCCCTCCCCAACAGTTTTATCTCCCAGAGGGCAGAGGAGTCCATGAGGCTCAATGCTTTCCCGGTCCAGAAAGCTCTAATAGCTGATCTGACAATAAATAAACCTAGGAGAAAGAGACCTTGTTCCTTGCTTTTCCATCACAGCAATGGAAGAACATTTTTTGGACATGTGAATATTTGCCATGACTCTAGAAAAGTATGTTTTACAATTAAATTTCAAGAAATTAATGGTATGACACATAGAGAACCTAAGAAGAAATATAAAATAAAATTCTGCGGTATTTTCATAAATGATTTTAATGAAAAAGGAAAGAGGTAGGCATGTAAAGACATCAATGTTGCTAAACAGAGAGATATTTGAACCCAGATTTTAAAAGGTTACCTTTACAACAGTCTGAAGGCAGGCTACGTAATTATTAATTTTAAAGACAGCAAAGTAAGTTGCCTTTTATTTTCTCCAAGTAATTTTTGAAACCAGAAGAAGGTCAGGGATGCAGAGATGAGGAATGGGGCACAAGGTGAGGAACAGATCCATTGACTGGGGAAGACATGTGACATTAGCAAATGAAAGAAGCAAAGGAAAGCCCTCAGGGCCTGATTCGCTTCCTTCTTCCTCATCAGAATGAAAATAGTCGCTCTTGAAAAGCAGGAGAAAGTCATGTGGTGAGCTAGAGGTCAAATGATGTTGAGGCTGCATCTTGATGCCTTAGAGGCCTAGGGCACAGATAATATCACATTCAGGGGGACCAAAAAATGTGTAGAAATGATAGAGAACAACTACCAGAAATTTTGGGGGAGTGATGTCAGCAAGACAGTGGAATAGAGGGTTCCAGCCTTGACCTCCCCGATAAATACCAATTTAACAACGTTCTGTGGACAAAAATATCTTTGTGAGAGCTCCAGAGTCCAGGTGAGAGGTTATAGCACCTGTGCAGTGCAAAACAATGAGAAAAGATGTAAGATGTACTGAAAAGGGTAAGAAGGACAGCTTCTTTTTACCCAGGTCACCCTCCCCTAAGCTTACATAGCACAATGCAGAGAGACGGTGGGGAGAGAGAGAGAGAGAAAGATTCTCTCAGCCTGGGAGTTCTACTGTGAAAGAAAAGGAAAGTGAATTTCTAACTTTGCCACGAACCCTAGCACTAGGCCCATGTACCATAGACTCTGGCCCCTGGCATTAGGCCCATCTGTAGACCCTGGCACCAGATTCAACTGAGGATCCTAGATCCTAGCACCAGGCTTACTCAGCTGCAGATACTGGCACCAGGCCTATCTGCCCACAAACCCTGGCACTGGCCCTACCTATGGACCTTGACACTAAACCTGCCAGCCTGTGGACCCCAGCACCAGCCCTACCTGAGGACCCCATCACTATTCCTGTTTATGGATCCCAGACCCCAGCACCAGGCCCACTTGCCTGAAGAGCCTGGCATTGAGCTCACTCTCCTTCAGACTCTGGCACCAGGCCCACCTAGATCGCCAACTGGGGTGACTGCTGAAGGGCTTTCCCTGCCAAAGTCAGTCTGTAAAGACTGGAAAAAGTGGCTGCTGCTTCAAATGCACAAACACCGATGTAAGGCTACAAAGATAATGAAAAATCAGAGAAACATGAAGCCACCAAAGGAACAAAATAAAGCTCCAGTAACTAATCCTAATGAAATGAAGATCTATGATCTCCCTGACAAAGAATTCAAAATAATAGTTTTAAAGAAGTTCAGTGAATGACAAGAGTACACAGATGGACAATGAAGCAAAATTAGGAAAGCAACACATGAATAAAGTGAGTAGTTCAACAAAGAGATAGAAACCACAAAAAAGAACCAAACAGGATTTCTGGAGCTGAAGAACACAGTCACTGAACTGAATAATTCAGTAGAGAGCTTTGACAACATACCCAATAAAGCAGAAGAAGGAATCAACAAGTTCAGAGACAGGTCATTTGAAATTAGCCAGTCAGAGGAATGAAAGAAAAAGGAAAAAAAAAAAAAAAAGAGTGACAAAAACTGTGGGATTTACAGGACACTGTAAGCAAATTAATGTATGCATCATAGGAGTTTTAGAAGGAAATGAGAAAATGTACAAAAGATTTATTTAAACAAATAATGGCTGAAAATTTTCCAAACGTGGGGAGGGAAATGGACATCCAGATTCATGAAGTCCAAAGAACTCTAAAGAGTAGAACCTAGAGAGGTGTGAACTAAGACACATTATAATTAAATTGTCAAAAGTCAAAGACAAAAAGAGAAAACAGTAAGAGAAAAAGGACTCATCACTTTCAAGGGAACTTTCCTCCCCACTGCCCAAGAAATCTTGCAAGCTAGAAAGAGTGGGATGTTATCAAAGTGTGCAAAGTTTTTACTTTGCCATCATCCAAAAAGTACTATACTTGGCAAAATTGTCTTTTAAAAATAAAGAAAAAATAAATGCTTTCCCAGACAAACAAAAGATGAGGGAGTTCGTTACCACTAACCCTGCCTTGTAAGTGCTAAAGGAAGTTCTTCAAATTGAAACAAGAGGATGCTAAACAGCAACGTGAAAGCATAGAGAAATACAAATCTTACTGGTAAAGATAAATATATAGTCAAATGCAGAATAATATAATACTGTATTGGTAGCATGTAAATCACTTTTAACTCTAGCATAAAAGTTAAAAGACAAAAGTATGAGGACTAACCTATGACAACAAAATTGGTTAATGGATACACAGAAAAAGAGGTGAATTCTGTCATAAAGTGATAGGGAGAGGGAGTACAAGTATGGAATGTTTGCATGTAATTGAAGGTATCAGCTAAAAATAGGCCAGTATAACTATAAGAAGTTTTGGTTCTACAAGATGAATAAGTCCTAGAGACCTGCTGTACAGCATAGTGCCTATAGTTAAAAATATTGTATTACATACTTAAAATTTGCTCAGTGAGTAGATCTTATGTTAAGTGTTCTTATCACATAATAAACAAACAAATAAAGAGGGTAGGAGGAAACTTTTGGAAGTCATGGATAGGTTTATCACATAGATTATGGTGACTGTTTCACTGGTGTGTACACATCTCCAAACTCATCAAGTTGTATACATTAAATGTGTATAGCTTTTTGTATGACAATTATTACTCAATTAAACTGGGTTAAAAATGTAAACACACACACACACACACACACACACACACACACACCCCCCAAATAAAACAAAAAAGAAATCTTGGTACTTAGGGAACAAGAAGGGAGCTCTACGTTTGGATAGATAGTGATGTCTTGATTCTCAAGCCTGGAAGAGGACAAATGCCAAGGTGACTCTCAAGGATTTCCAACAAAAAGGAGACCATGTGGCTTCCTTAGGAAATGTTGAAAGTCAGCCGGTCCAACCCTTGCTTGTACAGTTGAGAACACTGGGGACCAGAGAGGGTAGGTGACTTGTGCCAGGCTGCATGAGTCAGCAAAGCCACGATGAGCATTTGGGGTACTCACCTTGGCATTTGTCTCACTGTGCTGCTGCTTGTCTTTGTTGCAGAGACAAGTTTAACCTACCAGAAAGTGTGGAGGTGTTCTTGACTCCTCCCCTTGTCTCACATATAAAATCCAGCAGGTCGAGAAATCCAGCTGGCTCTTTCCTCAAATTATATCCATAACTGGCCACCTCTCATGCCCTCCAGGGATTCTCATACTATCCTCCCTGGCAGGAGCCTCTGCCGTCTCCTGGGATTGACTCTTCTCCCTCCTTTCACTGTCACATCGCCTACAGTCTTGTTTCCCAGGCAGCTGCCAGAGCGATCATTTAAACAAGCCAAGTCACATCAGTCCTGTGCACAAAACCTTCCAAAGCTCTACACTGCACTCTGTGTGGGAGCAGATGTCCTGACAACAGCTCACAGGCCTTCCATGACCTGTGTGGAGACCCCTCATCACTGCATCTCTCTGACTATGCCCATACTCACTCCCTCACTCTCACTGCACAAGCCATACCAGCCTCCTTGCTCTTGATGGGAACACGACAGGCCTGTTTGTTCCCACTGTGGGTCTTCGCACAAGCTCTTTCCTTGGCCCACGTGACTTGCACTTACCTCTTCAAAACCTTTGTCCAAATGTCCCCTTGTCAGTGGAGCTTACTCTAACCACAGCCAAAGTTGTACCCACTCTTTCTTCCGGCTCTCCTGACTCCCCTTAACCTGTTTCTTTCTTCTTTCTGTAATAACACTTATCACCATCTAACATATAATTTATTCATCTAAGCTTATCATTCATCTCTTCCACTGTAACGTGAACCCACAAAAGTATGTGTTTTTGTCTGTTTCATTTACTGGTATATTCCTAGCTCATCTAAAGGTACCTGGCTTATAGCAGGTGCTCAGTAAATGCTGGTTGGCTGAAAGAAACAAATAGAGACCAGCATGAGACTGGCCCCTCCAGAGCATCAGCTTTGAATTCCAGTTTCTATTTTGCTTCCCTTGTTTAGCGTGTCTACCATGGAGGAGCCCTGTCACCTTCAGACACACTAAGCTCTTCCCCATGGGTTAGTTAGTGTGGAGTTTTCCTTCTGTGGCTTGCAAGTGGTGAGGTAGCCACGTGGCCACAAGAACAAATGGCTGGAGGACATTGATTTCTTACAGAATTCAATTTGTAAGGTGCCTCCCCAGGCCCCCTCTGCTGTCTTGGTTTCCCTTGGAGCTCTGTCCTGCAGATGCAGAAAGAAGGTCCTCATCTCAGACTGGTGCTTCCTGGGGCTGGGCCAGAAACTGCTCCCTCTGCATCCATCCTTACACTCTGCTCCCAGCAGGTGACTGTCCTCTGTGTCTTTCTCTTGTAAGGGATGTGTGCATGAGTGCATGTGTGTGTATGTATATGTGTATGCATGTGCACCCATGTGAAAGAAAGAGACCAGGAAGACCCCTACTCTCTCCCGTGGTGTTTGGCTCTTTTCTTGTGCCCCTTCCCTGAGCCTGTATCTCTGAGACAGTTCCAGAAGATTATTTTTTATTCTTGTCTTCAGGCACAGAGAGCTCTACTCAAGGGCCTGGGGCTGAGGCAGTTTGGCATAAGCGCCTCCAGACTGCTGCTGTGCTGTATAAAAGGTAGGCACTTTCCCCATTAAGTCCCATTTCCATCCCGTTCTGGGTGTGACACAGAAGGTGCCCTGTAGGATGGTGTAGGAGGCAGGGGCAGGCCTTGGTCCCTGGCCAAGGACCCTGCTTTGTGAAGGATCTCATGGGCTGGTTAATTTCCCTAGGAATTAGGTTTGTTCTCTGCCTGGAGACTCTGTACCCCACCTCTGATCTCCCTGAAGATGTTGCCTTCCTCTGGGACCTGGCTTCGGTCTTGCCTCCTCTGTGACTCTCTGGCCAGCTATGAGTGACCTTCTGTTGAAAACAGATGCTCGGTGCCTCAAAGAAAAGTTAGCACTGAGACAACAGATCTCTCAGCACAGCAATTTTTACTTTTTCTCTTCTTGTGCTGCAGGAAGAGTACCCTCGCTAGCCATCTGGCCAAGAGAGTACAATGAAAATAGGAGGCAGACATATTTATCCCTTATGCATTTGGGGTTGTCCTTACTGCTGTGTTAGTAGCACACTTATGATTTATTCTTTAACAAGAAAGGAAACTTTAAAGAGAAACTTTTCTACTTTCTGTTCTCCCTGAAGATTTTGCCGTCCTCTGGGACCTGGCTTTGATCTTGCCTCCTCTGTGACCCTCTGGCCAGCTGTGAGTGTCCTTCCCAGGAAGGCTAAGAGCATACGATCTGTGCCCCTTACCCGGTCATATTTCCTTCTCTGGCTGTGGCTCTTCCCTGCCCCTGTCTCCAAGTGAGGTCAGGTTTTTCAAAGGCAAACTGTCCACCTAGTTTTATCTCCCCCAGCCTGTAGGTGAGAGCCTGTTCTGGTGGGACCTTGCCTGCCTAATGAAGGCACCTGCTCCAGGCCAGCTCCAGAGGCCAGCTACTGGGCCTGGCACACAGCAGAAGGTCAGTCAGTATTTGTGGACTAGATAAAGACATGCTGCAGATATTGGCTGCTCCCTCCTGAGTCCAGTTCATTCATTTCAACCAAGGCTGCTTGGGGACTTGGTATATACTAGTTGCCAGAGGGGACACAAAGGTGAATAGACATGACTTCTGCCTTCAAGGGGGACAACACAGAGTCCAGTGGCTATCCTATAAGACGAAATGTAGCCAACAGCAGTCCCGGGGAAGGCTTGAAGGGCTTGCTCCACAAGTGCCTACCTGAAAGGATGGGCTGGGTGGGACCTTTGTGGGACACGAGACCCTTAGAGTCTCAAGAATGTGCTGGCCCAAACCGCGACTTGCCTGGTGGGATGATGATTCCTGGTTCTCTCACAGGTTGGAGGGGAATTAGGGGCTCCATAGATGTGTCTAGGCCTGTGAGTTTGGAATAGCAAGGGCAGGTTTATTGGGATGCAGGGTCTCTTTGATATGCCTATTAAAAGAGGCAGGTTTCAGCTGCCCTTGTGGTCTGCCTAGCGGGAGATTCCCACATTCATAAAGGGCATTAATAACATTCTCTGCCTTTTATGTTGTCAGGAGGCCTATCCTCTGCCCAATAAAAGGCAGGAGCAATAACAGGCCTCCAGTGTGAGACAGCGTCCTTCAATCCTCAGTCCAGGAGACTGTCCTGCAGAGCAGAGGCATGGCGAGCCAATCCTACCACACCAGCTCTGATTGCAAGGTCAGGAACTTTAGCTCCCGCTCTGCCATTGTGCCCAAGCCTGGGGATCGCAGCTGTGTCAGTGCCATGGCCCATCATGGGGGCAGTCCCAGGGGGCTAGGCTACAGGCGCCTCGGAGGCTTTGGCAGTCGGAGCCTGTGTACATTGGGGTCTCCCCGGACTGCGGTGAGTTGTGGATGGCCCCTACACGCCAGGGGCAGGTTTGGCTACCAGGCAGGGGGCCTTTGCAGGCCCAGCCTCCCCTGCATCACATCTGTGACCATTAATGAGAGCCTCCTCACGCCCCTCAACCTAGAGATCGACCCCAATGCCCAGTGTGTGAAGCACGAGGAGAAGGAGCAGATCAAGTGTCTCAACAACAAGTTTGCTGCCTTCATTGACAAGGTGGGTCTGTGTGCTGTTCCCTGGGACTGTGGCTTAGGAAGGGGAAAGGGACTTTGAACCCAATGATGGGGTAGTTCAAATTCTCCTGCCACTGATTAATTAGCATGTGGCCTTGAGAATATGGCTGAATCAGGATCTTGGTTTTCAAATGTTGCCATGAGATTCAAATGCAATAATGCATCTGAAACCACCGGACAAAAGAGGAGGGTTTGCTGCTGTTGCTCACAGGCAAGCAGCAAGCATGCTGAGTGTGTGTGTGTATGTGTGTGGTCCATCTTCCGGATTTCACTGGCTCACAGTAGGAAGGTGTGGACAGAGCGCACAGCTCTGCTTACGTGTATCTGACCTCCCCATTAGATGCTGCCATCGCCAGCATGGAGCAGAAGCCAGGATAAAGAGGGATCAGTGGCTCCTTTCCTGCTCCTCTTTGGTGGGGACATCACAGGAAGGCTGTGAATTCTTGGGACTGCCCAAGGCACTTTATACCCTTCAGCACATGCATAGATTAAAGGCAGAGAGTTGAGAAACTTAAGGCATGATCTGCAGAGAGGCTGTTGAATTGCATTTTCTGAGTCCTCCCAGTTATGTGTATAGCTCTGGTTTCCTTTAACCTAATGATGTCCTCTCTAGGAGCTCACAGTCTTTGAGGGAAGACAGCCACCAAAGTTTAAGGGAGGAGAAGCTCGTCTTCCAGGGCTGAATGGTGTGCATATTTACACCCTGAGTCTGCAAAAGAAGGCACAAACCAGGGCGATGGTAGGTGGGAGCTCTGCTGTCAGACCAACGCTACATCAGAAATGGGCATATCTGTACACAGAGGTGCTGGGCATCCATTGTTAACATACTGCTGGCTGTCCAGATTACTCTTCCCTTCCATCGGCACAAAGGAAGCTGACGGTAGATTATGCAGGCTATTTCTTGCACAAGGACAACTACCAAGAGCAGGAGATTTTGAAATCCAGTCCAGGCTTTGCTTGCTGAGCTGTGTGCCCTGGCAGGTGGCTGGAGGCATCTTTTCAGAATTTGCTCAAAAGCACAGTGAGAGCCCTGAGAGTGCAGGCTCAAAAGGGTTTTTGCATGTGTCTTTTTGGGCATCACCCATGAACGCTGATCTCTCTGTTGAGAGGTGTCAGTTCTGGGTCCGGAGAGAGGAAGTTATTCCATTGCACCAGGCTGGCATTCTTCCCGCAGGCTCCAGCATTCTTCCTGCAAGCTCCGAACTGCATTGTGTTCCAGACTACAAAGTGCATTGACATGGTGGCTTTAATCCTGCCAGAGGGCTGTCCCATGGCCTGGGTCTGCATGTTGAAACCCAAGTCAGATGCCTTTTGATAATCAGAGTTTTGGTTCCTTTTCCCGCAAGCACGGATAGTCAGGCAGTTGCGGGTTGTTTGTACCAGGCTTGTGCTCCCAGGACGTTAGGGTTGGAGAAGAAACATCTGCTTTAGGCTCATAACTGGAAACTTCAACAAGGGCTTGGCAGGTCACATGAATGAAGCCAAACTGAGAGGTATGCTCACGTAGAGGGGCAGCAGCTGCTGTTCACTCCAGCCACAGGCCTACCTACCCTTGCCAGAACTTCTGGTATGTCAAGAGGGTCAGAGAGATCCAGATTCTTACTTGAAACCACTCAATTATTAAGTGTTGGCAACTAATCAGATCTCTATAAAACAGGGTGTAGGCCACGTAAAGCGTGCCTGTGGACCTGATAGGGCCTGGAGCCACCAGTGTATCACTGCAAATGTCTTTCTCCTGTCTTGTTTCACAATGACATACAGTGAGAATGAGGTGAAGTGGTCTGGTTGGTGATGGAGTTAGAATGAGATGTCTCTTAATTCCTGATCTGGGATCCCCACTCCTGGGCTTTAGCACTCCAGCATCAGAATAAGGGAGAGTCATGGTTCATACATTTTAAAATTGCTGCTGTACAAATGCCCACAAACTTAGCAGCTTAAAACAACACAAATTTACTACCTCAAGATTCTGATGTTAAGATGTTGGCAGGGCTGCATTTCTTTTTGGAGGCCTCAGGGGAGACTCTGTTTCCAGGGACATTCAGGCTTTTGGCAGAATTGAGATCCTTGTGGTTGCAGGACTGAGGTCTCTTTTTCTTGCTGGCTGGCTACTGGAGGTTGTTCTCAGCTTCCAGAGGTCTTCTACACTCCTTGGCTTGTTGCCCCGACTTCTTCTATCTTCAAAGCCAGTAATAGTGGGTTGAGAGTCCTTCTCATGTTTCAAATCTGTCTGGTGCAGACACTTTTGGGGGGCTTATTATTTACCTACTATGCAGAGTGTGAAATATGTCTGCAGGATCAGATGTTATTTCATTCTGTGTAGAATAAACAAATTGTTATAAATAGTGTGCTCTTTTTGGGAGGCAGGGTGGGTGGAGGGAAGTTACTTGGGGACTACTTGTGACCAGCACTTTCAGACTTTGCCAATGATTTGGCCTCCTGGGGAAGGTGACAGGTTTCTGCAGGACAGGGGCCATCCTCAAGGGCAGTCAGAACTCTGGGGGACCAGGTAACCCCCGCCCTCAGGCTTCCCCCTCAAGTCTCTTTCCTCCTTCCTGAATGACAGGTGCGCTTCCTGGAGCAGCAGAACAAGCTGCTGGAGACCAAGCTGCAGTTCCACCAGAACCGCGAGTGCTGTGAGAGCAACCTGGAGCCCCTGTTCCAGGGCCACATTGCGGCTCTGTGGCGGGAGGCTGAGTGCATGGAGGCCCACAGCGGGAGGCTGGCCTCGGAGCTCAACTGCATGCAGGAGGTGCTGGAGGGCTACAAGAAGAAGTGAGCATGTCAGGGCTGGGATGGTTCTAGGGAGTAGAGTCTGTCTTAGCTGGGATCACACAACTCCTACAGAAGCAGAGATTGCTGAAGGTCAGGGTTGCCCTGATGAGCTGTCAGACACTTCTGCCTTACCAGTCTGCTTTGCCTTGTGTCAGCTCCCAGCTCTTGCAGTCCTGTGCTGGGGGCTGGGGAAAGATTTGTAAAGAAGAGCTCCCAGTCTGGGAGGGATGGGACACACATCTAGGGCATAGACTGATGCAGAGATGAAGAGATAGGAAAAAAATGAAACAGGAGGAGCAAGGCCAGCAGGACTGAAGAGCAGGAGCCTGGAGCCATTACAGCTAGGATAGGGGGAAGGGAAAGCCCCTGGAGAGGTATCTGAAAATGAACTGGCTGATGCCATTCCAAGTATCTGATGAACTTGGATTATCCCTTTATTTGTTCTGCAGATAAATCATCATGCTCTCAATTCCCCAAGCCTCTGCAATTCCAATCCCAATGTAAATCTGTTTTTTCCTGAGTTGTTTAGTTTGTCCATTACCCAGTCTAAATTCACTGTGTCACTGTACTTACCTTATAGAAACAGACGGAGGGAAGGGTGATTTTGCCTGTAATCGGTTCTGGTAATTCCAACCCTTCTTGGGATTCTTGGAGGTTCCGGTTTTACCATCCGGCTGGACCCAGCAGTGGGTCCTCACTTCCCTTAGAGTGAAGCAAATATAGACACAATCCTCAGTGTGCAGGTGTCAAGGTCTGTCTCCCGCTCTGGGGGTGTGCGGGCCGGTAATTACAGAGCTGAGTGCAGCCCAAAATGACTGTGTAATTAAAAAGTAATGAAAACCATGCTCTGGGAACTCTGGTCTTTCTTGTCGGGGCAGGGCTGCTCTGGGGATACGGTCTCACAGGCAGGGGGAAGAGGGCCCGGCTGGTGAAAGAGGGAATGCCCTGAACAAGGGGTGCTTCTAGGAATTCGAGTCCTTGGATATTGGGGCAGGGGGAATAAAACCCATGGGGTGGCTTCATAGAGCTTTATGTTTTGTACAAGGTAGAATTTAAAGGCTCTGTGGAACATGTCTGTTTTTAACTTATCCCACAAATATTTACTGAGTGCCTTACTGCACACCTTGTGATTTAGCCTAAGATCCAAAGAGATTAAATGACTTGCCTCAGGTTTTGCAGCAATTTCAGTCTAAGCTGGGACCAGATACCAGGGACTTGGACTCCAAGTCCAGTGTCCTTCCAATGGGTTCTTTGTGGCTGGGAAATAGAAGTCCAGAGAGGCCAAGCCTCTGCTCCAAAGGCACAGAGAAAGGAGAAAACCAGGAAGTTTGGCACACCTGGACTCTGGCCCAGCCAGGTCCTCAGTCCCAGGGTCCTTTCCACCTGGGTTGTCTCTCCTCAGGTATGAAGAAGAGCTGGCCCTCAGGGCCACAGCTGAGAATGAGTTTGTGCTGCTGAAGAAGGTGAGTGACTGTTCTCACATGGGAAGAATTAAATCCTGGGCACTGGACGCTCTGAGGCTGCAGGCCCCGCCATGTTCCATCAGTGCAATTGTTGGTGGGAAGGCACTGGAGCCCCTGGCACAAGAAGGTGGGTTATATTGGCTGCAGAAGCCATCGAGGAGCCCATGCAGGAACCCAGGTGGTGCCGACGGAGGCTTTGTAAAAAGAAAACCTCACCATGCTACTGCTTGACTTTTTAAAAACTACTAGATTGGCTGAAATGTTCAATTTTAATTCTGTCACCTGGGCATTGCCTTCTCCTGTTATCCCAGACTGGGTGTTGGTTCTCAGCTTGTTAATGATTTCAAAGTGTGGCCGTCATTCAATGCAATTGGTGATGATGAAAAACCCAGAGGAATAAAGCCGCAAATGATTTCCCTTTTGTTTCATCTTGGTGAGTGAAAGTACATGTGAATGTTCTTTTTTTTTTTTTTTGAGACAGAGTTTCACTTTCGTTGCCCAGGCTGGAGTGCATGGCGCTATCTTGGCTTGGCTCACCGCAACCTCTGTCTCCCAGGTTCAAGTGATTCTCCTGCCTTAGCCTCCCGAGTAGTTGGGATTACAGGCGTGCACCACCATCCCGGCTAATTTATTTTTCAATTTTGTGTTTTTAGTAGAGATGGGGTTTCTTCATGTTGGTCAGGCTGGTCTTGAATTCCCGACCTCAGGTGATTCACCTTTCTCGGCCTCCCAAAATGCTGGGATTACAGGTGTGAGCCGCCGCGTCCAGCTGTGAATGTTCTTTAAAAAGCAATGTGCTTGCTTGCCAGCTTCCTTATTTGTGAGTATCACAGAGTGGAGAGAGGGCTGCTGACAGATCTACCGATAGGGGCTCGGCCTGGGTCTCAGGCATGAGAGTCAGCTATTTGGATTCTGGGTATTTATTGACCTGGGCTCTGAGGACAACCTCTAGAGAGGCTCTGTGACTGTCACATGCTTGTGCTCTGTGGGTCAGCCTGACTGGGAGGCAGCAGCCTGACGTTCTGGGCGGTGACGTCAGGTTTCCTTCTTTGGCAAGGTCCTCAGCTCTGGAAGGGGTCAGACCTCTCTCCCCTCTCCCCAGGTAGTCTCATTTATGCAATGGGAGGTAACTCACTGGCAGATTACAAAGGCTCTCCACTTCTAGTGGGGCCCTGAAGGCGAAGATGAGAAGTCTAGGTTAGACCTGTAAGTGCAGGGTGGCTGGGCAGGAGCAGGCTAGAGGCAGGGAGGTGGGTCAGGAGATGGCTTAAGGGCCCGTTGGGGAGTGCTGAGGCTCAGGGCACAGCGAGGGGACCAAGGCCACTTCCCACCCTCTTGTGTTTATCTCTACCAGGATGTAGACGGCGCCTATCTGCGTAAGGCAGACCTGGAGGCCAATGTGGAGCCACTGAGGGAGGAGTCAGTCTTCCTGCGGTCCCTCTATGAGGAGGTAAATCTCTCCCCATCTCCGGAAGAGCAAGTGAGAGAGGAGGCAGAGGAGGGTTTTCTTGGAGTGTGGCTTGTCCTGTTTCCTGGGTTCTGGGGAAAGCCATGCATTCTTGGCTCTCCTAAGGTCTGGATGTTTTTCCTTCTGTGATCAGAGGGGATTTTTCTCTTGTTTGGGCTTCCTTTCAAAATGGAAGTGGGTGATGCCCTTCCTCTAAGATGATTTGAAAGAATGCGGTTAATTCCTGCATCATGAAGTGGAGATCTGACAATTTATTAATTCAGGTAGTGTAAAAACCCAAGCAGATAATCCAGGCCTCTCTATCTCTGGCCACAATTTGGTTGATTAGATTTGTGCATAAAGCTACAGTTGATCTGGATCATCCAGGCCCCACGGCGGGGCGACCCAGGCATACACATCAGTCCGGCTCTGTGGATGCCTGTATTAGTAGAATTCCACATTACTCATGGCTTTGAGGCCATGGTCCCAATTCGAGCCTTTTCCTCCTATAGCTACAGGTTTTAGATTTTCCTGACTTGCTGGTAGTTTTCTAATTTCAGAGTTGGGACTTAAAAAAAAAATTTCTGAGGAGATGGGATCAGAAGGGGATTTCACTGGTTGCTGTCTCCCACAGGAAATCTGCCTCCTTCAATCACAAATCTCTGATACGTCCGTGGTGGTGAAGATGGACAACAGCCGGGAGCTCAACATGGACTTAGTTGTGGCCGAGATCAAGGCTCAGTATGACGATATTGCCAGCTGCAGCCGGGCAGAGGCTGAGACCTGGTACCAAACCAAGGTAGTCTGGAGGGCAGGGCTGCCCCACTGAGCCAGGAGGACAGCTGTGAGCCTCAAGTTTCTCTGGGAAACACAGTCCTGCACTCTAGAGGGGCTGCAGCTGAGGTCCTGGGCGGAGCAGGGTCAGGAGGTGGGAGAGCTGTGGAACAGTGGGCTGGCTGATGGGGCCGGGGACAGCAGCCTCCAGCCATCGTTTCTGCATGTTTGCCTCTCAACCCGCAGTGCGAGGAGGTGAAGGCCACAGTGACCCAGCAGCGTGAGAACCTCCGAAGAACCAAAGATGAGCTCAGCGAGCTGAACTGCAGGATCCAGAGGCTGACGGCAGAGGTGGAGAATGCGAAGCAGCAGGTTGGGTGGTGCCCAGACCCCACTCAGCAGTACACCTGCCGCTTCTTGTCTGGTTGCTGCCTCCCTCCTATCTTCAGGGACTGCTATCATCTTTGGAGAGGGGTGTATTTGAATTGTGCCGGAGTACTCTCCTATAATCAGCACACGAGGGCTCCTGTTCCAACACTCACTTTGTCAAACTTTCTAATGCTTGTGGATCTGGTAGATATAAGCTGGCACCTAATCGTTATTTTAACTTTTATTTCTTTGGTTAACTAGTGATAGGAAATGTTTCCTCATACACTTACTAGTTATTTGTATTCCCCTTCTAACAACTGTCCACTCATACATCCGCCCATTTTTCTACTGTGGTTCCCTTCTTTTTGCTTGGTGATTTGCAGTATTTCTTGGTCCTTCTACCTGGATTGTAAGCCTTTGTCAGTTACACATGTTGCAATTAACTTTCTCTCAGTCTATCAGTTGTCTGTCTTTTATTGAACCCATTTTTTGTGTGTTTTGAGACAAAGTCTTGCTCTTTAGCCCAGGCTAGAGTGCAATGGTGCAATCTCGGCTCACTGCAACCTCCGCCTCCTAGGTTTAAGCGATTCTCCTGCCTTGGCCCCCAGTAGCTGGGACCACAGGTGTAAACGATCAGGCCTGGTTCATATTTGTATTTTTAGTAGAGATGGGGTTTCACCATGTTGGCCAGGCTGGTCTTGAACTCCTGACCTCAGGTGATCTGCTCACCTTGGCCTTCCAAAGTGCTGGGATTACAGGCATGGGCCACCGCACCTGGCCTGAACCCAAATATTTAACCTGGATGTGCCCAAATCCATCTTAAGTTCTTCCTTTAATGGTTTATACTTAGTGAGTTTTGAGGTAACGGAGGTAGCTATTAAATTTTCCCCCCATTAATTTTATAGTTTTACCTCTTGCATTTAGATCTGTAATCCACCTGAACTTTATTTTTGGTATACACAGTGAGCAGGGTTCTAAGTTAATTTTTCTACATATCGTAAGAAAGTATGTAATCTATTCTTTCCCCAGTGATTTGTAATAGTACCTGCATCATAACAATGAGCTCCCACACATGCCTGGCTCCATGTGTCTTCTCCCCGCTGTGTTGCTGTTCTTCATCACGGTGCAGGATGTGTCACTAGTAATTTGTTACAGTTAAGAGCGGAGTGATGAAATACGCACATGCTTACTTTTTAGATATGAAATTAGAGAAGATTCGAAGCTGTCCCTGTAATAACATTGCTCTTGTTCATTTTGCTTCTGACATGCTTTCTTTAGTGGGGTGAAGGGAGCCGCTGTGGTTTGCGTGCTGGGAGTCGTGCGTGGGAGCTTCTTTCAGCATGCTGATCTCAGCGGGCCAAAGAGTGAGACCCTGCACCATGGCTTTTGAATACCTGGCTGGGCACTAATTAATTGGATAGCTCAGGGCAAGTCACAGTCTCTCAGAATCTTAATTTCTTCATTTGCATAATGGGAATAATAATGCCTGTTGTGACAAGCTGGAAGGATAACTGCCAAGGTCAAGTAAGATAACATCTATGAAAGTGCCTTATAAAGGAACAAGTCTAAGGTGATGTCAGTAATAATGACAATTCCTATTTCCGTGCTAACACTTCCTCCCTCTAATGGCTCACCTGCCAAACTCAAGTCAGTTTTATGATAAAGTGTACAAAAATGAAGGAAAAAAAGATCCAAATGTCCCTGCCTAGTTCATTTAGGGACATTGATGTATTTCTTTTAAATAGTATCAAGTTCAAAAGTTAACCATTTTGAAAGGAGATAAAATAGGATGACCCAGGCCACTGGAGACCCACCAGAGTCCCCACAACCTGTACTCTTTTCAAACTCCTTCCCTTCTGTCCGTCCCCACAGTGCTGCAAGCTGGAAGCTGCAGTGGCCCACTCTGAGCAGCAGGGTGAGGCGGCCCTCAGCGATGCCTGCTGCAAGCTGGCTGAGCTGGAGGGTGCCCTGCAGAAGGCCAAGCAGGACATGGCCTGCCTGCTTAAGGAGTACCAGGTGGTGATGAACTCCAAGCTGGGCCTGGACGTGGAGATTGCCACTTATTGCAAACTGCTGGAGGGCGAGGAGATCCGGTGAGGACGGCGGCTCCAGGGTCCCTTCACATCCCTACTCAGAGCTGGACTGAAATCCTCTAGGCAGAGAATGTTCAAATTGGGAAAGACTCCGGAAAATCATGGACTCCAACCATGTCCCCATTTTGCAGATAGGGAAACTGAGACCAGAGAGGGGAAGGGGCTTGCCCAAGAGCACAGCCAGTTAATGGCTCAGCTAAAACGCATCAGTCTCCTGGCTGGTTGCCAGTGTGCTTCTCCCTCCTGCACAGCCCCTCAGGCTGGAACCTGAAGCCCCTTCCAAGGCCACTACTTTACCCTCTTGGCTGAAAGAATGTTTCTGCAATTAGCCTCAGTGGGTTCTTAAAGCTGAAATCATTCAGAAAATTAGTTAAAGGCCATTCGATTTGGGATGTGCAAAGAATCAACCTGGACAGCCTGGTGTTCAGGACCAGGGAGTAGAAACGAGTAGCGCAAGTTCTGTCCTTGCAAAAGAGGACAGGGCAGACATACGTCCGTCCTCCGGGGCCTGGGGTCAGTGGCCCAGGGAATGTGTCAGAGAAGGAGGCTGCCTTCTCAACAGCTGAGGAGGCAGGAAAGAGACAGGACACTCCAAGCTATGCTGACAATTTGAACCAAGAATTGAGGGCAGGTGAAGCCTGTGCAGGGCAGAGTGATGTGTATTTACGCTTGGGATGATTGCATGGGCCTCTAGACTTGGGACAGCCACATCATTAGAGCTTCTAGTTGGGTCCCTTCAGGGCGGGGAGACTAGACTAGCAAGTACAGAGGTGAAGAGCACAGGCCATGAGCCCACTCTGGGTTCAAATCCCAGCTCCACCACTTACTAGTTTGTGACCTCTTTATACCTCAGTATCTTCAGCTGTAAAACAGAGATAATCACAAAACCCACCTCGTAAGGCTGTTGCAGGATAGGTGAGTTTTAATGGAACATGGTAAGCCCCGGTGGGAGGAGGTGATAGTCATGAGTCGATGGTCAGGCAGGGCAGCGCCGATGGAGAGAGAACTCAGAGGCCTGGGTGGCTTTAGAAACCGTCCATGAAGTGACACTCAGGGCAGCCAGGCCACATGGCTGGACTTTCTCCGTGCTTGATTCAAGCACACACGCTTTTCTGTCAGTTTCCTCAGGCTTTGGGTGAAGCCATGGAGACTGAGGCTTCGGACACTGAAGCCCCCATCCCACTCACTAGCATTCAGTGGGCAGCTGGGACGTGCACTTGTTTTCTTTATGATACTAATGGGTGAATAACTCAATTACAGAATTACTGGTACACATCTCCAGTGCATGTGATTTTAAAGTTGACTTAGCATATTGTTCTATGTGTACTATGGCCATTGACCTTTTAATAGACTGCCTCCTCTTGGCATTTAAAATATTTAATTTAATTACATAAGTAATGTTCAGTGCTGCCAATACAGAAAATAAGAAAACAAAAGTGGCCAGAACCTCTCAACTCAGAGATAAATGTTGCCAGCATTGTGGTTCCACAGGCATCACGATGGGCATCGTGGGTTCCTTGAAAGGGCACAATCCGAAGGCTGTGGCAATGCCAGACTGAGTGGCAGGAAAGTGAGCCAGATGTGTACGTCCTCACTCCAAAGAGGAGCAAAGGAGTATTTTGAGTTGGGCAGAATGAAGCAGAGTAGAGCTTTCCTGGGGAAAAAGATTTGAAGTGGGGAGCTACAAACGGGGAGACAGAACAGAAAGTGCAGGTAGGTGTAAGGGAGGAGGGGGTGTTTATAAAAAAGCCCACTATAGTGGTATAAATGTCTCATCACAAATGATATATACATATTTTTTGAGACAGAGCCTGTCGCCCAGGTTGGAGTGCAGGGGTACGATCTCAGCTCACTGCAACCTCCTCCTCCCGGGTTCGAGTGATTCTCCTATCTCAGCCTCCCGAGTAGCTGGGACTACAAATGTGTGTCACCATGCCCAACTAATTTTTGTATTTTTAGTAGAAAGAGAGTTTCACCACATTGGCCAGGCTAGTCTCCAACTCCTGTGCTCAAGCGATCCAACTGCCTTGGCCTCCCAAGGTGCTGGGATTACAGAAATGAGATGTTTATAATGTTGGTAGCAAACATGTCTGATTTCCTTGCTATGCGCCAGTCTCCGTTTTAGGCACTTGCCATGTAGAACTTAATCAAACCTTACGACAATCCTTTCAGGCGGATGTTATCATCCTTATTTTATGCTGGAGAAATTGAGCCACAGAAAGGCTAAGTGACCTGCCCAAGGTCACCCAGCTAGTAAGTGGCACAGACAGATTTAAGTCCAGGCAGCCTGGCTTGAGAGTCCAGGCTCTTAACCACACCATACTGTCCAGCCTCCCTCTGTGTTGAATGAAATCAGGTAGATGTCTGGGGTAGCATTTAAAATCATGGGCTAAAAATGAATGCATTTGAGTAATGGGCAAGCTTTTTCCTGCTCAGCAGCTTCCATCACCACTTTGGCTGTGACAGAATTCCCAGCCAAGGGACAAGGAGGATGCCCCCTCATCTCTACTTCTCAGTTTACCAAACTTCCATGGCCAAAAGGCAAACATGAAATAAAGCGACCTTTTGGATCCTGTAACCTAATGTGCTCCTGTCCTTTGGGGATCCCAGCAAGCAGGGCAGGCACCGATGCTGTCTGTAGCAGGTGGTATCCTGCCTCTGCCTCTTAGGGCCCCTTCCTTCCTTCAGCATGGAGGAGAATAGGTTTGGTGCAAAAGCAGAGGAACTCAGCACTAACTGTGTACTCTCTCCTCTCCCTGCAGGCTGTTTGAAGGCATGGGCTCAGTCAATATCTGTAAGTTGGCTGTGTGTGGGCATGGCTCGTTGGGGTGTCAGTAATCTTAATATTAGAGTGCATCTAACTGATGAATAAGCCTCCGTCTATGGAGTGGTAGACAAGGGACTCTGGAGCTGATATCTCTGGGATCCAGACAAACTAATGACCTCAAATATTTGACCTCCACATGGATCCATCTGGAACATCCATAAAGTCTAAGTTAATGAATGTGGCAAATTCTGAACACCTATTTGGTTCTGCAAAAATAGCTCAAGCCCTTTAGTTACACACAGAATACTTCTAAAGTGACAGCATGTTCTAGCAAGAAAAAATGCTAGGTTTATATTCTGATCATCTGGGTCTCTGAGCCAACTTGTAAATCTCTAATAATCCAGTATATACACAGCCCCTGGCCCAGGTGTCTGATTCCCCTCACCTCTCTAGCTACCATATTTCTAGATGATTCCTCTAGTGTGATCAATCAGTTTTTGCTCAAAGATTGCATGAAAACATCTCAACATCAGCCTGGTCCAAGTAGAGCTAGATGTGCAATTTGCTAATCACACTCCTGAATAAGCAGATAGCAATGGATTTAGGCTTGCCTGTAGTTTAAAAAGGCTCATGCTGGTGGTTCTTCAGAGTAGGAAGAGAATTAATCATTGATTCTAAAGGATTCTTGGTCATAACATGTCTGAGATGGAAGAGAATTCTCACCCGTGTCTCTGTCCACAGGTGTGAGCCATTCTGAGGGTGGCGTGGTCTGCGGGGATGTGGACTCCACTGTCTACCGTGGCTCAGGGGGCGTGGCCATAAGCAGTGGTGCACTGTGGTCCCCCTCTGTGGTGAGGGCCTGCTCCAGTGCCTGGTCTGTGCAGTTTGTGTAGAGGGTGGTGGGACTCTGGACCCATGTGTTCTGATGGGGGCAGTGTGGGTTAGGGAGTGGAAATCTTTTCTTTTACATGCCCAAATGTCAGCTTAGTAATTTCCCCTTACAGAGAACCCAGAACTAACTCTCCTGTTTCCTTCTTATTGGAGTTAATGATTTGCTCTTCAGGTGTAAACCCTGGGTTTGATGTTATTTTCACTTCCATTGCTTCTCCCCCTTCCTGTGGTCCAGGAAAGAAATAGAAAGGTTTTTTGATATAAATTGCTCGGTTATTGTCTTCCCTAGTTAACTCCAGGCTAGCAGATGTTTATTAAGTCCTGACTGTGTGCCAGACCCTCTTGGAAAGGAGGCAGCTAGAGGATGTGCCGTGTGTGGGAACATCTCTGTGTTTTGCCCTTGGATGAGAGGGACTCCAGATACTGTCTCACCATGGAAGGGCGGTGGGGGGACTCCAGATACTGTCTCACCATGGAAGGGCGGTGGGGGGACTCCAGATACTGTCTCACCATGGAAGGGCGGTGGGGGTACAGAGCTGGGCTTCTCACTTGCTCTGAGAGATTGTATATCCCCAGAGTCCCCCAACTATTCATGTAACCAGATTGAAAGGCTGACAGAGCCAATCAGCTGGGTTTATACCACTGGTTTTCTGGAAGTTCATTGTATTTACATAATTCCTCTATGGCTCCTTCTTTCTCTTAGTGTGCTTGATTAAACATCAATGGCAAAAGGCTTTTTCTTAGTAACCAGGTTAATACCTGCCTCCTTCACTGTCTTCACAACCCACCCAAACCCTGACTGTTTCGGTGCATCTCACAATGCACCGGACCACCACCTGCATCAGGATCCCTGTGGGGTCGTTGCCAAATGTGCAGATCCTGGGCTCCAGCCAGAACTCTCCATCCAAAGTTCTAGGGATGAGTCCAGGAATCTGTATTTTAACAGACTTCCAGGTGATTCCTAGAAGAACTAACGTTTGAGAACCACAGATTTATGTGGGCAGAGGAAAGAGGACAGTCAGACAATTATGGCCATGAAGTGACTTTTCCTCTGATTCTCATGGATTGGTCTAGCCCCTTTGCACTTCTGCTTTGTCTATGCTAAAAGGTCAGACCCACACACACGCCAGGGCAGGGTGGGGGCAAAGGTACAAAAGGGGTGAGGAAGGGAGGGTCAACTTTCTTTCTGTTGTTGCACAGGAAGAACTATTTCTCTCACCTTATTTTATTTGGAACTTTTTGTTTTTAAGGTTTTTTTTAAAACCTAACTGGGTAGGAAACATTTTGCTGCGAGAATGTATATTTGATTTCATGACACAGAAAAGCCTTTAAAAGGTGTTTTGTTTGTTCGTTTGTTTGTTTGTTGTTTTTCTTTTCCAAGGAGCGCAGGCACACTACCAGACCTCCCGGTACCAGCTCCAGACCAGCCAAGGCAATGGCGGGCACCCTGGCCTAGGGGTGGAGTCCGGGGGAGCAGGGCCGGGCCTTTTGACTCCCCACGGGTTTGCTTCCCACATCCCACTCACTATAGGCGGGAGACCCCAGAGGGTCTTTTAAAAACGTCTGCGCCACCAGGACGCACTAAGCACCTAGACTGTGGACAGGAGGGCGCTGACCCCGGCCACGGTGCTACAGGCATGTACTGGGCAGCCCTGAGCAGCCAACAACCCCCAAACACCCCGCCCACAACCCCAAAACGGTGGGCGGGTGGCACCCAGCTCCCCACCCCGTGTCCCTTCCGGCCCTGGGCCCCAGGCCCCTTACCACTGGGGTTGGGTGCTAAGGGTGGGATGCGGGGCACTCTCGGGTAGGGGCGAAGGAGGGCAGCCAGGGCCCAGGCCTGGAGGGCCGGCGTGTTTGAGAGCGGTGGGGGCGACGGGATCCCGGCGGACGACAGGAGATTCAGGCACCGGTCCAGTGCCAGAGGCGCCGAGGCAGGAACCCTGCGTGAGCCAAGGACCCAAGGCCCCTGCGGACATGATCCCAGGGGCTCCACGAGGGCAGCCGCGCGCGGAGCATCTGGAGATGCGCCCAGGGCGCCTGGCTGCCAGACGCGAAGGGGGGGGGGGGGGGGGGGGGGGGGGGGCGCAGTGCAGGGCACGGGGCCACCCGCAAGGCAAGCAAGGGTGGGGGTAGGAGGGGTGCGGCCCCTGACTCTCATGGGTGGGGAGGTAGGGGACAACGGTGGCTTCCACGGGAGACGGAACCAAAGTGGGGACCGGCAGGGAGGACCTGCAGCCCCCTTGTTAACGCTGTAAACTGTCCCCTCCCGGGGGGCCTGCGGACCACCGAGGCTGGGGAGGTCCCGCTGTCCAGGACTGTGACTTGCCTTCCGATTCCGAGTCTCTCACACCCAGAGGGCCAGGACTGCACCGCTGCCTTAACAGAGAAGAAATTTTGAACGGTTCTCCCCGGCCACGCAGTCCTCCTGATGCCTTCAGGCTGTGTCCCAGGGGCCACTGTGGCCAGGCAGTGACTTGACCTGGGTAGTCCAAGGTCTGTCTTAGTAGGGCAGTGCTCCCCTGGTCTCTGTCTGCTGAATGAAAAGGTCTTGCAGGTTCCTGCCCATCGCTGTCCGGATCCCGATCCCACCAAGTTTGAGCAGCGTAAAATTAGGTTAAAAGGGTCACCAGGGTGTCTCTGAGGAGGAAACAGGGTGTTGGGGGCATTTGCTGCCCTGGGGCATGGGAATGTGGACTGGGGAAGGGTCTGTGTTTCCTTTCCGATGGTGGTGGAGGGTGGCTATTTACCTATGAGTGCCTTGGGTATTTTCTTTTCTTTTTCTTTTGAGAGGGAGTCTTGCTCTCCTGCTCAGGCTAGAGTGCAATGCCACGATCGTGGCTCACTGCAACCTCCACCTCCCAGGTTCAAGGGATTTTCCTGCCTCAGCCTCCTGAGTAGTTGGGATTACAGGCACCAGCTAATTTTTGTATTTTTAGTAGAGATGGGGTTTCACCATCTTGACCAGGCTGCTCTCGAACTCCTGACCTCATAATCCACCTGCCTCAGCCTCCCAAAGTGCTGGGATTACAGGTGTGAGCCACCACGACCTGCCTTACTTCATTTTTAATGCACAAGCTTAAAAAGGAGTGAGGCTGTCTCTGCCTCACTCCACTCCCTGGCTGCTCCCCTGCCAACATGGGGGAGCCCTTTGTGTTTGAACAAAGCAGAAATAAGCAGGGATTTCCAGGCATACACAGGTTGGGGGTTGGGAGAGGAAGGAATGTGGCCTGAGGCAGTGTAAATTAAGCCTCTCCCATTGCTTGTTCTGTCTGGCATGACCCTACACCCAAAGAGAGTGGTGCTTAGTGACCATGTCCTTGTTGCTTTAATCTTCAACGAGCAAAGCGTTTAGTACAGTCACCTCCTAATGCCTGTATTTCCAGAGAGAGGCAGAGGTATGAATAACCCAGACAAGGGGACAATAATTCCCACATGGTCATGTCCGTGTCTGCACAAAACACGCTTGGTAATTTTCTGGATAATGTGGTTGATTTGTGTTCCTCACTATGCTTGGCTAAGGTGAGTAATAATGCAAAGTTCTATTTTCTGAGATCCCAAAGATTGAAGCAGGGAACAGACAGTTAGAGACATGGGCTGGGGGAAGGAACTGTCTTGGGCATAGGTGTTTGTGAGAATGGCCTGAAGCAGAGTGGGTTGAGAATTGGTGGAGGAGTGTTAGCGGTCTCAGGAGAAAGGAAAAGAAGAGAAATCCCAAGTGTATCTGTTTCTTTGAAAGGATTATCATCCATACTTTTTTTTTTTTTGAGACAGAGTTTCAATCTTGTTGCCCAGGCTGGAGTGCAATGGCACCATCACAGCTCACTGCAACCTCTGCCTCCCCAGTTCAAGCGATTCTCCTGCCTCAGTCTCCCAAGTAGCTGGGATTACAGATGTGCTACCACATCCAGCTAAGTTTGTATTTTTATTAGAGACAGGGCTTCAACATGTTGGTCAGGCTGGTCTCGAACTCCGGACCTCAGGTGATCTGCCCACCTTGGCTTCCCAAAGTTCTAGGATTACAGACACGAGCCACCCCACCGGCCATGCTTCTAATTCTTTGGAAGTTTTGTGTGTTTGTCGGGGAGGCTATCACTGAATATTTACGTAAGAATTGAATACACACAGCAGGTCTGATTTTCTCTGATGCTGGCGTTAGCTTGGTTTGTGATGTTTCTAAGGAGGAGGGAGCCCAGGGCAGAGATCTGGGATCACTCCCGTGACCACTTTACTGTTTGGGCCTCTTGCACTTCTGGCTTTTCTTCGATCTCTCAATTTCAAATCACTTGACTTGAATTTTTTCTTTCTAATAAAATGTCCATACCTAGTTACCCTCGGACTGTACCCTTTGCCTTCTGTGGGGAATAGTTCTTTGATCAGGAGAGAGCTGTGGGAGCCGCAGCATCCTTTGAGCCAGAAGAGCTTGCTGGGGTTTTTGCTGTTGGCTGCAAGGAAAGCTGGGCAGAGGCTTACCTCCTCCTCCTAAGCAAAAGGCACCCCTGGCCGGCTGAATCTGTTGAATGGTCTTTGCACACAAAGCACGGAAATGTATTAAAAAGTTTATTCATATCTCCCAGGTTCTGGCTGTTTGACTTTTCAATCCATGGCGCCATTATTTTTTGGGTATCATGTTTGGTATTTTAGTTTTGCTCAGCCCAGATCCATGGTAATATCAAGCTTTTTTCCCCAAGCTTAGACTCACTGTAGCATCTCAAAACCGCAGGAGGTAGCAGACCTGGAAAGACTCTACCCACTCATCTCACAACCCGGACTGATGCACAAAGCATGGAAGCCACTTCCTGCCCAAGGACTCACCCTTGGGAGCATTGGGGCTCAAATTTCCATCTCCTGATGTTTCAGCCTCTGGGATTTAACATTTTCTATGGGTGAACGATGTCCCCTGAATTGAAAGTTGGTCTATTGTGATTGTCACCAGGCCCTCAGGGCCCAAAGAGCTGGGAGAAAAGAGGCGGCAGGCAAGAGACCTGGAGGAGGTCCGCCAGGTGTCACAGCAGCAGGCTGAGCACTCAGAAGCAGCCAGCAGCCTCCAGTGAGGCTACAGCCTTTGGGCCTGAAGTGAGGATGCACAAGGCCTTAGTGTCTCCTCTCAGGGAAAGAGGCAGGGAGACAGGGCAGCAGGGGGGCTGGTAGACGCCTGCCTGACGACAGTGATGGCTAATGGGGAGCTGGAGCTGAGGGCAAGAGGACTGGACGTCTCTACCTCCTGCTGCACCAGCTGCCTGCGTTCATCCAGCACATCCCAGGCCTGGCATTTCTTGGAGGCCCATCCTGGGATTTAGTGGAAGGTCAGAGCCAGGAGGGGATACTTCCTGCCCTCATGGAACTTCCAGCTTGATCCAGGCTCCAGACACACCCATTGACATTCCTGGCCCAGATCCACAGAGACAGAAGATTCTCAGGGTTCCAGACACTGTGTGATGGGGGTGGGGTGGGGAGGGGTAGAGGTGTGGGGGTGAGGGTGGTAGGCATGGGGAGCAGAGGAGGGCCCTGGGCAAAGGCAAATGGGAGGAGGGATGTAGGATGGCCTGTGTGTCCACAGGGATATGTAGGAGAGAGAGTGGCTCTGGGCTGCCTCAGAGGGTAGACTTGTCTCCTTGGGGTGGATTCCATGTCTGGGAGGAAGAGTGCTGGGTGGAGGGTCAGACAGGGCTGAGGAGTAGCTGGGGAAGGAGGTGATGAAGGGAGCCTGCATTTGGCATAAGAAGCTCACACATGTGAGCAAGTGACTTGAGCCAGGCAGGAGGTGGTGAGAGCAGTGGGTTTGGGATGGAGTCTGGCTGCTGGGAGTGTGCAGGGTGGGTGGGGGAGAAAGAGGTCATCACCGGGGAGCTGGGCTGTGGTCCAGGCCTGAGAAGACTGAGGGGGAACAAGTGGAATCAGACTGTGGAAGTGGACAGGAAGCAGCAGAGTAACTGGGGTGGGGGGGTGACTGGAAACACTGCATGGGGCTGGTCTGGGATTGGTCAGCTGCAGACGGGGCAGGAAGGGCGTGGAGACGTTGTCGTTTACAAGATCACACACCCTTGCATCGCAGCAGCATTTATTGAAACACAGATTGAGACAACGCAGAAGGCAGTGCACCCGTAGATAGTCATAAGAGGGAGACCCAGGAAGTGGCCTAGCTCTCTGTCCCAGCATCTCTGCATTGGACAGTCCCCACCTGCACCCAGCAAGGGGGCATCTGGAGCAGCCATGGAGTCTACTTTGAAATGTACAAAGGTTCACTGAATAGCAAACCTGTCCAAAGTCCCTTAACCAGGGGCTGTAGGCAAAAGGATGCCCTGCAGTAATGGGCCTCTTGGCTGCGAGGCCACATGGGGAGCCTGGCTGGGACAGGTTAGCCCAGAAGCAGGAAGGCAGTCTGAGAGAAGCAAAACGTGAACGGGAAGTGCTTGCTGGGGGACCTCTCCCCAGCCAGGAGGAGGGGCTGCTGGGGGGGGGGACTTTCTCCCTGATTCTCGGGTTGTGGGTGGCTTGGCTGGATGGTTAGGTTGGCGCCTCCACCCAGGAAGTGGAATTTCCATGCCAACCAGTCTCCCGTCACACTGGGGGACTGTCTTGTCCCTGAGAGCTTGTGGAATAATACAAATTGGCTACAGGTATTTTGGAGCTAAGTTGGAGTTAAGCGAAGGGCTGGGAACACCTCTGTAAACTGCTGCCAGGAGAAGAACTAGGACGCATCTCCCTAGCATGAGAAGGCGGAGGCGAGCAGCCCAAGGGTCTTTCCCTCTGTAGGAACATCCGGAAGATTCTGGAAGCAAGCGCACATTTTCCATTCACATGCCATTCAGTGCAGTGACGCAGGCAGGCAGGCGCTTGGCGGGAAGCCCTGGCTCCAAGATTCTACTACGCAAAGCGGACCGACCGGCTGCTCCCGCAGCTGAAGCTGGAGGAGCGAGGCTGGCAGGGGGCACAGGAGTCAGGGGCCATCACCGTGATGCTGCCCCCTATGGCCGAGGGGCCAGAAGTGATCTGGCGCCCTGGGGTAGTGCTGTAGGAGAGGCCCCCACAGGAGACTCCGCCACGGGAGCTGCTGACACCTGTGGAGAGAGGAGACGTGGAGGGGTGAGCGGCTCGCTGCGGTCTCACCCACCGTATGACAGGCCCCAGGACACTGGCATTGCAGAAGCTGCCTCCCTCTCCAAGGAGCTGGTGGTCAACACCGCAGGCCCTGTTTCTCAGATGCACAGTCCATGTAGGGGGCTGGGGCAGGAAGGAAGTGACAAGCCCTGGGCCCAGGGGGTCAAAGCTGCCAGGCTGCAGGTCCATGGCCGACAGCTCACTGCCCAAACCAGTGACGAGCTCTGAGCTCTGCTTTCTCTAACACCTGGCATGGCCCCACTGAGGAGCCAGGGAAGGGGGAAACAGTTGGGGGAGCACTCGAGGCCCCATAGGTTAGGCCAATGAGTTCAGTTTTTCCATCAAAAAAAGCCATTTTTCTAGGAGAATTTCAGGCAGATACTCACAGACATTCACGGAGCCCACACCTTCACACAGCCTAGGGAAAAGGAAAACTCTGTTAGTTGCAGACACTGAGCTGGATTCCTTGAGTCCAATGGTTGCTTGGGAAAGAGAGGGTCATCCTGTGTGCAGTCTACCCCTGAGAGGCAGGAAGGGCTCCCTGAAATCCGCACTAAATGCTTGCTTTCTTTGATGGTTCTAACTGAAGACAAGGCCTCCTGATTTTCAGCAGCAGTGAGTGAGATTATGAACACACATAGTGTCCCTAGTTTGAGTGATGGTGGCCTACCTTGGATGCTGCCAATCAAGCTCACAGGAAGGAGAGTTGAATCTGATGCACCAGAATGTGAAAGGGCTTTGTGGGTGGTGAAGAGCTAAATGCATATAGAAGCACATCATCATCATAACACACAGGCCTGAGTGGCAGGCCACGCAGCAGCTTCAGGAGGAAGCTATTCAACAAGAATGGATTTGGCATGAGACTTGGGTGCAGGTCCCAGCTTTTCTGCTTATTAACTGTGTAGCTATGATAAAGGCACTGAATTCTGAGCCTACTTCTTTATCTTTAGATGGGAAAAACCACACTTATCTGATTGGATTTCGAGGATTATAGAAGAAGCACTTAGCACAGGTCTAGCGCAGAAGCATTCAAAGTTATCATCATTATTGAAGCTGTTGTACTAACAGTGGTCAGAGTTGTAGCTCACACCCAGCTCAAGGAAATTCACTCCTGGAGAACCACAGCCTCCACCTCGAAACACCACAAAGTCCTCTCAGCCCCACCTGTGCTCCTCGCCCTCCAGCAGGCGCCTGTAGGTGGCGATCTCGATGTCCAGGCCCAGCTTGGAGTTCATCACCTCCTGGTACTCCTTGAGCAGGCAGGCCATGTCCTGCTTGGCCTTCTGCAGGGCGGCCTCCAGCTCGGCCAGCTTGCAGCGGGCATCGGCGAGGGCCGCCTCACCCTGCTGCTCTGCCTCGGCCACAGCGGCTTCCAGCTTGGCACGCTATTGGGGTGGAGATGTGAGGGTCAGGATGAGAGAGAGAAGGCACGGCTTGGCTCACCCAAGCTGATGGAGCTAGGGCAGGGAGAGGAGGGTCCTAGAGAGAAGATTGGCCCATGGCCAGGTAGCTAATAGGGCTGTGAACAGGAGGGAGGAGATGGGTGGGCTTTTTACCATCTCTCCTTGATGGTGGTCACAGGGTGGCCAAGGAAGGGGCTGGGTCTTCCTTTGGAAGTCAGTGACATGGCCTGAGTGCTGTGAGACATGATAGAGCTCCTGCCCTCCCTCTGGGTCCCTGCTTCCTCATGGGCACACCATGAAGCCTGATTAGGACCAGGTGCTGTAGCCTGCCTGTGCTGGGTATTTGAATCCTCCACAGACCCCACCTGGCACTTGGCATTCTCAATCTCGGCCGTCAGCCTCTGGATCATGCGGTTCAGCTCGTTGATCTCCTCCTTGGTGCGGCGCAGTGTCTCCCCGTGCCTGATCACCGTGGCCTTCATCTCCTCGCACTGGGGAAGGAGAGATGCTCAGGAGGCTCAGGGCGGGACCTCCCATCCATTCAGGACACCACGGATGATTGTGCAGTGCTCAGCCTGTGCAACCACATGTGGCAGTCCTGCCCTGCCACCCCAGCCTCAGAGAGACAGCCCTTCTCTTCTCGTCCCTAGGGACCAGCATCCCCAGAAAAGGAAGTCTATTTAATAGATACCTCACATCCCTCCCACTGCTTTGTCTAGTAGGCAGGTGTCCTGTGCCACTCACCTTGCTGCGGTACCAGGACTCAGCCTCAGCCCGGCTGCGGCTGGCAACATCGTCATACTGAGCCTTGATCTCAGCGACGATGCAGTCCATGTTCAGGTCCCGGCTGTTGTCCATCTTAACTATGACTGAGGTGTCTGAGATGTGAGCTTGGAGAACACGGATCTCCTGTGGGGCCGACAGCCAGTGCATTTGCTTCTGGTCCCTGAGCTGTGCCACCCCAGGGAGCAATGTCCACTCCCTAGAGGGGCACTGGCCATGAAGCTTACATGACTCCTGCTCCCACCACCTTCCCACATACACAGGCTCCTTACAAACAACAAAGGCGCTGTAGAGGCCACCTGGGAACAGTGTGTCTGCCTTAGAAGTGGGAAAACTGAGGCCCAGAGGGTGAAAAGTTCTGATCCAAAGTCACCCACCAGGGGAGCTGGGGTTTGGATGCCAGGATGAATGATTAGTCCATTAATGAGGACCATGCCCTATGTGCGAAGCCATCCTGGCCCCCCACCACACATGCACACTCTCGTGCCCATGTCTAGTCTGGCACTCACACACGCAGCACACAGGCAGCACACCAACATGCAGAGGTCACAGACTCTGAGCAGCCCAAGAACATGAACACTCCATGCTCCTCACACACATGAATGTGGATGTGGCCTCTGTATTGTGGGCCCCTGGCATGTGTGTGTAAGCTCTTTTCACACTTACATTGCACATTGGCAAACAGGCACACACATGCACCCTTGCCCCGCTGCTCTCCCGTCTCCAAAACAACCCTCCACCTGTCCTGGCTGGGTGGCAGGTGCCCCCTCACCTCTTCATAGAGGCGCCTTAGGAAGCTAGACTCCTCCACCAGGGCCTCCACATTGGCCTCCAGGTCTGATTTCCGCAGGTAGGCGCAGTCCACATCCTGGCAGTGGGACAGAGAGGAGGGGACGCGCATGTGAGAGAAGACCAAAGGAAGGTGCCTCCGGTCAGCGTGGTGACCCTGCCCCTCGCTGGAGTGTGCACCGATGGGCCCCTCCTCCTTGCCCCAT
This sequence comes from Sapajus apella, assembly GCF_009761245.1. Taxonomy (NCBI): domain Eukaryota; kingdom Metazoa; phylum Chordata; class Mammalia; order Primates; family Cebidae; genus Sapajus; species Sapajus apella. Next base: position 24,062,652 of record NW_022436942.1, on the reverse strand, counting down.
GACCAGTTCCTCACCTTCTTTAGAACCACAAACTCGTTCTCTGCCGTGGCTCTCAGGGCCACCTCCTCTTCATACCTGGGTGTGGGAGAGAGAAGGGCTGGAGCTGAGAAACGGGACTTGAATACCATCCCAACTCCTGGGCAAGCTCTTCCAGGGATTGAAAAGGGATGAATCCCCTTCAGGTGTTATCTTGGCCCCTCCAGGATCTATTTTGTGTATTATTCACGGCTAGCCCTTGTCCCAGCCTGGCTTCATTCCACCGCAGTCCTTTTGCCTGAGATGGGGTTGGGAATGCACATTCCTTCCCCCAAGTCTAAAATCATCTGGGCATCCTAGATCTCAAAGAGCTGGTCCCATTGGCAGGGAGATCACAGAGCCCATGTCATAAAGGTAAGCTGTGAAGGGCAGGGGACATAGAGAGTGCTAGAATTCCACTGGATTGCCTCTCCTCACTCCCCTAGAAGTAGCTCTAGAGTTTTAGAGGTGGATCCCAGGAATCTGAAGAAATCTAGTCCCCACTGGATCCCTGCTCTGGGTTCCAGGCAGCCTGCTAGAGGAATCTGAAAGAAGAGGGCTATGGGCAGAGCCTCCTAGCCTTCTCTCTGAATTTCCCCTGAGTCCCCCCAGCTTGCTGCACTCACTTCTTCTTGAAGCCCTCCAGCACCTCCTGCACGTGGTTGAGCTCTGAGGCCAGCCTTCCACTGTCGGCCTCCACGCACTCAGCCTCCCGCCGCAGAGTCTCAATGTAGCCACTGAACAGCGGCTCTAGGTTGCTCTCGCAGCAGCGCTGGTTCTGGTAGAACTGCCACTTGGTCTCCAGCAGCTTGTTCTGTTGCTCCAGGAAGCGCACCTGCCGTTCCGGAGAGAAGAGGGTCAGAGGAAGCCTGGGGGGAGGTGCCTGGTCCCCCACAGCTCTCTCTGCCCTTGGGTGCTGGCTGAATGGGCTGAGCCATAAAGCTGAGTGTCTGCAGCTCAAGGGACCCATTCCCAGATCCCCAGGGAGGCAGTTGTGGGTGTGAAGGAAGGCAACCTGGCTAACCAAAGGTCTGCTTCAAGCCCCGGCTTTGATACTTTAAAGGGCAAATTGTTTCACCTCCTGGGGCTCAGTTTTCTCCCCTCCAAAATGGAGAGGAGAATACTGCCTATCTTAGCACTGTTGTGAAAATTGAACAAGTTAATGCATATCAAGTGCTTGGAACAGTCTCTGACATGCAGTAAATGCTCAGTCTATTTAACTATTATTATAATTACCAGTTGTCCTTCACTTACTCATTTATGCAACAAACACTTATTAAATATTTACTACGTAGTGCCAAGGCCGGTGCTAAGATACACACATTCGTGTCTAATGTCTGTGTCTATGTCCATATCATCTATCTCTACATTCCATCCAATTACCACAGCGCTGTGGGACGTAGACTTTACCCCATGTTACACATGGGGAAATTGAGACCTCAAGGTGTGAAATGCCCAGCTCATGGTGAGCGATAGTCTTGCCACAAGATAGGCATGCTCTGCCTGCCCCTACAGCATGTCTGAGCTGCTCATATACACCCCCTCACCCCCAGGCTGCTGTCTGAAAAGTGGAGAGGCTGATACCCATCCCAACTGCTCACTGTGAAGATGAACTCGGATCACTGAAGAAAAAGTGAAAACAGGAAGGTCACTGCTTCTGCTCCCTAAACCCTGATCCTAGGCCCCCAAGCCTGGTCCTTCTGCTCTGCTAGAGGCCTGTGGACACAGGAGGAGCCTGTGAAGGAGGCTCCCAGCCTCCCCTCACAAAACTTTCTTGGGAGGCAGCCTCACAGCTATGCAGCGTTCTCCATGCTCTGGGTACATTAGGAGGTCTCCTCCTGCCAGCCTGGCCACCTGTCTGTCTGCATTCTAGCCCTCCCTCCTGAAGGGGCTGCCAAGCCTGGACTGGCTAACTGTCACACCTCTTCACCCACCACTGTCCTTGGAAAGTAATGATAATAACAGCCGACATGTACTGAGGGCTTACTATTTGCCATCATGTTTCATGCGTGGACTCATTAACCCTCACAAGTGGATGAGGCAGGTCCTGTTCTCCAGCCGAGGAAACTGCCTGGTGTCTCACACCGCTGAGTGGTGCAGCGAGGGCTTGGGGGAGGCAGTGTGGCTCTGGGCATTCCCAGCCCCTTCACACGCTGCCTGGCTAGGAGACACAAGGTCTTTTGGTCTCCCCATTATCTCCCACTCTTCCAGTACCTGCTGCCCAGTCCAACTTTTCAGACACAGTTCTGATAGTTCTGTGTCGTCTTGGCTCAAGAAAGACACACATGCTCACACAAATACACTCACATGCACACACACACATATACTCACACACATGTACACACACACTAACACACATACACGCACACATACTGCTACACACATACACATGCACACAAACGTACACACATATACACACACTTTCACACACATTAACACACATACACGCACACATACTGCTACACACATACACATGCACACACACGTACACACACATGCACACACACATACACACATATACACATACTTTCACACACATACTAACAAATACACGCACACATACCGCTACACACATGCACATGCACACACACACATACATACAGTCACATGCACACACACACATACACACACTCACATGCCACACACACATACACACACACTTTGGACCACTGGCTCAATGTCTAGACCACACCCGGACCTCATTAAATGCTGCGGTAGTTAAATGATGGAAACTGACCCTTTCACCTGTGTGGGTCTGTAGGTCATTCCCTCTCCTGCCTTAAACCCGCAGCCATCCTGTCTCCTCAGCAGATTGGAACCTCCCCGAGGGAGAGCAGGGCTGGGGGCTTCTCTGGGCTGTCTCAGGCCTTACCCACCTTGTCGATGAAGGCCGCGAACCTGCTGTTGAGGCTCTTGATCTGCTCCTTCTCCTCCTGCTTCACGCACTGCGCGTTGGGGTCGATCTCCAGGTTGAGGGGCGTGAGGAGGCTCTCGTTGACCGACACGGTGGTGATGCAGGGGGGGCTGGGCCCACACACGCCCCCGGAGCGGTAGCCGAAGCTGCGTCCGCAGGAGCCGGCGCGGAAGCCCCCCACGGCTATGCGGGGCCCGCAGGAGCCCAGGTTGCAGAGGCTGCGGCTGCCGAAGCCCGTCAGCCCCCGGTAGCAGGACACCCCTCGGTAGGTGGGGGCGCTGATGCAGCAGCGGTTGCCGGTTTTGGGGGCCACAGCTGAGCAGGAGCTGAAGTTCCTGGTGACCCCGCATCCTGAGCTGATCCTGTAGGAGCGGCACGACATGGTGTGCGGCTGAGCAGAGTCTGAGAGACAGCGGCGGGCGGTGCGGGCGGCAGATTGCGAGGCTCAGGATCCTTCTGGTCTCTCTGATCCTCCCTGGTCCTTTTATTGGTGGGGAGAGCTGGGGTTGGCTGCATAAAAGGAGTGAAAAGCCATTTTATGTTGTTTATGGGCTTGGGGAGTTTGCCAGCAACTCCCCACGGACTCATCTTCAAGGTGAGCTCAGCAGTGACTCGGGCTCCGTGAAGTCTTGAAGATGTTATTAAGGATACTGCGTTTGCACTTTTCATCTTCAAAGCTCGTTTACATACATTAAGTAATTAATTTTCTCACAGTCTGTCTGTGAGATGGCCTCAACCCACACTCGGAGACGGATTTGAACTGCGCAACAGCCTGGGGGTGGCCGGGTTTGGGATACGGGCAGGGGCCATTGTCTCAAGGGAGAGGCTGTAGGGTCCTAGGTTAGATGAGACTGGGGGGCGGCCATTGCATCCTTCTGCCTGGTTCCACAGAGGACACATTCTCAAGTAAATCATTGCATTTCAGGGGCCAATAGGTCAGGTGAATCCCACCCTATCCAGGCAGCATTGCTTGGAAGGTTCAGGAGCAGAGCGGTCATTCTGAACATGCCCATGCCAGGATGGAGGGCTGGGGCAGATGGTCTCTTGGAACCGTCTGGATTCCAGCCCAGAGGCGCTGGTCCAGAGCTTTCATTTCTCACCCAGCAAAAGTGCAAACCACATAACTCTCAGTAGCCACAATAATGGCCACTTGTAGATTATGGGGAGACTCCCTCTAGATACTTTCTTCCATTTGGCCAACAGGATTGGAGAACTCAACCTTGGGATAACCTGGGGGCTATAAATTTGCTGTGGTCACCTTTCCTTTGCTCTTTAAGTAGAAAAAGGTCATGTGAGTCTCCCTTCCCAGACCACCAGCTGCAGGAGGTGTTCCTTCTGTTGGCCAGCTCCAGAATTGTCATCCCTAGGGGAGACTGCATTGCACAAAGCTGGAAGTGGGATGGTGGCTTATTCTTGTCTTAGGTTGCCATGAGTTCTGGCTCCCAGGGTTCTGGGAGCCCCATCCTTCTGGTTTCTGCTTCCCTGCGTGTCCTTGGGCCACTTATTAGGATAATGAGTGCTATTCTTTTAATGCTTATGGAGTACGAAGCTTGGGGATGTTGGTCTGCCCCCAGGGAGGTTAGCCAGATACCCAAGTGTCAGGAACTTAAGGAAGAAGAGCCAATGAGCTTCCTCAGAGGGTGATTCCTCCAGGAAGCCTTCCGTAACCAAACTCTGCCACTGTGCTGCTGTTCCCATAAGTCCTTCATGAAATGCCCTACACTCTGTCCTGCATCTGCCCTCATCTCCACAGCCAGCCGACCTCTCCCAGGACCTTCACCCAGGATCAGGCTGATCGACTCCCATCTCACCTCTACATTCCACATTGTTCTTCAGGGCAGGGTAGAGAGAGCTTGACAGTTGGTGGGGGAAGATCAGGTGGTCTCACCAGCTGCCCCTAGAACATATCCAGGTCATAATTATCCATGGAAAAGCATCTGGATTTGGCAACCCGGCAATGGAATCAAAGCTGGAAGACCTGGTTCAAGGTCCAGTTTGGATCCTTACTAGCAGTATGGCTTTGGGGAAGTTCTTAACCTCTCTGAGCCTGTTTCCTTAAATGTAATGTGGGATTCATCCTTAAATTCTGGGGCTGTTTCAAGGGTGAAGTGCATGATACATGAGAATGTGCGGTTGGGATGGGAAGGCTCTGGATAACAGAAAGGGCCTATTGCTTCCCATGAGAAACATTCCCACCTGCCTTGCCCAGTAGAGAGGTCCTGCTCCTTGCCCTGCCATGGTCTTCACCTCCTCTGTGTGTTTATGACTCCTTTACCCTTTCAAGTTTGCTTTTAATGTTTCCTTTAGTCTGATTTCACTTGTATAGCAATTCTGGGTGGAGTCTGGGGACAGAGAGGAGGCTCTGTGGGAGACTGCAGGGGATGACGATTCCCCAGCCCCCGCTACTCAGTGCGGGGCCTGTTGCCGGGGACCAGGGATGTCAAAAGGATTGGAGAACTCAAACTTGGGATAACCTGTGGGCTATAAATTTGGACAGTGAGTTCACTGACTGGCTGCTGTGTAGACCTGGAGCTGGTGGGGTGTGGGCCAAGAGGGAGTCCCGAGCAGTGTGGGAGGTGGAGGGGCCTGAAAGTCCATAAATACCTCCCTCTCTCCACAACTCCCTTAAGCCTCTGCCCTCCTCCAGGTTGTTAAAGATGATGGGACCAGAGCCATTTCTGTTCCTCCTTGGGGGCAGGAGGTTTTGTCCTGGAGGGAGGCTCCTGTTTCAATTGCTTTCTTCTGGACCCAACACACACCCCATCTAACCCTCACCCTAAATTGGGAAGGGAAGGTGGGGCCAGGGGATTCAGGAGACTGGGGGTAGCCCATTTGTTTCCAGAACTGAGATACCTCTCCAGGACCAGCAGGTCTATTCAGCCCAAAGGTGCAAGCCCCTGCAATGGCCCACCCTGCCCACCCTGCTCATGCGTGCTGGGTGAAGCTTGCATCACTGCTGATGGCAATGCTGAGCCCAGGGCTTGGGGGCTGCCCAAGTTGCTGTCCAGGTGGAGCTTCAGATTGGAGGAGCTGGGCTGAGGGCAAAGCCTCGAGAGGAGCTGATTCCTCACTGGTCTGGTCCCAGGTGGTCCAGGGCCAGTGAGCAAGTCAGGGCAGGTGGATCTGGCACAGCTGTCCTGGAAGGACCTGGGCCTTTGCTTATGGTTCTACCCAGGGGGGACTCAGAGAACATGTAGCCTCTCTAGCCATCACCCAAACACCCTGCTCACTGGAACCCAAGTCTTTGCCCTGAGAGTCAGGATCTTTGCAGGGCTGGAAGCCCCATCTCCTTTTAGTGTCTCATCCTCATTCGCTGTGCCCTTGTTCGCCTGTGCCCCGTCGCACTCCGCTCCCTTCCATCAACCTTCTCCCTGTCACACCTTGGCTTGGAATGTCTGAGAACAGCTGCCTCTTCCAGGAAGCCTTTGTGAGCTCATTAGAGGGAGGCTGTGATTTCTCCTCCCTCTGTCTCACAAATGCCTTCTCTGGGGCTCTCCAGGTAACCCCAATTATCCCCTTCCACACCCTTTTGTCCTAAGGGCTGTCACTCATCACCTCCCTTAGCCCTGTCCCCTCTTGTTCCCTGCGCCTTTGGAAGGCCCCATCTAGTTCCGGAAATCCCAAGAGTCCACAACCCAGCCGTAAAGTGCTCCCAAGAGGCTACTTTTTTCAGAAAACCTTCAAGAACTACTTGGGGAGAGAAGTTCTTTACCCTACCCTGGAGCCCCAGGCAACATCTGAGACCCCTTGTGATCTGCCCCACTCCAGAGTACAGATTCTGGGGTTTTCTCAGAGGCCCCCCTGCTCCCACCTCAGCCCTACCTTCAGGCGGTGCTTTTTGCCTGAGCTGGGATGCTCCTTGGGGCAGCTGGCTCTCCCCCATCCCAGAGGCCCACTTCCTCCCTTTCCTTCTGCTTTTTCTACTGTACTAAAATCCTCTGCTTTTAGGAAGACTTCCTGGATTTGTCCAAAGACAGGAGGGCGCTGGCACCTTCCCCCGTCCTGCACTGACTGTCCTTAGGGCTGCCTGTCTATCCTCCCAGTTTTGTGTTTGTGTCTGCCTGGGCTCTTGTGGGTTGTTTTCCTATCTTTTCAAGCAGGCTGATCCTCCTCAGTCAATCCTGATGGGCTCCCCATGGACAAGGCCTGAACAGCTGATTTAAGTTGGGCACTGCTCTTTGCCTCTGCTGGCCACACTTTTATTATGCATCCAAGGCTATGCCACTGCTGGTGCTGAGATGCAGCTATTGAAGGATCTTCTTAGCTCTCTTTACCTCTCTTTGGCTTTCACAGGACTTGGGCATGGCATGATTCAGAAATCCTGAGTGAGAGAAGGGAGGCCGGAGCCCCTTGACGTTCTCCAGTGTGTCGTGGTAGGGTTCTGTGCCCAGCTGACACAGCTGCTCCCTGGCCTGCCCCACAGGAACTCCAAGAAACTCCACCCTCCTCCTGAACTCTGTCTGCATGCCTTCCTGGCAGCGTTCCCTGGTGCTTTGCTGTTTTCCATGGTTACTCCGGGTCAGAGCAGATGCTCAGTCATTACAGAGCCTCTGATTTCAGGAGCGGAGTGCAGGAATGATTTTGAAATTTTTTCTTTTCTTTTTGGCAGTAGGAGGAGAACAGCTATATAAAGCTATGTAAAGCCGTGTATCTATTTATTTCGTTATAGAATAGATAAGACCGACATGCTGGTCTTCCTGTTTGCCCCTGGCCTCCCATCTCCATTCTCAACACAGGAGAGTGAGCCCCATAAAACATAAGTTGGATCATGTCACTCCGCTGCTCAAATGCCCAACTCCCTATTTCACTTGGAGTTCCAACGATGGCAGTAGGGCTCTACACTGCCTGTCCATATTGTGGTGTTTGTCGCTGGTCTCCCTGTGCTCCTGGAGAATCAGGACGGGGTACACTCCTGACTCAGGGCCTGTGCCCTGCTGTCCCTTCTGCCCAAAGGCTCTTCTCTCATCCACATGGCTTGCCCATCACCTCCTGCAGGGCTTTTCCCCAATATCATCTCTCTGACCCTTTAAAAAAAGTGGCAGCCCACTCTCCACCCCAGGACACTCTCCATCAGGCTTATCTTGCTCTGGTACACACTCCAGAATTTACTTATTTATTCTATTTATGGATTATTGTCTGTTTCTCCCCTCACCCCAAAGCAAACTCCCTGGGAGCAGAGATTTTATTTGTTTTGTTTATTTTGTTCACCTAGAACAGTGCTTGGAATACAGTAAGTGCTCAGTAAATATTGTTGTCTGATGAATGTATAAATGAATGGATATCTGGGATACTTTAGATATTTGAGGTTTGGCAGAAAATGACAGCTTGTGGGAAGCCCTGGCGCTTGAGCCCTGAGGAGCGCATGCAGTTTGAAAGCTGCAGGGCTAAGCCCCCTCCCTGGCTCTTTCCTGCTTCAAGGCTGTGGTTTTCTGAACACCCATGGAGACAAAGAGCACAGCATGGTGAAAATGGCTGTGTTGGGTTGGTGAGAAGAGATGGACTTCTTTTTAAAAGCTGTTATTTATTGCTTGTATGTTTGTGTCCTAATTACAAATTTGGAGGAAAACAAAATGGTCACAAGACTCTAAGCTCCCTCCCCTCGCCATATCGCACAAGCCAGTCCTGCTGGCAGCCTGCTTTGAACATCTCCTGTGCCTTCTTGTCCGAAGTTGGTGGCCAGAAGAGGGCAGCAAATTCCCACAACTGGCCTGGCGGCAGTTCACTGTGGCAGAAGCAGAAAAGGCCAGGGATCTGCCTGCGGCTGGCTCTGGTTTCCAGAGCTTTGGAAGCTGGAGACAGTCCCTGATGCTCCTGCATCCACCTGTGGTTGGTTCTGGAGTGGCTGAACTGCTGACAAAGCTACTGTTCATTGATAAACAGACACCAAGCCCACCACCAAACTGAAGCAATCGTGCCCCCACCCGCATGCCAGGTTCAGTGCTAAGCACCTTGGATTGCCATTGCCTGTCATCCCCACAACTCTTTGAGGTGGGACGTATTTTTCCATTTTACAAATGAGGCAAGAAGCGTACTGAGATGATGTGACAGGCAGAACAGCACGGTGGTGGTAAGCCTGGGCTCAGGAGTCAGAGCTCCTCTGCTTCACCACTTATTTAACTCTTCTGGACCTCAGTTTTGTCGTCTGTCAAATGGGAAATAATAAAAGTACCTACAACCTAAGGCTATTGGAAGGATAAAATGAGTTAACCTATGAGAATTACTTGGAACCCTACTCAGTTCAATATATGTTAGGTATTATTGTTACCTCTCATTACCTTTGGTCACGCAGCCAGTAAGTGGAAGACCTGGGACGGAACTCAGGTCTGCCTGTGCCCTAGTCTGTAGTTCCCCCCCATGCCATCTTTGGGGGAAAACTGACATATTAATAATATTGAGTCTTCCAGGTCATGAACACAGTACATCGCCCCATTTATTTAAATCTTCTTTGATTTCTTTCATTAATGTTTTGTAGTTTTCAGCATACAGCTCCTCATTTTATGCCTAAGTATGCATCCTTTGGAATTAAATCGTACATTGGATGATTCTTTAACAGTTTTTATTTCCATAGCTGGTGTATAGAAACACAGTCGATTTCTGTATATTGACCTTGCATCCTGCAACCTTGCTAAACTCACTTATTAGCTCTAGTAGGTTTTTAAAAAATATATTTACTAGAATTTTCTATATAGAATGTGTTGACTTCTGAAAATAGAAACAGCTGTATTTCTTCCTTTCCAAACTGTATATTTTTTGTCTTAGTTTACTGGCCAGGACAACTTGTACAATACTAGGAGTGGTGTAAGCAGACTTCCTTATCTTGTATCTGATTTTAGAAAGAAAGCATTCAGTCTTTTACCATTAAGTATGCTGTTAGCTGCAGGTTTCTTTTTTTTTTAAGATTCCATTTGCCAGACTAAGGAAGTTCCCTTCAATTTCTAGTTGCTGAGAGTTGTCTTTTTTAAGCCAAGAATGGATGTTAAATTTCTTCAAATGCTTTCTCTGCCTCTATCAAGATAATTATATTGCTTCTCCTATTTAGTCTGTTGATATCATGAATTACATTAATAGAGTTTTGAAAGTTGAACCAGTCTTGCATTTCCAGGCTAAACTCTCGTTGGTTGTGACGTATTGTGCTTTCATTTGTTACTGTGCTTAATTTACTAATACCTTGCTGAGGATTTTTTTCATTTCTGTTCATGAAGCTTTCTTTTCTTATAATGTCACTTGGTTTTGGTGTCAGGGTAATGCTGGTCTCAAAAGGAATTGAGAAGTTTTCCTTCCTCTTATGTTTTCTGGAAGAGTCTGGGTTGAATTCTTCCTTAAATGTTTGATAGAATTCACCAGTGAAAATACTTAGGTCTGAATTCTTCTTTGTGGGAAAGTTTAAAACTGTACATTCAGTGCATACTTAGTAGATACAGAGCCACTCAGGCAGGACTGGCTACATAATTTACAAGGTCTATCAGGGTGTATGTTGCCTGTTGTCACTTGAAAAGAATGTATATTTTTCTGTTTGGCGTGATGTGCTCTATAATGTCAATTAAATGAGGTTAATAGTGACATAAATTACCAAAGACAGAGACAGTAGCCATTAAACTTTCCTTCTGTTAATCTGTCTTTTGTCAGTTTAATTCACAGACTCCAAGCACTAAAGCTAAATGGATAAAAGCAAGCTTTTTATCCCTGACAGTGTGTTTTGATCATTTATGTTCTGTGTAACTATTAATATCGTTTTATTTAAGGTCTGTGATTTTGTTATTTGTTTTCTTTTTGGCCCTTCTGATGTTTGTTTCTCTATTTCTTCCTTTTTATCTTCTTTGGATTATTTAGATATTAAGGTTTTTTTCTTTTTTCTATGACTTAAAACACTTATTTATTAATTATTATTTATTATTACAGGTATTGATTGACTTACCACCTATGCAACTTACGACCATTCGACTTTACGACCACAATCGCTAGCCATGACTGCTCCGCGTCTGGCAGCGCAAACGTTGCCCAGCTGGGCGTGCAACAGTGCGGACCAGCTTCCGGCAGCACTACCATCTCCGCGTGCACCATTTCAACTGTACATATAGCCTACTCAACTTACGACCAAATCGTGTTACGACCGGTCCGCGGTCCCGACCGTGGTCGTAAGTCGAGCACTAGCTGTATTGTTTTGCAGAGACAGGGTCTCCTCATATTACCCAGGCTGGTTTCGATCTTCGTGCTCAAGTGATCCTCCTGCTCAGCCTCCTGCAGTGTTGGGCTACCGGCATGAGCCACCTGGCCTGACCTCTATTGATTTTTGAGTATATCTCTTTGTATTACTTTTTAGTGGCTACTCTAGAGATACAACATATGTAATCTACTCTTTCACAGTCTACTTAGAGGTAATATTTTATCACTTACATTGACCTTCCTCCCTTTATGTGATAGTCATCGTAGATAGTTCATCTACATAAATTAAAACCCCACCAACAGTTCCCATTTTTATTTTCAATAGTCATATGTCTTTTAAAGAATATAAAAGAAAGAAAAATACATTTTATATTTACCCAGATATTTACCGTTTCTGTTGTTCTTTCTCCATTCCCGAAATTACGTTTCCCTCGGATATTGTTTCCTTTAAGAGCAAGTCTGCAGTTGGCAATTCCCTTAGTTTTCTTTCATCTGAAATGTCTTTTGTTTCTTTGTGGGTTTTGTTTTCTTTTTGCCTCTGCTTCTGAAGGATACTTTTGCTGGCTTTAGAATTCCGTGTTTACAGTTCTTCCCCCACCCCAGCCCCTGGCGCTTCAAAGGTGATGTGCCGCTCTCTTCTGTCTTTAGTGATTTCTGATGAGAAATCTATGATAATTTGAACTGTGATTCTCCTATATGTAATGTGTTATTTTTCTCTAGTTTAAAAAAACCTTTTTCAAATCTTGTTTTCTCTTTATTCTTCAGATTGGATAATTTCTACTGATCTGTCTTCGAGTTATTGACTCTCCTTTGTCTACTCCTTTTTGTTATGGGCCCATTGATGACTTTAAATTTCAAATATTAAAATTGCTCCCAAGAGGTGTGTGTGACTTTGCATATAGAAGATAAGGTGGGACGTCATGAGCCTCTGGAAACAGAAGGGCTGGTGGCTGGCAGCCCCACCATCAGGCAAAGCCTGAGGCTGTGAGCAGGGCAACCTGTAGGACCTCAGGGTGCTGGCAGGGGTCTTGGCAATCCAGAACATACAAACATGAGAGATGTGCTTCGTGCTCTCTTGGAAGAACCGACTTGGAGTGAGGCCGACCAGCAAACCATTCCTACTATGAGACTTGTGCCCCAGGGGAGCTGTGCCCAGGGTGCTGTTCATGACTGTGCCCTGGCTGACTCCTGTCCCCACCTGATGCTATGTTTTGCACTCTGTAGTATTGTCATGGTCAGTTTCAACTCCAGGCAAATCCTCAGACCTCTGCTCTCTCTAATGTCTTGGTTTTTGCACATGCTGTTGCTTCTGCTTAGGACACTTCTTCCTTCTTAGTATGGCTAATTCACCATCCTTCGCATCTCTGCTGGGACATGACATCCTTCAGAAAGCATTTATTGCTGCCCCAAGTCTGGGCTAGGCATCTTGTCTGTGTAGTACAGCATGAGTTCTACTCTTAATACAGTGCTTGGCACATTGAGTCAAGTGCCTGTGCACTTGTCCATCTATCAGACAAGACTGTAAGCTCTTCGAGGGTCGGGATTGAATTGTGTCCATTATCATTTTCCCAGCATCATGCCTGGTATGTGGTAGGCACTTATCAAATGTTTGTTGGATGAATATATGAAAGATGAGAGGCAGGAAGTGGGCTGTATGGAGGGGATGGCTGGAGGTGGGAGTCTATGGGCAGATCACACAGGGCTTGCATGCCGTGTTAAGGAGCTTGGGCTATTTCTAGAAGGCAGTGGGGAGCTACTGAGGGATATGAGCTGGGGAACCACAGTCAGTTTTTTATGTGAGAAAGGCCTAACAGCTTCATGATGAATGAGTTGGATGGAGACAAGAGTGGGGACAGAAAGACCAGGAAGGACCTATCAGGGTCCTGGAGGAACAGAGGTTGAGTGAGACCTGGGGAACAATAGGGCTCACTTTGGTCAGGGGAAGGTGCCTCTGAGCACAAGGCTACTCCCGGTGGTGGGGGGAAGTAGGCAGTGGGCTGGCTGACACTTGTTTTTGGAGCCCTTTGCTACTTCTCCTATGCCCTGCAGAACTATGAGCCCCTCCAGGGAAGGGTCTGGGCCCTCTTTCCTCGGTGCCTCCCCCGTGCCCAGGACACCAGTCTCTGTCCCTCCTCAGCTGGGCAGGCTGTGATCTGGTGGAGTCTAGGAGGCAGCTACCCCAACCCCAGTGTGACCCAGAAGGAGAGGCCAGAGTCCCTGTGAAGTGAGCTTGGCAAGTTTATTGAAAACCCAGAAACACAAAGAGCAGTACACACAGGCACCCCACCCCACCTGGCCCCCAGGCCTCCTTGGAGCTTGCAGACACAACCCTGCAGCGGACAGGGCTGGGCCTCACACCATGAGCAGGGGCAGGAGTACGGGGAGCGTTGCAGAGCCCGCCTCTCTGCCTGCACCCCACCTTGTGGACTCACATGCCGGAGTTATACCAACAACCCAGGAAGAGAAACAGCAGGACAGAAGGCACTGGAAGAGGAGCCACCTCGGGGCTTAGGGAGCCTGGGGCCACCAAGGACTGGGATCCTCTGAATCAATCAGAGAGAGAAGGAAAGAACCTTCTCCTGCCAGGGAAAGGAAGAGGAAGGAAGTGAAGGATGTGGACTTAAGGATGCCTGCAGTGCAGACAGTCAGCTCCGTTTTCCAAATTAACCATAGTCACAGGTGGTGAGGGCACTGGATTGATTGTTGTTACTGCAGTGAATGAGCCATTTCTCCATGCTGTTGCTGACAGAGAGAGGAGTGACCCAAAGGAAAGAAATTGGGAGTCAGGGAGAAGTCAGCTTGGCTGGAACTGCCAATGGAGCATCTACACGGTGAAAAATCCTCGGAGGGGACATGGGGCCAGGTAGAACAGCGGAGGGAGAGCTGAGGGGTGGCTTCCTGGCAGGAAGGGGAGCTGGAGACCCTCAGGCCCAGAGCCCACACACCCTGGGGGCAGAAGCAGGAGCCGTGGAGCTGGTTCTTCTCTGGGCAGCGGGTCTGGGGCTGGGCTCTCAGTACTTGGTCCTGCGGGAGGTGGTGGTGGACACCAAGCGGACACTGGAGCTGCGGCTGCCACTGCAGCTGCTGAAGCCCTGCTCTGCGGGCAGGGGGCAGGGGACACTGAGGGCACAGGGCTCACCAACGAGCACGGAGCCACTCCTGGTGCCAGTGCTCAGCAGGTTCCCAGCGGCCGGGGAGACCCGGGCCCCCCCCCAGGCTCGGGCCACAGGAAGTCAGGACTCCGCTGGTGGCACGGACGCTGCTGCTGGTTGAGAAGGTGACCCCGCCACGGCAGAGTGTAGAGCCGGCAACCAAAGGCTCAGAGCCGCACACCAGGCCGCCCCGGGAGCTGCTGACAGCTGTGGAGGAAGAAAGCTTCAGGGAGGCTGCCGACACCGGGGCCCAGTTCTCCACCTCCATGCTACCCCTGCTTTGCCCCGCCCTGTAATCCCAGCACTTGGGAGGCCGAAGTGGGTGGATCACTTGAGGTCAGGAGATCGAGACCATCCTGGCCAACGTGGTGAAACCCCATCTCTACTAAAATTACAAAAATTAGCTGAGCATGATGGCGCGTGCCTGTAATCCCAGCTACTCAGGAGGCTGAGGCAGGAGAATCGCTTGAACCAAGGGTTTGGAGGTGGCAGTAAGCTGAGATCATGTCACTGCACTCCAGCCTGGCAACAGAACAAGACTCTGTCTCAAAGAAACAAACAAAAAAATCAAACATCCAGATTAAAATTACAAATGCAGCCCATTCCCCAGATGTCTGCATACATCCATAGGTTGGCTGTCATTTATATATGGCAAAAGTCCAGTAGGGTTGTGAGCTGGATTATCGAGATAGCTAGAGCAGTAGCTTCCATAAAGCCATGGCAGGCCTTTCCTCTTCCAATTGTATTATGCCCCTTGGTGGTCCCCTAGCCCAGCACACGGAAACTCCCTCCAACGCTAGTCCCTGTCACCTCTCTCCTGACCGACCGGTGGCTCTGCTCTGTAGCCCTCTGTTCTCCCCTGGACATACCTCCATGACCCAGGACTCGAATCCAACTAAACCTTGCTAACCCAGCCCTCTCCGTGGAGAGACACACTCTTTTCTGCCCTTTTGTCATCCCCAGAATCCGTCCTGCCAACCACAATGTTCACTCAAGCTTGACCTCCTGCAGAAAGCCATTGCCTATGGCTTCCTCTACCCATCCACCGCCTCCATGGGAGTGGGGAGGGACACTCTTCTCCGAGTACATGTAGCTCTGACTGTCTGACCCACCCGGTTTAGCACTCGGTTCCACCATATGCCAGTGTTCATTTGTGCTTTTGGAGTCAGAAATCTGGGTTTGAATTCTGGTTTGCTTTGTGAGTTCTGGTAAATCATGCATTTTCTCTGGGTGGGTGAAACAGGGATGCCAATATCTGCTCTTCTCTCTGGGATCCTTCTAGGGTTAGGTTGATGGTGGCTAGGACTCATCTTCTCAAGAAGATTCTATTTCTAGAGAGCAGGGGCTGGGTCTGCCTTGCGAGTGCCCCCAGCATCCCGTGTCCGGCACACTGCCCTGCATCTTTGGGTACAGCCTATGCTTCGGCTGCAGCAGCAGGGAGACTTCCATTAGGCCTTGCTGCGTTTCCTGCCGTCAGGGGATGACAGCCTCCCCTGGCAGAGGTCTTCCCACTCCTTGTAAGTCCCCTAGATGGTTTCCTTGAAGGACAAGTCCGCGCAAAGCAAAAGGACTAACTGTCCTCCACTATGGAGGCCTTGCAAACCTTTGCGAATGTTTTGCTCTGCGGAAGGCAGGCTCTGGGGAGATCTCGGACCTCAGCTGAGGAGGTGCTCCCAGTCCAGGGCCAGATGGTCCCAGCTCCCCTGACTGTCGTGACCAGACTGGCCATCTCAGAAGGCCCCTGACCCCAGTGTGGACTGAGTTTAAAGGAAGTTTGAAGAGGTGACAAGTGTGTGAAGAGACAAAAAAAAGTTTCTTACATATGTTTACTGGTCCAACACCTTCACAGAGCCTGGAAAGCGAAAGAAACCAGTCATTTCACATGCACTGTTTCCTGAAAACCTATTTGCCATGAAAGGCTTTCTTGTCTGAGTAGACCTGTGGACCAGTGGTCCTCACCCCTGATTATACACACATCTGGGGAGCATTGAAAAACGACACGTTCTAGACCCTACCCCAAAACCATTAAATTAAAATATTTAAAGAAATGTATCAGTAGTAATTTTAGCAAACTAACCAGCCAAGCAGAACTCCCAATGATTCTGGTACAGCTTGTCTAGACTTGCATTTGAGAGTCACAGATCTAGAGCGTTCTTCCAATTCCCTGACAAGGGCAATGCAACTAACGTTTGCAGAGAAGGTATCGTCACCTCTAGAGACTGCATATTTCCTCAGTTCTTCACTGTCCCCTCCTCTCACTTAGCCCTTCTAGATGCCCAAGTCTCTGACTCCACTCTCTTGCCGAACTGAGAGCACTCACCGGCTCTCCTCGCCCTCCAGCAGGTGCCTGTATGTAGCGATCTCGATGTCCAGGGCCAGCTTGACGTTCATCAGCTCCTGGTACTCACGCAGCTGCCGTGCCATGTCCTGCTTGGCCTGCTGCAAGGCACACTCCAGATCTGCCAGCTTGCATTTGGCGTCATTGAGGGTCGCCTCACCCTGCTGCTCTGCCTCGGCCACTGCAGTCTCCAATTTGGCACGCTGCAGGGAAGGCAGTTTGCAGGGGGGCTTTGGCAGTGCCAGGCATCCCCAGGTTGGGTCAGAAATAGTGTCCCTCTTATTAGGAACATAGCCTGGGGCCAAGGCAGGGATGGACCCCCTGGTGGCTGCTTTCCCAGGCATCAGATATCCTGTAGTTTGATGTCACTATGGGGTGGGGCATTGCTTTTCTTGCTTCCATCTCCACTGACTTTGCCACTTCTGATTTCAGCTGCCCCAGAGCTATGGCATCTAGATGGTAAACTTATTCTTTCTGCACGACCTTTCAGGCTGGGTCTGCCCTAGCCCTTTCCTTCTATGTGGGAAGCTTTCCTTCCCTTCCACAATCTTCTCCCCCAGGAAGCCTTCCTGTACTGATGCCTCCATTCCTCTGTTTCTGGGTCTTGATGGTCTTCCTCACCTCATTAGACTTGGGGGTTCCCGAAGCCTGAAGCCCTGCTTCTCCCTAATCTGAGGCTTTCCCTCCTTTCCTTTGCCCACCTGAGCCTTGGCGTGCTCAATCTCTGCCTTCAGCCGCTGGATCAGGCGGGTCAGTTCATTGATCTCGTTCCGTGTGTTGCGCAGGTTGTCACAGTGTTGGCCAGCTGTCACCTGCATCTCTTCATACTGGGGAGAGAAGATGGTATTTTGAGGGTTCAAAGGTCAGCTCAAGATCACAGCCCCCACTGAGTTGGGGGGCTGAGACCTCCCTGGGCCTGCTCTGTTGTATATGAGTGTTACCCCACAGAGCTGCCTACATCCCTTCCCCAGCCTCCACTGCCCACCTTGGTCTGGTACCAGGCCTCAGCATCAGCCCGGCTACGCCTGGCCACCTCCTCATACTGGGCCTTGACCTCAGCGATGATCCCATCAAGGTTCAGGTCACGGCTGTTGTCCATCTTCACAATGACGGATGTCTCTGAGATATGCGACTGCAGCAACCGGATTTCCTGTGTTGGAGGATTGGGGAGACAGATGTGCTCAGAGTCTCATTTAGTAGCTGGGACTCTGCCACAGGGTGCCCAGGAAGTGGAGTTCAGGGCAGAGAGCATCACTCATTGGTTCATAAAAGAGCAAGATCATCCAAACTGAGGATAAAGAAAAAGACATGTCTGAGAACCATCTCAGGCTAACTTTAGAACTCTCATGATGTACTTAGAGACATCCCTTTAACACACGACTTTGCTCAGTGAGCATTGAACCATGGGGACCTAAGAACATGATGGAAGAAAGTGGGATCCACTCTAGGGCTTAAACTTTTCTTAGATTATCCACAGAGTGGCTGTGCTGGTAACAGACCATTGAGATCTGACAATATTTTAGCACATGGTGGTCTAGGAATTCCTATATCCAAAGTCCTTAATAGAAGAACCAAGGGGCTTGGGACTGGCCTACAAAGAGAGTTTCAGAGGAGGTTTTCCTCACCTTTTTCGCTTAGAGCTAGCAATTCAGGTCTGGCTGGGTCTATACCACACTGGACAGATTGCTTATGAAGCAAAAGACAGCTGGTTTGGCTAATTAGGTCAAACACATTTTTTCTTACCTGTCCTGGAAAATCAATTTTTCAGTCTTCTGGTCAGTACACAGAAAGTGACGTTTTTAAGATCCTAGTCTTTAGATTGGCCAGTAAGGATTTGGATCATAGATGCAAGGAGTTTGACCTGCATCAGGCTGCTGAAAAGCCTGCTCACCTTCCCGTCCCCATTTGAAGATATATTGGCATATAGGGTGTACAGATTTGAGTGGGAGGAAAGATATATGATAGCAAATGTTTGAAAATATGCTAGCCTAGACTAAGCCCTCAGGGAGCCCAGGCGAAGCACGGATCCCCTTGGATGCCCTAGAGAAGATGAGCCCTTACCTCCATGTAAAGGGTTTTTAGAAAGTCAATTTCCTGAGTTAGGGTATCCACGTTGGCCTCAAGATCAGACTTTTGTATGAAAGCTGCATCCACATCCTGTATAAAAGAGAGAAGGATAAATGCTCATCTCCTGTGCACTGCTTCACCTTCCCACCTGGGTCTGGAGATGGATGCAAAGATGCAGCCACTTCCCACAGTTGGTTAAAGTTGCTGGGTATAAGCAAAGCTCAGTGATGTTTGCTCTTCTCCCTGTTACAATGTCAGCATCTCCCCAGGGGATGCTGGACATTTTCTGATGTTCAGTTAGAGACAAGGAAAATCTAGATAATCCAAGATACTTAGGTCATCCAAGATACCATTTTAGCACATGGTGGTCTAGGAATTCCTATATCCAAAGTCCTTAATAGAGGAACCAAGGGGCTTGGGGCTGGCCTGCAAAGAGAGTTCCAGAGGAGACTTCCACTTTCTTAACATAGGTTTGGGATCTGAAAACCTGGTCTATTGCTATGCTCCTCTGATAGAAATGACTTAGGATTGTTGTAATTGACTATAGAGCAAGCAGGACTGAGCTGAAAAAGATGCTGAACATGGGCACCTCTCCTTTCATGTGACGCAATTCTAAAGAATCTGAGGCTGAACCTGAACTTTGTAGGAAATTTCTTGTGATCTCTGGGGTTCCACTGTCTTGGTGTGAGTAGTCCCAGACGCCACAGGGATGTGTGGGCAGTTTCCTTGAGAGTCTTGGGAACATTTGCCAGTCCAGAGGAGAAGTTGGCCTGGCCTGTGGCTCCCCCTTACCTTCTTCAGAGCCACAAACTCATTCTCAGCGTTGGCCCGACATACCACCTCCTCTTCATACCTGGGATGACAAAAGTTAAGAGGGCAAGTTCTTACTCTGAACTGAGAGCCAGTTACTCCCAATTCCCCAGTGAACCTTTCGAGGCCTCTCAGTCCATGCAGGAGCATGGGATCCTGTTGCTATCTGCACGATATAACATCATCCCTTCTGTCGCATCTTCATGACTTTCATAAGCCAGTGCCTCTCAGTTTCTCCAAATCTCTTCCTCTTTCTTAATGTGGGTTTGGGATCTGAAACCCTGGTCTATTGCTACGTTCCTCTGATAGAAATGACTTAGGATTGTTGCGCTTGACTATGAGCAAGTAGGACCCAACTGAAAAAGATGCTGAACATGGGCACCTTTTTCCTCAGGAGGGCCTCCTCCTCTCTGTTCACATATCACTACCCACCACCCCTGTCCCCAGGCTTGATGCGGCGACCGCCATTCAACCCTGATCCTTCCAGCTGCTCTCATCTGAGCTTGGTGGTGGATTCTGGGGCCTGGGGCTAGCCCAGGCCTGTTGTTGGTCTGTATGGCTCAGATGTCACTCACTTCTTCTTGAAGCCCTCAACGACATCCTGCAGGTGGTTCCTCTCAGCCTGGAGCCGGGCCTGGTCACTGACCAGCGCCTCCAGCTGCCTCCGCAAGTTGGTGATGTAGCTCTCGAAGAGTGGCTCCAGATTGCTCCTGACACATTTCTGCTCTTGGAGGAAGCTCCACTTGGTCTCTAGGAGCTTATTCTGCTGCTCTAGGAACCGCACCTAAGCACACAGGGCACAGAAATGGCATTTGAAGTGCTTGAGAGGGTTCACACCTCAACCAAGTTCTTGAGATGGCCAGCTATGACTCTACCATGTGTCTACAGCGTTCTCTCCTCTACTGAGTTTCCTTCCTCCTCTAACTCAGCAGAATCTGGAAAGGCGGGTTGTAACTCCCTCCTTGTGCTCAGCTAGGCCTAGATACCAATACGGGGTTTTGAACCACAACACTTCAATACTATTCACTTATCTACCCTCTAAGAAAGGTGTGCACCGGTTCATCAGGAAGGTGGAAGGGTTGATTCTGTTTAAGCTGGGGTTTGCCTGTATCTGAAAACTGATGCCAGCCATCCCTGGCAGAGAATGAGGAGCAGAGTAAACTACATTTCGGGTGGGATATGGTACTAAGAGGTGGGAATTCTGATTGTAAGTCCTACCCAGCATCTCAGATAGTCCATTGGCTGAGCTGTGTAGAGCTGGAAGAGAACTTACAGACCCTTTACTCCAGCCCCTCATTTTAGAGAGGAAGAAACCAAAACTTACAGAGGTTCCCTTCCATTCTCAGATGCAGCCATTCCATCTCCACATAGACATGGTGAGTGGGATGTCAGTTCTTTTGGGTGATCCACATCGCTGTTCCCACTTACCTGCCTGGAGACCAGTGACTACCAGGGGTCACTCCCTACGGTTTCCCTGAATCTAGGCAACTTGGCTGAATTTTGATACCTCATCTGGGGGGTATGAATTCCTTTTTCTTTTTAATTACTCAACTCCATTCTCTACTTTTCTAAGCTTGGACAGATGAGGTCACTCAGCCTCAGAAACTATGAAAACTTCAAAAGGAACAAAAGGATCTCAAAGAATAAAACCTCTTAAACATGTATCAGCCAACACCTGGCTAAAGTCCCAATGTTTCCAGCCTGTATCAGAGACATTTCTAAGTGACCAGATGGAACACGTGTCCAGATGCCCTCAAGTTTGGCTGGAGGTTCCTCTGTCTTCCAGAAGATGTCATCACTGTCTGAGTCTGTCCTACCACACAGCATGGCCTCCGGTTTGTCCTTGCTCTGCAGCAGAGCATCCCGGAAGGCATACCGCAATGCCTTAGGTAGACACTTGAAAGATCTGGGGTCAGGGTCACTTCCCAGCACTTAGCCAGTTCTTTTTAAGGGAAAGAGCATTCTAGTGCATTTTGGCTGTAATATTCCTAGACCCTGAGATTCAGCTATCATAGGTACCTTGTCAATGAAGGAGGCAAACTTGTTGTTGAGGGTCTTGATTTGCTCCTTCTCGTCTTTCTTCACCCTCTGGGCATTGGGGTCAATCTCCAGGTTGAGGGGGGTCAGCAGGCTCTGGTTCACAGTCACTGCTGTGATGGATGGGGCTGCTGGGACTCCAACTCTGTAGCCAAAGCCAGGGCCACCAAAGCCATAGCCAATGCCACTGCCAGCTCCAAACCCCAGGCCAACACAGCTGCCAGCCCCGGGCCCCAGACCAACACCTCTCCCATCACCAAAACCCATCCCACAGCCAGCACCGAAGCCAACTCCACAGTGGACGGGCCGAGGGCCTACAGGTGCCATCCGGGGTGAGTACGATCCAAAGGTGATGACACTCTGACTACCAAAGCTGCCAAGGCCCCGGAAGCCAGGCCCACTCCTGCAGGAGACGGAGCTGGCCCGGAAACGGTTCAGGTTCTGCGGTGTCATTGCTGAGCAAGAGCTGAAGTTGCCCACCCGGTGAGCAGAGCTGATTCGGTAGGAGCGGCAAGACATGGCAGCTTCCTGGTTGGGAGCGAAAGAGCGAGCGTAGAACGGGTGAGCTGGAGCTGGGAGTCCCTCTGAGGTTAGTGGATCCCGTGGACCCCTTTTATGTGTGTGGTGATCTGAGGCTTGGCCCCATAAAAACGAGAAAAGCCATTTGCAGGCATTTATGAGCTTGGGTAGTTGGCAGAAACTCTTCATGCCTATAACCTCCTTGACGGTGAGTTAACTCAGACACACCTCGTCTCATCAGGATGAGGGCTGTACCAGCAAACCAATAAATATTAAAAACACATAAACGCATCAACATTATAGTCCTATTTTTCCCCGTAAGTCCACCACAATTGCCATTATGGGGACATTAATTTGGTTTGGTCATAAATGCAATAGGTTTTTTCACTGTAAGTGTGGCTAACCACCAGAAAGTTAGGATGGCGAGAGCTCCAGCAGGAGGCTCACAAAGGATGCATCCGTGAAGACATCGCCCTCTACAGGGGTCGGGGTGTGTGCAAAAGAGAGATGTGGTCTGCACATCTCCAAGTGGGAAGTGATATGGGGAAAATACAGCTTGTTGCATCTCTGTAGATCGATTAAATAACCAAAAAAAACTTCTGCCATGTTTTATCCAATATGGCTGTTTGTGCAAGAGTTGAATCTACAGTAAAGCTCATTTGGGCTAGTGTAGACACATCTGTGACTTGAGACACTCAGAGATATTCATTCATTCAACAGCTTTCGAGTGCCTACTATGTATCCAGCAGTGTGCTTGGTGCTTGGGGTACAGAGATTAAAAAGATAGTCTCTATCTTCATGGTAGTAGGGAACAATTTATCTTATTATTATTATTATTTTTTAAGTGACAGTCTATGTTGCCCAAGGCTGGTCTTGAACTCCTGGGCTCAAGTGATCTTCCTGCTTCCACCTCCCGAGTAGTGGGGACTGCAGGCGTGCACCACCATGCCCAGTAGGAGATTTACCTTGAGGACTTCCAGCAGTCAGCACTTTGTGGCATATTTGAGCCCAAAGCATTGGAAAGTTTACGTGTGGAAAGTTTACATGATTTTTCGCCCCCAAATATACCATAGGGCAGATTTATAGGCCTGTTCGCTTAGGTTCCTTGAATTATTGATGCATCTTTGGTTAGGATAGAGAGACACAATATGCATCTGGATAAAAAATGAAAAGTTCTTTCCAGCAAAAGATAACATCCAACAGCTGAGTATTATCGTTGTTATCAATATTGCATCTCTCTTAGGACCCTGAGCCAGGCTGGTGTTTGCCTTTTCTATTCTAGTGTGTCCTGTGCCCAGGGAAATGCATGTTTGACTGGATGCTTGAGATTCTTTGGGATGCTTGGAATTCTACTTGGAAGGGTATGTGTGCTTTTGACCAGAAGTATCCAGCTCATTTGTGCAGTATTTTCTTTTTCCAGCTATCATTTGTATGTCTAAGGGGGAAACGAAGCAGAAAAAAATAACAAGTGTGTACTTCTCGTCAAGACCACTGCCTCCATGTTAAATTCAATGGTCTGTCCTCAGCCCTCACTTCACTTGACTTAGCAGCAGCATTTCACGTAGCTGACCATGCCCGTTCTCTTGAAACACATTCTTCTTTCGATTTTGAGACACTTTAGTCTCTCGATTTCTTGCTACTCTTTTCAATCTTCTTAACCAGTTCCTTCTTATATCCCCAGCCTCTAGATGCTGCAGAGTCCCTGGGCTCAATCCTTGTGTGTCTATTCTCTTCTTTAGACTCGTTGCCTTGGTGATATTATACAGACTCGCAACTTTAAATACCAAATTCATTCATGAGTGCCAAGGCATATCTCTACAACAGACCCCCCTACTCCTAAGTGCTGCACATATATTTTGACCAACATCTCTATTTGGATATCATTTCGGCATCTCAAACTTAATACAGTCATCCCTTGGTATCCCAGGGAATTTCTTGCAGGACCCCCTATGGATACCAAAATCCATGGATGCTCATTGAGCCTCTGATATAGAATTGTGTAGTATTTGCATGTAACCCACACACATCCTCCTGTGTACTTGAAATCATCTCTGGATGATATATCTAATGCAATGTAAATGCTATGTAAATAGTTGTTATACTCTATTGACAAGAAAAAAGTCTGTACTTGTTCAGCACAGATGCAATTTTTTTTGGAATAGTTTCGATCTGCAGTTGGTTGAATCCACAGATACGGAATCCACAGATACAGAGGGCTGACTTCATGACCAAAACTGTTCTCCTAATTGTTCCTACTGTGTTCCACTTGCCAACCTCACCGTCTGCAATAGGTCAGGCCAGAAATCTTGGAATCATCCTTTTGTCCTCTTTTTTTTTTTTTTTTTTCTTTTCCCACATTCAGTTTATTGGCAAATTCTCCCTTCAAAATACACCCAGACTCCTGCTCCTTCTCACCACCCCGCCACTCCCATGCTGGCCCAGGCCCATCTCTTCCTACAGGATCTTCTGAACTACACTCCCAGCTCGTCTCCCAGCTTCTTCCCTTGCCCCTTCAGACGTTTCTTAGCACCACGAGCGATCCTTTAAAAACGTGCCAGATCATGCCATTTCCATGCTCAAACTCCTCCCATGGTTTCCCACCCACTCAGAGTCAATGCTCTGTAAGACACTATGCAGCGTGCCTCCCGCTTCCCTGACCTCATCCCCTCCACCTGTCCTGCTGCTCACTCTGCTCCAGCCACTTGGGCATCCTGGCTGTCCATTAAACAGGCAGAACGACTCCTGCCTCAGACGCTTACCCCTTGCTGTTTCCTCTGCGGGGAACATTTTTCCTCAAATAGCTGCACACTCTTCCAGCACTTTGTTCATATGTCATCCTCTCAGCTTCTATTGGAAGCTCCCTGTCCTCCCTGCCCGCCTGACTCTTCTGCACTTAAAGCCATCAGAGGTCCTCTCCTGCATGGATTTGCCTGTTGCTATTGATTTGCACTGGCTGGAGCGAAGCTTTAGGAGGCAGACACCGCTGTGCATTTTGCTCTCCTCGGGGTCCTCAGGGCTCAGTAGAGTGGGGCACATGGGGGGCATTCTGTATAGTTTCGTTGAGTGAATGGAAGAGGCTGCAAAGGCTAAAAGCAGGAGCAGAAAGGAACAGGGAGTATAAAGAAGAGGAATTTGGGCGTTTAGTTTTGCAGATATTTCAGGAAAAAGAGACTCCATGTTCCCAAATGGACAGGAATGGCCCTGGAGGGGACGGTGGAGCAGAAACTCAATAGCTCGCAGGAGAACCAACCCAGTTTGCCCTCCAGCTCCAGCCTCTTGGGGTTTGAGCCAGGCTGCTTGAAAGAGCATCCCACTCCTCTGAGGCCAGGCAAGGGGTTCCAGGAGATTGGAGCAGGGGGACCAGAAGCTGTCTGGTGGAAGTGAAAGGGGAAGGGAGTGGGAGGCATGCCCTTCCTAGAGAACCCTAGTGAGGACCCAAAAGACTGGATATTGATTTTAGAGTCAGATGGACCTGGGTAAACTCAGTTTTGTCACTGACCAGCAGTACGATTTTGGATAGTGCTATACCAAGGACAGAGTGGTGGCCAGGTTCTGCCACAGGTGCAGGCACTAGGGGAAACTTATCTGCAGAGAACTTTAAAACCAAATACAACCAGCTCATTAACAATTTTCAACATGCATGGGCCATTCTAAATAATGCCAGTCGTCCCTTCCACCCCTATCGCATACCAATGACCTTGGGGAAATTGTTCGACCTCCAAGCCTCAGTTTCCTCATGTGTAATGTGGAATATTCCCTGTTTCATAGTATGATGAGGATTACATGGGAAGTGCCCGGGATGTGCGCTGTGCAGTGCCTGGCAGCTGCCACTATTCTCCATTCCTTTCCCTTGCTCTTTCCTCCATCCCTTTCCTTCTCTTTTGCACAATCCTCCCCTCACTTCTACATAGTCATCCCTGTTCTCATCCACACCCACCTCCTTCCCACTCCAGGGACAGATGCACTCATACCCCATTAGCCATTCCTGTCCCGTGTCCCAGCTTCCCTCAACCCTGATCAGGCTGGGTAGGGTGGGGATGATTGTACTTGGGACCAGTCAAGCATAACCCCTGCTCTGTGATGAGCTGTCGCCACCAGCAGTTTGCAGTTTGGAGGCATTATTTCGCCAGACGATGCATAACACAACCCTCAGTCATTTTTTAAGGGGTGGCAGGTGGGGAGAGGGGGCGGAGTTGCCCTGGCAACTCTGGGTGGGAGGTTTTGCTGTTGCAACAGTTTCTTCTTGCTGTTGTCAGCCAGCCTGAGTGTCACTCCAGAGACCTGAGGGCTAAGCCCAGGCTCCATGGCTGCGTGACCGTGCCTGGCTGCTGGGTCATCAGGATGCTATCTGTGGAGCAGGGAGGAGGCAGAAACGCTGAGCAGAGGAAAGGGAGGGGAAGGGCTGTGTGAGGGAGGGAGACATCCTGGTTGGGCATGGAGGTTCTGGGAATCCTGTTTGTGCTGTGGCTGGGTGGGTGTGTGTGGGAAGGGGGATGTTAGGGGAAGCCCAGATGCTGAGAAGGCTTCAGAGGGCTTCTGTTTCGCCTGGGGACGAGTTTGAGCTGGAGAAAGGCACCGGCTGGGGAGGTTTTCATGCTGAGACCTGCTCCTGCTGGGAAAGGAAGCGCCAGTCCCCCAGCAGGGGCGGGTCAGGGGGCAGGGGTGTGTGTGAGAGGCTAGGCCCCCCCCCTTGCCAGTACCCCCTCCTCTCTCCCCTCTCAGATGAGTATACCTCCCCAGGGGAGATAAAGTACCCTCTTCTTGTTTTCTACCCACCCCTAACACTTCTTCCAGGAAGGATGATTTTTCAGGTTTAATCCAATGTCTCACATTGCCCATACAGCTGTCACCTGTCCAGAGTGAAAACGTTTCTAGTGGTAGACATCTAGTTCAGTTTGCTTAACACACCTTTATTGGTTGCTAATGTGTGCCTGGCATTGAACTTAGGTGCCAGGGTGGCTGGGACAGCCTCTTCCAGGTTCAGTGACCCCAAGCTCCCCCTCCTCTGCTCATGGTGCCATTTCTAGATTTCAAGCCCCTGCCAGGATTCTTTCTGGGTACTTGGTGACCCTGGCTGGAGAGTGGCAGTTGTGGGTGGACTTAGGGCCACAGATGTGACTGTTGTGAGGAAGGGCCATTGGGGGCAGGGAAGCAAGGAGGGGCCAGGGGAGCAAGGAGGGGCTGTGTGGGAGGGAGAGAAACTCTGGTGAGCACTTGAGAGCTTCGGGAGGAAGGCGGCGGAGAAATGGGAGACATTCTGTCGAGACAGACACAGAAACACGGAGCTCCATTCCATGTCCCCACAGCCTCCCTAGGTTGCTCTGGGCTGCTCCCCATCCTGTCCTCACTGCCACACTCTGAAAGAGCTGGGGTTAGGAGACCCCTGGTTGAGCCGAGTGCAGTGAAGCTCTGGCTTCATGCAGACTGTTCTCTTCCTCGCCCAGGGCAGGGGGCCGGGGCCTGTTCCAACTGTATCCCAGCACCCAGCACAGGGCTGGCCCTGGAAGACGCTCAGGAGGCATTTGCTGAATTGAATGGAATGAAGACGTACCAGCCACCGCCAGGAGGCACTGTGTCCTGCCTGTTTTGAAATACTCCTCTCCTGGGGAGAAAGCGGGGTGGGGACACAGCTGTAAAACACTGGAGAGTCCCTGGTGGGTGTCCTGGAGGGGGTGCCCTGGTCTCTGTGCTCACGTCCAGGGCTGAGCGGGGGCGAGCACTCCTGGGATGAGCAGTGCTTATGGGATGGCTCCAGGCAGCCTTCCTGCCCAGCAGATACTCATCAGGGGCTGGCACTCTGGAACCAAATCCCAGGAGGGTCATCGCCAGGCCCCGAGTCTGCCTCACTATAGTCATGGGGGGAGTCTTCCTTCCCTCCCTCCTTCATTCTTAGCTCAGTCTTGACACCAAGGTGGGCTGTGTCCTGGGCCCGGGACAGCCATCTGTGAGATGGGGTGGGCTGTCTCCTTGGAATCTGTGTTTGCTGACTCCAGGACAGAGCGTCCCTGTGGCTCTAGGGTGCTCTGAGTTAGTCCTCAGCAGGGAGTGAA
This sequence comes from Sapajus apella, assembly GCF_009761245.1. NCBI lineage: Eukaryota > Metazoa > Chordata > Mammalia > Primates > Cebidae > Sapajus > Sapajus apella. The sequence continues at coordinate 24,034,587 of NW_022436942.1, read as the reverse complement.
GCTGGCTGCAGGGCCAGGTCCAGAGTGACGAGGGTTCCAGTGGGAACGAGGCTCTCAGTCCATCATTTCCTGCTCTCCTTCCCGGCATGTGGATGTGTGGCTCTGGAATCACACTCACAGGCCCCAGGCATGTGCTGCATGCCCAGCTGGCAGCTGTGATGCCCAGCCTGGAGCCCACTGCTGGTGTCATGCCTGACACTCCGGCGGGCCTCCAGGGCTCAGACTTGCCTCGCTTCCTCCTGGGAGCTTCCGGAGCCTCAGGACTAAGGCGGACCCTGGGTTCTGTCCCCGTGGCCTTCTGCTCTTCCACCATCACAACAGCCCTCATAGCTGTAATTTTGCATGTCGGGTCTGTATTTCCTGGTAGGCTGTAAGCCCATGAGGCATGGGGCCAGGCCCCACCCCACTTTTTGTTTTTTGAGATGAAATCTGTCTCCGTTGCCCAGGCTGGAGTGCAGTGGTGCGACCTTGGCTCGCTGTAACCTCCACCTCCCGGGTTTAAGCGATTCTCTTGCCTCAGCCTCCCAAGTAGCTGGGACTACAAGCATGTGCCATCATACCTGGTTAGTTTTTTGTATTTTTAGTAGAGACGGGGTTTCACTGTGTTAGCCAGGATGGTCTCGATCTCCTGACCTTGTGAAGCACCCGCCTCAGCCTCCCAAAGTGCTGGGATTACAGGTGTGAGTCACCAAGCCTGGACCAGGGCTCCATTGAAAAAAAAAAATAGCCTTATTGAGATAATCCCTATTACTGTATAATTCATTAATTTGAAATGTAGGAGTCAATGACTTTTAGAATGTGCAACCGTCACTACAGCCAATTTTAGAACATTTTCATCACCTCAGAAAGAAATCTTTATTTTTTATCCAAAAAAAAAAAGGTCTTTTAAGAGACAAGGTCTTGCTCTGTCACCCAGGCTGGAGTGCAGTGGTGCGATCGTAGCTCACTGCAGCCTTGAACTTCTGGGCTCAAGGGATCCTCCTGCTTCAGCCTCCCAAGTAGCTGGGACTGCAGGCGCAGCTGCCACATCACGCTAAGAAACCTGTAGTGGTGGCTCCCATGATTCCCCTAAGCCCTGTCTTCTCCTTCTTCCAGCCCTAAGCAGCCATGGCTCTGCTTTTTCTGTGAATTCCTGTATTCTGGACTTTCATACGAATGGAATTATAAAATAGGTGGTCTTTTGTGACTGGCTTCTTTCACTTTGCACAAGGTTTCCAAGGTTCATCCACGCTGCAGCATGCATCAGCACTCCACTTCTTTATATGGCCGAGAAGATTCCATTGTAGAGGTATGCCCTATTTTGGATAGACAATGTGGCATGTCTACACAATGTTGTTTCTACCTTTTAGTTATCATGAATAATGTTGTGATAACCGTTCATGTGCATGTTTTTGCATGACATAGGTTTCTGTCTCTCTTGGGTGTATGCCCATGAGTGATATTGCTGACTCACATGGTACCTCTGTGAGTACCATGCTCAGGAGCTGCCAGGCTGTCTTCCACAGTGGCTGCCCCATCTTACATTCTCCACCATCGGCCCTGCGTAAGGTGTCTACTGCGCTTACGGGGTAAACTGGCCATGACCAGGGCTGTCTCGTTCACCACTGAGCCTCCAGGCCCTGGGTAGCCAGCCACATAGCAGGTGCTTGAGAGATGCTGACTGAGCAAGTGAAAGTGAAGGAATGGGTACTCTTGACTATGCTTGTCCACGGATCTGACTCTAGACTTCCCTTCAGCCCCTGTCAGTGTTCCCTGTGATCCTGTCTCTGACCCTTTCCAGGCAGTCATGTGCTGCTTCTTGGGGCTCCCATGTTCTTTGGCACTCATTATTTACGACTCCTCACTCCGTGAGGCTGAGCGTCCCTCCAGGGTTAAGAGGGTGCCTTAGTCATTTCTGTATCACCAGCCTCTCATGCAGGGCTTGGTGTAGCCTGGGTGTTCTCTGGGGAGAGGAGGGAGTCATTCCAACTCTTAGGAGAGGGGAGCCTTAACGGGGAAAGCACCCCCAGGAGAGATGGTTTCAGGGGGTCAGTGAGGCAAAGGAAAGGGGACTGGGGCCTCACAGAGAGTGGATGCGCTGCCGCCAGATCTCCAGGTCTTGGGCTCTAAATGGGGAGAGGAGACTGGAGTGTCCCGGTCCTCCTCACTCCATGGGCTGCCACCATCTTCACTGCTTTCCTGGAGCTGGGGCTGCCCAGGCACAGAGTATGGTTCAGGATAGGGACAGAGCCCAGGGCTTGGGGGCTGCTAAGTCTAGACATGATAGAAGATCCCATGGATTTCTCTAGGTTGTGTGTAAGGCACCATGCAGTGAGGAGGCCTGTGTGCAATGGTTTGTGGTTTTAACACGGCAAGTGATTTGCACACTGTTGGGGTGTGATGGGCAGGTTTTAAGTGTGATTTGTATGGAGCCCTATTTCTTCCACAAGCCATTTGCAAATTATTTACATGGGTGTTTCTGTTTGTACACTAACATTCATTTCTGTTCCTAAGCCTCCAGTCCCCAGAAGCTGCTCACCAGTTCCCCCTCAGCCTTATCACACTTCCCACAGAGCAGAGTAAATAATGCTGATTTCCATAATCCATGAACAGAGTAGATTTATTTTGATCAGACAAACCCAGATGCCCAGAGCAAAGGCCCTGGAGCCCCAGAGGGCCAGGCTTGGCAAGAGGGGCTTCTGGGAGGTGGAGTCAGCCCACAGCTCCTCCTCCGTCTATAAGCTCCTGAGCCAGGGCCTCTAAGTCAGCAGGGCAGCTCCACATCACTGTCATATCAGACCCAAAGCAAGAGGAGCTCAAGGAAGGGGGAGTAGGAAGGGGCAGCTATGTACAGAAGGGGTTGGGTGGAGGTGGGACTGATTCCATCAGGCAAATAATACTCGTTTTTGGTTTTCCATCTATCCAGTAAACATTCCATATTCCCTTGCCCTTTGTTCTAGGCATTTGCCTGACATCACCGGCCAATGTGCGCTCAGGAGACAGATTTGTTTTCATAGTTTGGGTTCAACATACCTGCCAAAGTAAATCTACTGGCCAAAGGCCACCTCTTGATTCTCTGTGCTGAGGGGACATTGGCGGGTCCCGGCTGATCCTGAAATCGTGGCACTTGGCTTTGGAATTCAGAGTGGGATCTGGGAGTGTCTCCTTTTGATATTTGCAGTGGTGCACATTTCAGGTGGTGTTAAAGGAAATTCACTTTTCTTAGGGGCACGAGAGCCCGAAGTAAGGGCAGTGTAGAGAGCCTGCGGGGACGAGGAGCTGGCTCTGTGGGAAACCGTCCATGGGATGATCCACAGAGCAGAACTGTGGTGTGCCCATTTGGCCTTCTGGGGGCTACTGCCATTCTGGGGTTAGGAACAATGAATTCTCTTTCTCTGCCTTCTGTCCCCACCATCTGGGCCTAGCTGAGGGTCTGCACACAGCTGAGTTGGAGGTGACTGGTGAGGGAAAGGAGGGGCCCGAGGGGCAGCTCATTTCCCAAGCGGGGAACACTGGAGGGGGATGTGGAGTCAATATGGGGATGCGGGGTCCTGGAACATCCTTGTCTTCAGCCCTGGTGGGGGTGTGACACCCAGGGCCATTGGGCTGGGGCCCTGTCTCCTGGATGTCCAGTGTCTGGGGCCGTGCTAACACTTGTGACTGGAGCAGCTTCCCCCAGCCCCTAGCTTTGTGCTGGAGCTCCGCCCGCTCCCACAGCTTGGTAGCCCTTGGGGCTCGCAGGGGACGTACAGCTCACTGGTGCCTGCAACGCTGCAGCCCCCATTGCCCCTGAGGACGCTGGTGCTAAGGACAGGTGTGCTGACCCCACATGGCTCGTACAGGATGGCACCTTTGGAGCTGCTCACCGCTGTGGGAACAGGAAGGGGTGTTCAGGGCCCCATGCAGCATGGCTGTCAGTGCACTGCCCTGAAACTCCTCAGCCAGGCCACTCCTCCCACCTGCTGCTCAGCCTCCAGCTTCCACGTCTCCCCACCCTAGTCATGTAAAGTGCTTGCAAGGTTCCCAGGCACCTCTCTGTTTTCCCCAGAGCCTTGACAAGGCCAGGCTGGATTCAGCTTCACCCTTCTTCAGTTTCTACTGGACCTTCCTTCCTGAGCTTGCTTCAAATCCTCTCCCTCTAGAAAAGTATCTTCTTGTCAGGGTGGTTGTTTTTGGCCCGTGGGCCCTGAAGCACTTGGACCGTGGTGTTGCAAATCTGCTCCCAGTCTGACTCCCAAAAGATTTGGATAGCCCTCTCCACCAGCCTGAGAGCTCACAGCAGACTGAGCTCTTCTCTTGGGGTGGGGTAGGCATCAGAGGTCTGGGAAGGGATGGTGGGGGCTGACTGGTGCTGTGTTGGTCAACCCCCAAAACCCCAGAGCCAGTGGGAATGGCTCATCTACTTACAGATATTCACAGGTCCAATGCCTTCACACAGCCTGGAGATGAGATGAAAAAGAAGACAGGTAAGTACATCAAACAGATGCAGGTAAATGTAGCATCTCCCTGCTCCTGCCCTCACTGTGAGTTGAGCCACGTTAGCTATGAGCTGTTGCCATGTGCTGCTGTGGGTTTTCAATGACTGGGGTGGGGGACAGGGGAGAGCGATACTAGCAGCCACCGCCAGAGGGCTGGGTGGTGGCCACACCTGGTGCCTGTCTTTGACCACTCCTGGAGGAGCTCACCTGTGCTCCTCACCCTCCAGCAGGCGCCTGTAGGTGGCGATCTCAATGTCCAGGCCCAGCTTGGAGTTCATCACCTCCTGGTACTCCTTGAGCAGGCAGGCCATGTCCTGCTTGGCCTTCTGCAGAGCCTCCTCCAGCCCTGCCAGCTTGCACTTGGCATCGTTGAGAGCTGCCTCGCCCTGCTGCTCTGCCTCCGCGATGGCACCCTCAAGTTTGCAACGCTGTGGGAGGGGCACAGAAAAGCATCACTGGGGGCTCTGGAGCCCCAATCTCAACTCCCAGAAGAGCAGAGAGAGCACAGTGGTGGCTGCGTGCCAGGCTCTCATTTGCTGCGAGCTTCGTCCTAGGATTGCGACATCTGGTTCCTCCAGGGAACTGGGACAGGTTTTCTGTCTAAAATACCTCCAAGAGAGCTGGGATTTTAAGTATGAGTAGAAATTTCTGTGAGGCTAATAGGTTTTAAATGCCTAGCTGTTCTTCCCTAGGAGAACGGAGTGGATCTGACTTTATGAACAATTCAGAGCCACCGTGCATGTGAGGATCACAGAATTACAGTCTTTGGGTCTGAAGGGGCTGTGGAGAGTATCTTTTCTATACTTGCACCTAGTGAAGCCTGCTTGCTTTTCATCTTGACGCTGGTCACCTCGTTTCTGTTGGGGACCTATTTCCTGTGGCTGCTCACCCTGCTGTGGCTCAGACCTTTTGTAGAAAGGACTTGCTTCTGTTTGAGCAAGGCAGCACGAGTTTATTTTCTCTTCAATGGCACTCACAGCAGGGACTGAACCCACCTTGCACGGTGCACACCGGCCGGTCAGCCTAGGGTGGCTCTCGCAGCAAGGACGTCCTCCCCGGCCTCACCTGGGCTTTGACATTCTCGATGTCCTGCTGCAGCCGCTGGATCAGCTTGTTCATTTCCAGGATCTCATTCTTGCGGTTACGGAGGTTGTCGCAGTGGTTCCCAGCTGTGACTCTCAGCTCCTCATACTGCCAGGACAGAGAGGTCAGAGCCCCAGGCCCCGCACGGTGGCATCTCCTAGCCTCCTTTCTCACCGTTTCCAGTCTCTCCTCCAGTGACTTCCTAGCTCAGGTGCTCTCTGGCTCTCACACTTGTTCTGCTCCTCGACCTTCTTCCACTTCTGGGCAATTTGGGGTTCTTATGTGGGCTGCCCCTGATTCCCATCTCACCCCTTCCCCAGCTCCAGGCTTGTTAAATTCTTCTCCAACCCCTGAGATCCCCTCCTCCGTTTAGCTTTCTGCGTCTGGTCCTTTACTCTATCCAAGAGCTCAAGTTCACCCAAGGGCTATCTCCCTTTTAGATATGCCTCTGGACCTTGGAAGGGGTTTCTGTGCTCAGGCTGGCTTTCCTAACAGACCAAGGAGTGCCCATCAGGATGGGCCTGCCCATCAGGATGAGTACATTTGTATGTTTTCCCTAAAACAATAAAAAACAAAATGCAATTTATGTCCTACCTAAATGTAACACTTTTTTTTTAAAAAAAAAACCTTTGCACTTTAAATCCAATTTCTGAATAATAGCATGTACAGGTTGCATTTGTGTTTTAAAAAATTAACTGCCTTTGAATTTTCTGATGGTGGGTGGGAGCATATTATATAGAAAATGCAAAATGAGAGATAAGCCTGTAATCACATTCTTTGGCTCCCTTGTTATTTGGTTACACTGGGAAAGTCTGCAGTTGCCCAACAAATATCCATTCTCCTCTTCTTGAAACAGAACCGCTGGCTGCGCACAGTGGCTCACGTCTGTAATGCCAGCATTTTGGAAGGCCAATTCGGGCAGATCATTTGAGGTCAGGAGTTCAAGACCAGCCTGGCCAACATGGTGAAATCCCATCTCTACAAAAATACACAAGATAGCCAGGCGTGGTGGTGCATGCTTGTAATCCCAGCTACTTGGGAGGCTGAGGCGGGAGGCTCACTTGAACCTGAGAGGCAGAGGTTGCAGTGAGGTGAAATTGCACCACTGTACTCCAGCCTGAGCAACAGAGCAAGACAGCATCTCCAAAAAAACAAAAACAAAAACAAAACCAGAACCAAACAACTGTTTTTATTCAGGGTAACAATGAGCTCAGATAAGAGAATACTTCTCGGCCCTCCAATCAATGAGATCTATGGCCATGGCTGGGTAGGACTTCTGGGAAAGCTCTTTAAAGAGCAGAATGACCCCGATAGCTTTTTCCCCCTATGTTTTCCTTGCTGCTTGGCATAAGCCTGTGAGATTGGAGGTGCTACAGCTCTCTTGGGACATGAGACAACCGTGAGGGTGAACATCTTTGTCTTCAGCCCTGGTGGGGGTGTGACATCCAGGGCCCTGGAGCTGGGGCCTTGTCTCCTGGATGTCCAGCTTCTGGGGCTGTGCTAACACTTGCAGCTGCAGGAGCTGCCCCCAGCCCCTAGCTTCACGTTACAGATGGCAGAATGGAGAGCTAGAAGGATGCTAGGTCCCTGATGATGACCCAGAACCCTTGTGTTATCCTGGGCAGTTTATTTTGTACTTCAAGCTACCTGAGAAAAAAGTAAAAATTCAGTTTTAGCCATTTTTGGTTTTTTTGCATTTCTGATCCTCACTGCCGAATGCAATCCTTAACTAATAGAATTGTCTCTACGACTCTGACTTAGCAGGATGAGAAAATGGGGCGATTGTAGTCTGAACCCACTTGGCTGATGGTGGTTGCCAGGGGCAACCAGAGGAAGGGCCAGCCAGAGTGAAACCTGGCTGTGGGTGGGCCACAGATGGGGTCTCCAGGAGCTGACTCCAGATCAGGGTTTCATACTTCCACCATGGAGCTCCAGAAAATGGGCAGAGCATCACTCTGGGCACTCCCTGGCACCCACTGCCTTCAGAACAAAGCCAAACAACTTAGCACAGCCCTGCAGATGTGCAGTGACCTGGCCTCAAGCTACCCCTCCAGCCTGATCTCCACAGCACGTGGCACTCTAGGCCCCTCGCTTTCTGCTATGTCCTAACACCTGCTGCTCACCCTCCCCCCATCTGCCCATTGAATCTTACTTGTCCTTCAAGATTAGATCAAATGACAACACCTTTGCGTTTGCAGACACAGTTTGTTCCCTCTGTCATCAAACTCCCTTCACCTGCTGCTCCACCCTCGCAGCCACTTCCTGCTAGCTGCTGTTTTGGTTTGGGAAGCGCGTCCCTGCTGGCCACCCTATTTGAAACTTCAACCCTCCCTACCCTTCTCCTGGTTTATTTTCTTCCCAGCACTTGGTATCATGGTCTAACACACATCCCTTGCACTTACATGCCTTGTTTACTGTCTGCCCCTCTGCCCCTCCCACCTCACCCTGGCCCCCAACTTGTCTCTGGAATGAAAGTGACAGGAAGGCAGGGACTAGTGTCTGTGCTGTTTCCTCCTGTGTCTCCAGCTTCTAGGACTGCGGCGGATGCGGAATACACAGTGTTGAATGAGTGGACCAAGGAGTGTATGCATGCATGGTGCCTTTCACAGGTAGGGCACGAGAGGCTGAGCTGATGTTATTTGTTAAGCCAAATTACCCTAGGGCCCCCCTGCCCTCTAAGCAAGCCCCTAATTATGAAGTCTGAGGCCATCTTAATCACTGTTTCTGCTCTACCATTAGAAGCCACCCCATGTTGCTAGCCTCCTCCCACGCCTGGAAGCTTAGAGCCCTCTTTGCCATCATCACCAATTAGTGTTTATTGAACGCTGCCTACAGGAGCACTTCCTGTGAGTCTGCAGGTAAAAACAGCCAGGCGCCCTGGCACCCTGATGGCAGGCCTGGGGTCCCTCCCACGTACTCTGCAGGGATGTGGCCTGGGACCTGGCAGAAACAGCTGCAGGTGGGCTTTATGGGGTTCCCTGTGTCTGTGGCATGGCTCTCATTAGCTCCTCACCCACTTCTGGGGGGAAGGAGTCTGGGGGTCCTCCCCTCTCCTGTCTCTTTGTCACCTCTCCAGTCTCCCTGCTCCCCTGGCCCTGGGCCTCACCCGGCACTGGTACCAGGCCTCTGCTTCAGCTTTGCTGCGGCTGGCGATGTCGTCATACTGTGCCTTGATCTCAGCGACGATGCCGTCCACGTCCAGCTCCCGGCTGTTGTCCATCTTCACAATGACTGAGGTCTCAGAGATCTGAGACCTGAGCAGGCAGGTCTCCTGAGGACAGGGACCAGACAAGGAGCAGTGAGCTCTCACAGTGTCGGGGGCAGGGGAAGGAGCAGGCAGGTCTCTTGGGGACAGAGCCCAGGAGAGGAGCAGTGAGCTCTCTCAGCGTCCAGGGCAGGGGAAGGGGAGAACCCGTTCTGACCTTCCCAGAGCAGAGTACATAGAACTCTGCTATGGCTGTTCTGGGCTTCAGCCACCAACTGACTCTATGTCCCCACCTTCTAGCTGCCCAGAGCTTGGTGGAAACTTTCCCAGAGGGGCCTGTGAGCCACAGCCTGGACAATCCAATTTCTGGGAGTCTCGCTGCCTGACAACCGTCTCTCTAGTACAAACCTCTTCCCGTGCTTGCCCTGAAACGTACCTACTGTGCGGCCGCTCTCTTGCCCTCTTGCTCCCTTGGCTCTGGCCCTGACTAAGCACCCGAGGGCAGGGCTGTGGGTACCTCCTCATACAGGCCTTTCAGAAAGTCAATCTCCTGCACCAGCGCCTCTGCATTGGTCTCCAGGTCAGCCTTCATCAGGAAGGCTGTGTCCACGTCCTGCAGCAGAGCAGGGACAGAATGTGACCTGGCTGGGCCGCCTCCCAGGCTAGCTGGCTACAAGGGGAAGGCGTGGGGCCCACCTTTCCTTACGGACATCCACGGGCAGTGAAGGAGTGATGGAGCCAAGGTGGGAGGAGGGCCGGGACCCCAGGCCTGGGCCTGGCTTCTCGAAGAGGACAGAGGCTTAAATGAGCCTTGGCAGCAGCCTCTCAGAGTCCGCTCTGCAGAGCCTGGACCCGGAAAGGCCTGGCTGCCTGTCTGAGGAGCCCTCGTGGTTGTTGTCCTATCCGGGACTGTGGCAGAGCTTTTGCTTTGGTTTGGCATTGGCATCAGTCCCATCTCCAGCTGCCTGGGCAGGGGTGGACCTGACCTTCACCCAGCTCTGGCCCACATGCGTGGGGAAGTGGAGGCCAGGCCAATGGCTGGCCTTTTGCGCGGGGGCAAGGTGGAGGGAGAGGAGGCTAGCCTTCCTCATTGTCAGGGTCAGTGGGGCTGGCACAGGAGTCTGAGGGGTGAGAAACTCTTTTGCGGGTGGGTGGGCTGCAGACACGTTTGGACTCAATTCAGGGCTAGGTGGCCTGGGGCCGGGGGGCCAGCTCAGGGGCTCTGCCTGTCTGAGCATCCTCCTTACCTTCTTCAAAGCAATAAACTCATTTTCGACACAGGGGCGTAAGGCGAGCTCCTCTTCATATCTGATGGAAAGGGCAGGAAAAAAACGCTTTAGTCGGGTTTATGGACTTTGGGAGAGATCTTGGCATCAGGCCTTTGGGGGCGACTGCTTGTCACCGAGTGAATGCCCTGGGGAGTCCCCAGGTCCAGCCCTGTCTTGGCACCTCTAGCTCCTCCACCCACTTGAGATAGAACAGCAGTCCCATGGCTTCTCATAGCCACTTTTCAAGTTTACTCTTCTCCCCATTCCTCTGGAGCCTAGGCCCATGATGAGTCCTCTGGGAAGTCCTCCTTAAGGCTAGCTTCATTCTATCTTGCTGCTGAGGAGGTCTGCTTCACATAGTGGCCTCCCCTGGGAAGGTGGAAGAAGGCTGTGCTGCTGACACAGCTGTTTTTTCTGAGTCACTGAGTTCCAGGCTGACGCCGTGCATCCTCCTTGCTGGGAGGGTTCAGAGCCTGGCCTCTACCTGGGGTCCATTTGCAGAGGTAGCAATTACTCACTTTGCCAGACCCACAGAGACAGCCAGGCTATTTCCTCAAGCTCCTTGGGGCTCCTCAGCCCACTCACCACTCCCCTAAGGCACAGGGAATTGGTCAGGGGTTCAGTCTGATGAGCAACATCAATCGGTTAAAAGCTTCCCTGCTTCATTGTGCTCCTCTGTTTTTTTCCAGCCGAACTGCTGCAGCACTGGCCAGGGACTCTGGAGCCCACCCTGCTGGGTTTGAATCCTGGCTCTGTCCCCTGCAAGCTGTGGGCAGGTTGGGTAAGTTACTTGGCCTTTCTGCTTTGTCATGCACGGCTTCATCATCTGCAGAATGAGACTGACACTAGTCCTGCCTCACAGGGCTGCCGTGAGCTCACACATCACATGCATTCATACCTGCAAAGCACTAGGACAGTGCCTGGCACAGGGTCTGTACTGTGAAAGCGTTTGCTATGATTCTTAAAATACCAGTTGGATCTCATCCTCTCCAATTGTCTCACTTTTAAAAGCCAAAGTCCCCTTCTTCAGCTGCAAACATGTCTTTTAATCTCACTTTGCTACTCAGTTCTCAAGAAAGGCATTGCCCCTGCTGCGAGGCCCAGCTCCACCCCTCCCGCAGCCCCGCTGCATCTCACCTGTCACAGTCTGCTGGAGCTGTCCCTCTCACTTGGCATGCTCTGCCTCTTTCTTGTCACCCATTTCTGTATTTTCCCCATTTCCAAGATGTACTCTGGACTCCCCTTTTATAAGAAGCCATTAGAATGAGCCATTATCCTCCAAGGCCCAGAACAAATGGCGCCTTCCTGGACTCCTGCTCTCTACCTTTCTTCGGAGTCCTCTCCCTTCTGCTCTGTCTGTGTGTAGGTGCAGGTGGTCTGTGGACTGGGAAAGAGCTAGCCTTTTATCTTTCCATAGCACCCACCTTCCTAGCACAGTATCTGGCCTTGAGTAGGTATGTGGTTGACAGCTGCAGTGAGTGTCCCCATTGTGGCTCCACTCCACTGACCCACACCCTTATGGCCTGTTGTTCTCAGCTCTGTGTATTTGCACTGTTTCTCTTCAATAGAAAGGTACCTGTTTCAACTTCTCTGCCTCCAATATGCACTCCCATAGGGCACGGGACTCTCATAGGACACCGGACTCCCATAGGACACGGGACTCCCATGGGACACTGGACTCCTATGGGACACTGGACTCTCATGGGACACCGGACTCCCATGGGACACTGGACTCTATAGGACACAGGACTCCCATAGGATACCAGACTCCCATAGGACACAGGATTCTCTATAGGACACTGGACTCTCTATAGGACACCGGACTCTCATAGGACACGGGACTCCCATGGGACACTGGACTCCCATGAGACACTGGACTCTCATGGGACACCGGACTCCCATGGGACACTGGACTCCCATGGGACACCAGGCTGTCATGGGACACTGGACTCTCATAGGACACTGGACTCCCATGGGCCACTGGGCCCAGGACCTGGTTAGACAATTTATCTGGGCCTCAGCCTCTTGCAAGCACTTAATTACCATATGCTTATCAACCACCTACTCCAAGCTGTGAATCAGACCCAGAGCCCGCCCTCAGGGGGAGCAGGTGTGGCAGAAGAGAAAACAGGAAGCACAAAGAACTGGGAAGTGAGGCAGAAGGAGCTAGAACCTGATATGCAGAGAGGGGTGGGAGGGCGGTGCAGGAAGCTGGAGTTGCGGGTGAGAGGAAAGGTGGGCTGTGGTAGTTTGGACGAGGTGCAGAGAGATGCTGAGAGGGGTGTGTCAGGCAGGGGCAGCAGGAGCAGAAGCCAGGAGGGAAGGGGCCTGGGGATCTGTCTGTGGAGTAGGAAGTAGTTCAGGATCTGCAAAGGCAGAACAGGCGGTTTCAGCAGAAACCTGGAGCTCCAGAAGCTGCAGGCGAAAGAGCTTGTTTTACACAGAGAGAGAGAGATCCTGAGGGCCTTATTTCGGCAAGGTAACGGGGACGGAGACGGCAGTACGCAGTCTCAGAGCTCCCACCGTGTGCCAAGTGGGGCGCCCTGCTGACACGATCCCACCTAGCTGTTCTGCCACCCAATGAATTAAGTTTAGGCTTCCCATTTTATACATGGGGAACCGAGGCCCGGATCGTTTCTGTCCCTTGCCCCGGGTCTCCCAGTGAGTTGAAAGCCGCACGGACTTACTTTTTCTTGTAGCCCCCCAGGGCATCCTGGAGACTAGAGAGCTCCGACTCTAGCCTCACGCGGTCCCCGGACACACAGTCCAACTGCCGCCGAAGGGCGCTGATGTAGCCCTCGAATATGGGCTCGATGTTGGTCTGGCAGCACCTCTGCTGCTGCATGAAGTTCCACTTGGTCTCCAGCAGCTTATTCTTCTGCTCCAGGAAACGGACCTGCAGCCAAGAGTGGAATGTCACCAGGCAGCAGGTGTCCTGGGGACCATGACTTAGAGAGGGCAATGGAATGAGTTTGCGCCCTCTCTCCCAACACATTGCTACCAACGCACTGGAATTTGCAACAATCAGGGTGTTTGCGTAGACTGGCATCTCAGGGTGTGTGTCTCTGTGTTTCCCCTCCTGGGGCAGCTAGAGGACCCCTACCTTCCACTCAGAGGTTGCGTGTTGTAGTGGATAGAGTACTTCTGGAGGCCTGGGCAGGTCCTGTTCCAGCACTGCCTACCTGCCTCTCTCTATCCTCGTGACCTTGACCAAGACATCCTATCCCTTCAGCCCTCGCTTAGCTTCCCAAAGCTCTTACTTGGGACAGTGTATGGGAAGGCACTCTGTAAATTTCATATTAATGTCAGAAGATGTGGAGCTTGGGGGTTGAGGCTTTCTCTTATGACAGCCTAGGGACACTCGGAGAAAGGTCAGATCAAGGGACTCTAAGCTCTTTTCACCTACTGTGCTGCATCCTCATGGCTGTATCTGAAAAAAGTCCAGGTCACAGTAATGTGGACAGCTGCTGGCCACCTCCCCGCTTCTCACGAAGTGGAAGCTGAGATTAGGGGTTGAGTAAGTTGACTATGGCCACCTAGCTAGTCGCTGACAAAGGGAACATAGCCTCCAGTCCTTGCTCTGGAATTTTCCATATTGCGCATTGTCTCTCAAGAAAACTGCACAAGTAGCACTGCCCTACTTCTGGTCAGTGGCTGCATCCACAGGAGGTTCCCAGCCTTACAGAAGGGGGGGAGATGTTGAGAATCCGGGCCCATGTTGTTGGAATGAGTTCATAGCCAGAACTTAGTAAGCTTTAGAAATAAAACTGTAAGTTTGAGTAAACAAGTTCCTCTGTGAAGCACTTTTGAATATATTATCTCCTCGAATCTCCCAGCGTCTGTCTTTGCCTTCCCCATTGGGCAGCATGGTCCAGAGGCCAGGAGGTGAATGGCTTGCACAGGGATTCAGGGTATAGGAGTGGAGTCAATGCCAGTGGCCAGGGCTCCTGACCTCTGGCCCAGGACTCTTGCCCCTAAACCTTGAGGCCACCAGAAACACCAGCTCAGATCTTGGAATAAATCCTGACCCCAAGAGCCTCCCTGGGGTGTGGGGATGGGCCCAGGGGCTGCTAAGAGATGGCAGACTGGTTCAGCACCTTCTGAAGGAGCGCCTTCCTCACCGCTTTTCAGTGGCTCTGGGGTTGACAGATGTGAGACATTTGTGGCTGTCACCTTGTACCTCTGGCTCTGACTGTCCACTTTCCTCTCACCCCAGACCTCAACTGATGGGAAGCTCTGGGGTCACAGTGCCCATCCTCACCTTCAGGCTCAAGAGTCGTGACCCAGCTCAGGCACACAGAAGGCAGTTCTACCACTAAAGCCTCATCAGGAAGGGCATTTCTCTGCCTCTCTGATCATTCCTTTCAGTATTGCTTTGGAAGTTCCTCTTACAGTCCGACCTCAGGCAACCTTGGTGATTGGTGATTTTGTCAGATAATATTCAGAGAAAGATGATATATTTTTAAGAAGACAAGGAAACAGAAATGTTTAGTGCAGAGTCTGGTCTAACTGGCTTTCAAAGGCTGGTGGCCGTGGAATGTGAGAGAGGCCACTGGATGAAGTGAGGCTTCCTCACTGTCGGTCTCCTCCTGGTTCCCTTGGACCAGAACAAGACCAGACCCCAGACCTGCCGTGGGTCTCCTCCTGCGGCCCTGGGCCGAGGCCCCCTTACCTTGTTGATGAAGGATGCAAAGCGGTTATTGAGGCACTTGATCTGCTCCTTCTCATCCCTCTTCACCCTCTGCACGGTCGGGTCGATCTCCAGCGCCAGGGGGACCAGCAGGCTCTCATTGATGGTTACAGGGGTGATGCAGGCAGAAGGCCCACAGGTGGTCCCCAGTCGGTACCCGAAGCCAGGCAGGGTACCTCCACACCTGGAGGCTACCCGGGGCCTCCCGAAGCCCATGTTGCACAGGCTCCGTGAGCTGAGGCAGCCTAGAGCTCGGAGGCGCCCCCCACCCCCCGGCCGGCATGGCCCCTTGCTGGCTGCATAGTGGGTGACCATCCGCGGCATGACAGCCGAGTACGAGCTGAAACTCTGACTGCCACATCTGGAGCCCGGCTGGAAGGAATGGTAAGACATGGCAGGAGAGACAGGCAGAGAGACAGGGCCCTGGAGGAAAGAGCAGGGGGCAGGATGATCGAGTCATGGCTCAGTTTCCCCTCTTTTATCTGGTAGGGGGATGGAGGGCTGAGCTGGGTCAAACCTCACATCACCATTAAACCAGGTTTATGAGCTTGGGATATTGGTAGTGCTAAGTAGCAAGGTGGATAATTAAGGTAGTAAAGACCAAAGAGAAGGGGCCAATGGTCAGCGCTGTTGAGCCCTATAAAAATCCTATTTGTCCTCCTTCCTTGATTGTGGGGGTGATGAAAGGGGCCAACGAGATGGATATGTTCCATGTATCCAGTGGCTTTGCCTCAAGGAGAGGGAGAGTTAGGACTACGTCATTTCATAGGAGGGGAGGCGTGCCGTGAATGATACACTCTGGCTTCCCTGGGATTAGAGGGCAAGCCCCATATGCTTAAGCATACTCTGGCTATTCCCCCAAGGCTGCTTCTAGGTTTTTTGCAGATCTTTCCAGCCCAAATGCCCTCTGTGGGCTCCTAGGAGAGTCAGGAAGTTCCCAGGGAGGAAGGCTTTTGGGGTGGGAGAAGCCTCACTACAGCAGGCCAGACCGTGACCCTCCTGAGCCCTGGCTCAGTGACCCACTGTCGCATGGGGGTCTTGAAGGTAGACAGCCTCCAGGCATGGGTGCTTCTCTCCAAGGCCCATCAGTCCACAAAGGCTGCAGGGAACTCAAGAGGAGAGCCCTGGTGCTTGAGAAGGGCAGAGGAAGGGACGCTCTCCCCAACACTTCTGGGGCCCCCAAAAGGCATGATTTTAGCTTCGGGTCTCAGCTTCCATGTGGCTGTTCCTTTCCCCTTGCGCCCAACCCAGCCTGAGTGTCCCTGAGGTCAGCAGAGCCAGCTTTGGCCTGAGGATGTCTCTGGGGAGAATTGCTGCCCTTGGGAATTGTCAGATTCCCAAGAAATCCCAGATGTGGGATTCAGGCTCTCTTTCCAGCAGCCAGGTCACAGACACAGATCTTTGGCGATGTCTAAAGTCCCCACCTCACTTTCCTTCTCCCCTCCATCAGTTTAATCAGTGAAACTCTTGCCATGGCCAACTGACCTTTACCTTCCACACCAAGACTTATTACCAGGTCAAAACCAAGCTAATAATAATATACGCACTTATTGGGCATTTACTATGTGCTCGGAGCACCATGTACTCTTTACATCATGGTCTCATTAAATTCCCTGATCATACCATAAGGTAGCTACTATGCCACAGACAGGAACATGGGGAGCAGAGCGGTTAAGAGCAGTGTCCCCAAGTCACATGGCTTATGGCTGACTGATTAGCTGGGAGTCCGTCCTGTTCCTTCTGACTTTACCCTGCCATGCTGCTCCAGAGCACGGAAGCCCAGGTTAGGATTTGGGAATCTGCTGCCCATGCACACTCTGCTGTCCCTGTCCCTCAGCCTTGCAACCCATGGATTAGGAGACCTGAACACAAAGGTTTCCTGAGCGTCGGAAATTCTCAGTCTAATTGTGACATTTCACACTCCCTGTCCCCTTTTTTATAGTCCTGACTGTGGGACCCAGAGTAGTGGGGAGGGGAGGGGTGCAAGGCGAGACCACAGGCCACGATGGGAGGCAGAGGGTTGGGTGAGGGGTCCAATTGTAGAGTGTCAGGGGAAGGAGATCACACTCTGCTCTGGGCTGAGTCCACCGGGGGAGGGGCCCAGGACAGTGTGAATGTTGATGGGGACACTCAGAGGCCCGACCAGAGAGCAGATTCCCACTAGAGGGGGTGAGGGAGACAGTGGGCAGAACCGGAGGGCAGGGTCACTGCAGTAGTAGACACAGCAGAGCCTCTACACCGTGTCCAGGCCAGAGGATGGCCTCAGTGACCACGTTGGGCTCCTGGAGCCCAGGACCAGAGCTCAGGAGCAGAGGGCAGGGTGGTTCCTTGGATTCACTGTGGGTAGAAGACACCTGTTCCCTGAGCTCCCCGAGTCCAGAGGGGCTCTGGGTGTGAGCTAGAAGAGGACTCAGTCAAGACCTAGAGAGCTTGGTGGCATTTTGTTAAAGTTGATTCAGGAACCAGGTGGGCATAAAGGGAGCAGGCAGTTCAGAGGGTTTGCTTTTTCTTCTGCATCAGTGAATTCCGTCTTCACATTGGCAGTGCAGTAGACAATCTCTACCTGCCTTTGGAATGCGTTTTGGCATGTGTTTGGGGGGGAGTTTATGACTCTTCAAATTAAATACAGAAACCACCCTGTGAAGACCAGCCTCAAGGAAGAACCCTACACCTACCCCACCCCCAATTCCACACCAGCCTCCTCCTGTGTCCTTCTGGGGCTGAGCAATGTGCCCCTCTGGAGCGAGGAAAAACACCAAAGGAAGAGCCACCTCTCCTCTGAGTGCGCTGTCCTGGGCCTCTGCTGTGGGGCAGGGAATGCGGTGTCCTGGCTTAAAAAGCTTCTGTTCCAGCCACGGCTGAAGATGTGGAAGAGAGGCATTCAGAGACGGGGAGATGAGAAGGGAGGTCAGAAGAGAAAGAGCAGGCAGTATTAATAGATTGCCAAATGGAAGGAGTGGGGGAGGAAGAAGGGTGAGAAATACACACAGGAGGAGTAAGGGGGATTGAGAGAGAGGAGGAGCGGGAGGCGGGGCAGTGGAAGAGGTGAGCAGAAAAGGAAGTGAGGGTGAAAGGTGAAAGGGCAAGATTAAAAGGAAGGAAAACTTTCCAGAAGAGAGACGTGGCTAGCACAAGGGAAGAGAAATAGTCCTGAGCCTGGAGGATTATTTTGCAGGACTCTCACAGGGCAGTTTTCAATGCAGGAGAATTAAAATGGGCTTTTCCTGGCGTATTTCTTGCAAGCATTTTGGGTTGAGCTGCCTTCCTGCGCCCTAACACGGGCTTGCTTCCCTCCCACCCCTCCGTCATCAGGACATTTCCGTTTAGGAACAGCAAGTCTGATTCTGACTTAAGGCAAACTTGAAGAGATTTGGCTATGAACTCTCATCCAATGCAGCCCCGGGCCACGGAGGGCTTTTGAGTTCTTGATAACATCATTCCATTCTATTATGAATATGCAAGAGTGGATCCCATTGTGAAGGGTGTTGATTTCTCATTCAAATATTCTGCTGGTGGGAGTCGTCTGGGGGCTTGGTTGGGGCCCAGGCAGGGCAAGAAGGGAGGTGAGGAGGTGGTGTGTGTGGCAGGGTTTGCAAGACGTGTCTTGGCCTAAGTGGGAAATGTGTTCCATCTGTGATGAGAAATGTGCATGGAAACTTGGGCCTGCACTCAACCTCTCTGGGGCACCATGGTCAGTTGTGAGCTCGCGGAAAGGACTGCACCAGAGGCGTTGTCTTGTGGTTTCCCTAGGTCTGGGTCAGACAGGAGGGGGAAGACCCTAGTGCACTCCCTACTCTGGAAGCTTCTTAAGGGCAAAGTGCTAGCTCAGGTCCTGGCACAGAGCAGTTGAGTCAACGTTGTTTGGAAAGGATGCCTGTGGACCCTTTGGGTCTCTGAAATCAGAAGGTGGGGTACCTCTGTGGGGACCTTCTGGAGGCAGAGGGAAGGGCAAGGTGACCTCACAAGCCACTTCCTGCTCCCTGTGCCTCCTGCTGTTGATTTTGGATGTGGCGTGTCAGCAAAGCATCAAGCCTTGGGGCTGCAAAGCTTGGGGGCCTGAGGGGGCGGCAGCAGAGGCAGGTGGGGTGTGTGGTTCCTGTGACTCTTCTTAATGCACCATCTCTTAGAGACAATGAACATGCTGGAGCTGTTGTGACTGCTGGTGCAGCTGAAGCCACTGCTCCTGTGGTTGTGGCAGAGGCCACTGCTGCGGCCACCCCCACCCACACAGAGGATGCTGCCCCCGCTGAAGCCTGTGCCCCCCGAGGAAGAGACCTCAGCTGTGTAGAGAAGGCACAGGGCATGTTGGTAGGCTCTTCCTGTTTCCCATGTTATCCCCATGACTGCTCCCTTCCCACAGTGCCTTGTTCCAGGCAACCCTCTCTCCCCTGAGAGCCTCGGGGAATTCCTGAGCCAGCATGAGAGGGTGGGCATGGACCCAGCACCCCATCACACGCTGCCTCCTCATGAACCTCTGCACAGGGCACCACCATGCTCAAGGCACATTTACAGCTGTGACCACATGGATCTCAACAGGGCTGAGAGGACACTATTACTACAATCACCCCGATTTTGTAGAGGAAGAAATGGAGGTGAAAAGAGATCAAGTAGCATACCCAAGTCCATGCCCACCAGAAGCCAAGGCCTTCGGCTCCCGCGCTGGGTTCATTCCCCTGTCTTGTAGGAGGCTCTCACATTGGATGGAATTGGAGGCCTTGCATTCTGGAAGGGAGCCATAGGCTCCTGTGTTGAAAGAGGCCTGCAGGCCACCTGGATGAACCTTGCCCAGTACTGAAATCCCCTGATGACATTGCCAAATTGCAGTCGTTCAGCTTCTGCTTCAATATTTTCAGCAACGGGAGCTCCCTACTTGGATGCATCTTTGCAAGCCAGGTAAACATTTGGAAATGTTCCATTGACTTCCCCTCTTGGCATCTTTTTATCCTGGCAAGACATTCCTGCCCTCTGATGAGCTGGTTCCAGGCTCTTCCTAATCCTGGCAGGCGAGCCTCTCTAATGTGGTCCGACCCACACGGGTCTCAAGGGGATTCTACTCCCATGACCAGAACTCAACGCTCTCATGAATGCCACCTATGATGCTAAACTTCTACACGCAGCCCCAGAGCTCCAGAGGGTCACTTGATGAGGTCATTCCTACTGCACTCCCTCCTGTGAGTTGAGACCAAGCCAGGTCAGTCACTGTTCTATTTGTTCGATTAATATGCTAAATTCTAAATATAGGTCTTTACATTTAATCTGTTTAATAGCCTCTTGTTATTTGTGTTAGTTTGAGGTCCTGCCAGCACTAGCTGAAAAATCAGGCATTCAGACTGGGCACCCATGATTGTTTGAATAGTCTTTTCCCCTCACCGGGATCTTCTGGGACCAGCCCTGAGGGTGAGGGGTCACCTGTAGGTTAATCTCCGTAATTTGTATGGAGATTAAGCCAGAGTGAGGAGAACATTGTTGGGCTCCTTAATGACATGGAATGAGCCCCTTTTGAGTTCTCTTGACTTCACAGGGAAGAAGGGCACAAGAAGAGAGGGGCCTCCATAGAGCCCCCAAGGGGGTCTTCCTGACATCCCTGCCCCCGCCTGTTTGTCTCTGACCCACCAGGCCCTCATGAGTGATGCTCCCAGCTTCCACCTTTCTACCCACCCAGAAAGTGTGCCCCCCACCTTTCTACCATCCCAAGACATTGACTCACAGATGCTCATGGCTCTGACACCTTCTTCAGAGAGGCTGTGACGGCTGAGAGGTTGAGGGGCCCTGGGTTCTTTGTATTTAAAGTTATCAACACAGAGCCCCAACGTGTGCTTGGCAAGCTCTCCCCTCCTCTCTTTAGCCTTGGGAAACTCATGTGCACCTGTGAAGGAAATCCGGGAGAGAGATCAGGTCAAAAATACAGATAAAAATGAGAAGAGGGAGCTGTGGCAGAGAGGTAGCTCGAGATCGTCAGCTTGTAGGGCAATTCCGGAGCCCCTGAGGCTTGTCCCAAGTCCAACAGCTGTGGGAGGGGCTGCGACTACAGGAGCCTTTACGGGAGCAGTTGCATTTTAACCCTGTTTCTCACCTGGGAGCTTCTACCTGGAGGGCTGACATTGTGGGGCTCCTGGGGCCTCTGTGGCATTGCTGTCGTGGTCTGGTGCATCTGCTTGGGTTGTAGTGGGATGAGAGGGTGGCCCACCTGCTCTCCAAGTCCTCTAGCAGCTTCCTGTAGGTGGCGATCTTGATATCCGGGGCCAGCTTGACATATATTGGCCTCTGGTACCTGCGCAGCTGCCATGCCACGTCCTGCTTGGCCTTCTGCAGGGCTGTCTCCAGCTCCACCAGCTTATTCTTGGTGCCAGTCCCCCATGCTGCTTGGCATCAGCAGGCGATGGCGGCTTGGGGCATGGTGCACTGCCAAGCAGCGAGGAGAATATGTGTGACATTGTTCATAGAGGATGCAGTAAGATCTTCTATGGACTTTAGGTTGAAAATATGAAAAAATTCCCCAAAGTGGATTTAATGGAAAGGAGGTTGGAGCTTCACTATCTTTACAAGTAAGATTGATTTCTGTCTGCCTTGGATAATTTGAGACTTAGCCAGAATACAGAAAATGATGTTCTGAGGTCCTTTCTTTCTTCTTCTTCTTCCTCCTCTTCCCCCCCCCCTTCTTCTTCTTCTTTTTTTTTTTGAGACAGGGTCTTGCTCTGTCACCCAGGATGGAGTGCACTGGCACAATCTGCTCACTGCAACCTCTGCTTCCTGGGTTCAAGCTATTCTCCTGCCTCAGCCTCCAGAGTAGCTGGGATTACAGGTATCCACAACCACACCCAGCTAAGTTTTGTATTTTTAGTTGAGTCGGGGTTTCACCATGTTGGCCAGGCTGGTCTCAAACTCCTGACCTCAGGTGATCCACCTGCCTCGGCCTCCTGAAGTGCTGGGATTGCAGGTGTGAGCCACTGCACCTGGCCCTCTGAGGTCCTTTGCAATGCTAAACTTTTCTGGATCTAGAGTAAGTAAAGCAAGCCAAGGTTTTGCCATTTCCTCCTTCAGAAGATAGTGCCTATCTGGCATCCTTCAAGCCACTCAAGTTGACAATATTAACCATCGCACTAGATGAATGCATATTTATATTCCTGGAAGGCCACTCATCTGGGGGGCATCTCTCTCTATGAGCTGAGTGGGGCCCAGGCACAAAGTCCACCTGGAGGCAGGAGCATGGATGGGAGGACACCTGGGAGCTCAGCTCTATCTGCTTCTACAAGCTATCAATCTCTGGGCGCAGCCTCTGCATTATCAGTTTAGCTCAGAGATCTCCATCTTGGTGGTGTGGAGGTCATCCCGTGCACTGGCAGAGCGCTGCAGCTCCTTGTACTAGGAGGGAGGAGAAGCAGACCTCGGATGAGGCATGAGTGCAGTAGGTAGGGACAGCTAGGCCAGGGAAGAGAAGGCTGCATCTTCCCACAGCCTCACAGGCTTTCATTTGCCTCTCAGTGCCTCCCTGCTGGGCCACCTCTGGCCCAATCAGATTCATCTGCATTTTCTCTTGGCTCTGCCCCTCACTCTCCATGCCCACTGGCTTCACCCTACAGCTGGACAGCTGTGGTTGTGCTCTTTCCCTTCTTCCTGTACCTGGTCTTTCTTCCCTCTCCCTCGACACCATGCATCTCATCCTCCCAAAGTCAGCATCATGCAGAGTGCCAATCACTTTTCCTTTGCTTGTGTTTTCCTTGGCATTGCAACTTATTATCCCAGGGCAGAGTGTTTGCTCTTATCTGGAAACTCTCATTCTGTGACTTAGATCAAGTCTTTGCCCTCCAGCCCCTGGGCCCTAGCCGGTTCTGCCTTTTTTGTCTGGATCCTCCAGCCTCCTCCACAAAGGGTTAAACCTTTCTCTTGTCCCCATCCTCCCTTTCCCTTCCTTCTGTTGGCACTGGTGGCTGGAACTATCCAGCTGTCCCTTGAATCTCTGATACAGGGCATTGGAGTTGTGTCCATCTTCCTCTTGGCAGAGGCACTGACCACCTCCTGCCTTTATCTGGCTGTTCCTCAGGTCCTGACATGCTTCCCCCAGGTAGCAGAGGGTAAGCCCCAACCTGAATTCAGATCCCTTGACCCTATCAGACTGGGACACCTAAGAGGACATGGCTCTTATTTTGTTTGCCTTTGAAATCTTAGTTTTCTGTGCTTGTTTAATGAACTTATCCTTGATGTCTCACTTGGTTTAGTACTAGAACTCAGCCTTGGCCCTGCTGTCCTTGGTGATGTCTTCATGCTGGGTCTTGACTTCAATAATGATGCTGCCCAGGTCCAGGTGCTGTTGTCCATCAACAGGAGGACCATGGAGGTTCTGGAGATCTGGGCCTGAAGCTGAGCCAGCTGTTGTGGTTGGGCCCGAATGAGATAGCTGAAGCAGCGTGTGCGGGTGCTTGTGTGTGTGGGCATGTGTGTATGTGTAATGTGTGTGTGCATTCATGTTCATGTGTGAGCACGTGCGTGTGTGCATGTGTGTATGTGTGTAGTGTGTGTGCATTCATGTGCATGTGTGAGCACGTGTGTGTGGGCAGTATGTGTGTAATGTGTGTGTGCATTCATGTGCATGTGTGAGCACGTGCGTGTGTGCATGTATGTGTGTAGTGTGTGCATTCATATGCATGTGTGAGCACGTGTGTGTGGGCATGTGTGTATGTGTGTAGTGTGTGTGCATTCATGTGCATGTGTGAACACGTGTGTGTGTGGGCATGTGCTGGGAGGCTGTGACCTGCCCCCTGGAACAGACTGTAGCATTGAGGGTGTTGCACCGTTGGGGTGGAGTGTGGCCTGTGTAGGTCTGAAAGGGCTGGGAAGAACACTAGGGAGGTCATTGAGTTTATGGCTGTCCTTTGTCATCAGCTCATGTGCATGGAGGGAGCAGCAGCACAGGTAGCTCTAGCCAGAATTCTCCAGAAGCCACTCCTGTTGTTACAGGAGCACACCTTGTTGTGACCTGTCAGTACCATGGATGTCTCACATTCTGAGAAAATACAACCCTTCACAGCAAATAATTATCTTGTGAAAGAAAACTGAGTCAGAAGGAGCCAGAAAACTCGCCTACTTCCCAGTTGTGTTTCCCAATTTGGCTCCCCCTGCTCCTCAGGGATGAGGATGGGAAATGGAAATGAGCTCGAAATAGCGGAAAGGGCACCCCACTGACAAATTCAAGTCTTGCACCTGCCAAGCACGTTTAGATAGCATCCTGGATCTCAGCAAGCCTGAGCATAATACTGGCCGAGTATGAATTCGTGAAGATTAGACGACATCCAGATAAGATGGTCTGGAAGCGGTCAACCTACAATTGATTTGTTAATGATCACTTTTCAGGATCACCTAACTCAGTGGTTCTCAAAGTGTGACCTCAAACCAGTAGCATCAGCATCACTGAAACTTGACTGAAACGCAGCACTGTGGGCCCAGCCCAGACTTACTGAATCAGAATTGGTGTTTAACAAGACTTCTAGAATATTCTGATGCTCTTTAACATTTCAGAATCACTAAGCAAAAGTCTAAGTGAAAATGTTCCTTTGCTCTCTGTATTAATGACTGATTCATACATTTCCTGTTTCAACAAATTATTTTGTTATTGTGCTGCAGCTTGTTTTTCCCAAATAGTCTTGCTGGATGTGGATCTATTTCAAAGGTCTCAGCCCACAGGCTTGCTGGCTATGGGCTAGTTCAGAATTTGGAGTCAATACCACCCTGGTTGTCAGCATTGAAGAGAACAAGCAGAGAGGGTGTGGTTATCCCGTGTGGGCTGTGAGGTGGAATTGGAGTCCACCCAAACACTCAGAGGTGAAGCCCCAGCTTCTGTGGGGCATCACATGTGTGTGACCCTTACCAGGCCTACCTGGAGGTACTCCACTCACCCTACACCCCACCTCGACAGCCCTGGCCCTGTCTTCACCACTCTCTCCTCTGCTCCAGCCACACTGTCCTCCTCTGGGCATGCCTGGATCACATCTGGAGGCATTTGTACTTCCCACTCCCTCTGGCTGGAACACCGTCCCCGCCCACCATGCCTTCCTGGCTGACATCCTCAATTCCTTCAAGTTTCGTGTCCAATGCCATCTGCCCACTGCCTGATATTGCTTTCTACTGTTATTTCTCTTCATTGCCTCTATTGCACCTGAAATGGCACAGCGATTTGATTACCTCTGTTGTGCGTTTCTCCCCCACTATACTGTAAGCTTTGAGAACTGGGGTCCATTGCGTTTGCTCAGCACTGTGTCTGCAGCTCCGTGAACACAAATGGAGAACCAGGCAATTCCGTTGCTTGCTTTCAGAAGCACCTGAGGGCTCACTAATTGCCACTTGATTTGTGTAATTGCGTCACCCTGCAGTTGCTTTAGGAAGAGCAGCAGGTAAATTTGGGCAGGGCAGGATGAGCCAAGTTACTCAGAAAGTTCTATGGAAATCTGTATTTTAATGACAGATAGCCCATTTTTCTGCCTGCCCAACAGAACATGCTTCATCCAGATGGTTAAGGCTGAATTTTTCATCTCTCCCAACCCGCCAGCTGCTCTATGGAACATTATTTTCTCCTGTGGTAGGGGGAGTGGCATCTGTCCTACAAATTACAATGTGTAGATGAAATGAGGAGCAGAGAGAAGACCAGGGAAGGAGCCCGCAGCCTCTGTGCCCAGCTGAGGCTCCAACACCCAGCCCCTAGCCCTCCTGTTGTGGGGCGACGGGCACTCTCATTGCCTTGTAGAAAGTGCTCAGGAAGTTGGTCTCATCCATCAGGGCGTCCACCTTGGCCTCTATCCCCACCTTGTTTATGCAGGCGGCATCCATGTCCCACAAAACTCTGGGCCTCACCCTTCCAGTGATAACCAGCCCCTTCTGCTTGAGAATTAGGTGGAGAGCTTCAGTTCCCAAGGACAGAGCATCTGTCTATTCCAGGCCATGGAGTGGAACTTGGAGGGGAGGGAGGGAGTAGAACTTCCAAACTGTGTGAAGACCGGGGCCTTCAGAGGTGCCCACCTGCTCATCAGCTCTGGTGCCACATGGAAAAAGGTGTCTTGCGTCACCTCACATGGCGAGGACAACCCTGTCCTGGCCGTGGCCACCAAGCAGGAAGGCCCAGAACTCTGTGGAGCTGCTTCCGGGCTGCCCCATCCTCCTCCTGAACCTGACTCAGTGCCTGGAGACTCAGCCCAGGACAGGCCTGTTTTGCTTCCCGTCTCCACACTGGACTCCACATGGGTCGGGGTAGGGACTGGTGTCAGGATTTGCAGGTCAGTCTCTGGAGTCCTGGGTTCTGACTCACTCCTGATTATCTAGGTAGCCCTGGGCAAGTTTCTTTACCTCTCTGAATCGCAGTTTTCCCACCATTAAAGTAAGACCTACTTCTAGGCTTGCTGTGCAAATTAAATAAGGCCTTGTATGAGGCCACTGGGAGCCGGGCAGGAGCAACTCTTCCACTCCCCTTGAGCACCACAATCCCATTCTCTGCTTCAGTGCACCTGTTGATTTCTTCTTCATACCTGTGGGAAAGATCGAGGGTGGAATGGGGTTGGAGCAGGCTCTGGGAGTAAAGTCAGAGCGGTGGAGTGGAGGCGGGCAGGCAACGGCAGGTCTGCACAGCAGCCTCAGCAAATGCTGCACTGTAGCCTGGCTCTCCTATCACACACATGGCCCCAAATCCCTGATCAAACAAACCACCGAACAAAACCCAAACCCCAAACAACAACAAAACAGATCCCCTCTCATCCTTTCTGAGGTTTCTTTTCTCACTACTCGGCTCCTTGGAGTATTTGGGTCCCATAAAGGGGCATATACATTTCCTTTTATTTTTTTTGTGGTCTTGCCCCAACCCAGGGCAGGGAGGGGAAGAACAGGGAGAAAAGTCAGAGGCCGGCAGCCCCTCACCCCACAACACCTGCATTTCCCTCGCTCTGCCCAGCGCACTGAACTGTGGTCTGAGAAGCAGAGACTTCACGCCCACAGGAACCCTCTCCCGCTAAGCTTTCTCATTCTTCAATTTGCCTGTAGGCAGCAACCCCACCCTGCCTGTCCCCCAGGGGCATGTGGAGGTGCCCCCTGCTCACTGATCTCTGAGCAGGAAGTTTCCCTTCTGCTGCAGGTGATGCATTCCCCACCCAACCTGCCTGGGTGCATCAGAGCGCCCCACCCTCGTGGTGCTGGACAGCTGTGGTTTAGAGCTCAGCTGCTCGCCCATCAACCCTGTGACCTCTCAGAGGATCTTTCTCCACTATGCAATGGTAAGATGCCACTCTTTTAAAACTACGAAGTCCCATCACACATGACTTACATTCAGCAGAATCTTCTTGGCTTTTGTATTTCCACTGCTGCTCTGTAGGATCTGAGAAAATCTCTTGCCTGCCATTGACATTTCAGTACTGTGCTCTCTCCCAGTGTTCTCTGGGAAAACCAGTTCGGTTTTCCTGATTGTTTCCTTGAGTTGCCTTTTAATGAAATCTGAATTCTCTTCTTCACCTAACTCCACACAACTGTCCTCTCCATGCCTTCCGTATTACCCAGCTCACAGTCCCTCTGCCAAAGGGGAAGCGTCACCTGGCCCTGCACAGGCCACTTTGATGCCACAGGAACATTGTCTGGCCATTGACCAGGAGCACACTCTTCAACAGATGCCCTGCTATACCCCTCCCCTGTGCCTTCTTCCTTTTCAATCTTAAGCTTTAGTTTTCTCCTCCAGGAAGCCTTCTTGGATTGAAGCACTATTAGTCCATGTTTGCATTCGTGTTATAAATTACCCATCTGCACTCTTGCTTCTCTTGTCTGAGTCCACATCAGTACACATGCATACCTGACATAAACAGAATAAACATAGCTAACACTTATTAACAACTCACTATGTGCCAGGCACTGTGGACCCTACCAAGTACCTTACAGGCAAGTTTTGATTTAATACTCTCAATGCTCTTGTGAGGTGGGTACTATTGATGTCTCTTTTAACACATTGAAGAACCAGGGGCTTAGAGAAGTTAAATCATTTTCTTGAGGTCATTCAGCCATTAAGTGATTGAGCCAAGATCCTAAAGCCACTGACTCTGGAGTCGAGAGCACTGTCTGGGAGAACTTCCCACGACGACAGCAGAATTGCTCTGTGTCTGCGTTCATTACAGGACCCATTCGCCACGTGTGGCAATTGAACCCCTGAAATGCAGCAGGCATGGCAAGCTCGCTTAGTGCTTGTAGCTGGCTCCCAGCAGGGCGCTTATAAACACCATGAGACAGGCGGGTGACAACTTGGCATTGAGACTGACTCCCCCACCTCTGAATTTTAAATTTTAATTAATTTAAATTTAAATAGTCACATGTGGCTACTGGCTACCATGTTAGACAGCACAAATCTAAAACCTGAGCTTGTGCTACAGTATACAAATAGTGGTAACCAAAACTGATCCACTTACTAACTTTGGTTGGATCAAGAGAATTAAAAATAATTAGAACAAGAAAAATAGGAAATAAAAATAAGTCAAAACAGTAAAATCAAGAAATCTGTATCTACAGGCCTGAGCGTTTGAGCATCTCATTATGTTTAGTGGTGTGTGTGTGTGTGTGTGTGTGTGTGTGTGTGTGTGTGTGTGTATGTGGTCCTGGGAGAAGGCAGCAAATGTGTCTCTTTCATTTTTGTTCACCAGCCTTCTGGCCTGGGTTGGAGTGACTACATGGCCACTGTGCAAATTAGCAGTGAGATTTGGTTGCATTTACATGAGAGTGAGATTCTATAGGGTTCATTCCTAACTCCTGAGTTGCCACTTTGTGTCATCTTGGGTATGCCGGCTGCTGTCTCAGAGCCTTACTTCTCTTATCTGCAGAGTTTGAAAAATGTTGTGTGTATTATTCTTTCTGTACCTACGCTAGTTATCATCATCTACAATCCCAGACCTTCCCTAAAGCCTCGGCATTCTTGACCACAGGGTCCCAGCTCTTTCTACTTTTATGTCTATTTACGATTCCACCTCTGTGTCCTAAATCTGTCCCACTTCCCCATTGGACTGGACTTTTCTGGAGAGCAGAGGCAGTTTCTCCTGCTCCCTCTGGCCTCTCCTGGAGCCCCAGGGCAGGGCCCTGTCCCAAGTACTGGCTGAGCATCTTCTCACTTCTTCTTGAAGTCCCCTACCACGTCCTGCATGTTCTTCAGCTCCACCTCTGACCTCCCCTGCGCCACACCCAGGCAGTCCAGCTGCCGCCTCATGTTGTTGATGTGGGCATCAAACATGGGCTCAGAATTTGCCCTGATGGCTTTCTGGTCTTGCAGGAAGCCCCATTTAGTCTCCAGGACTTTGTTCTCCTGTTCCAGAAACCACACTTGCCCCAGCCAGAGGTAAGAGACCAAGAAAACTTCCATGCAGCAGCCTCCCAGAGGGCTCTGGGATGCAGGATTCCTAACAGTGCAGGGAGGCTCTGCCCGACCCTAGATCTCAGAGTCCCGGCGGCAGGCTCTTCCTCCTCTTCCTCAGCCTGGGAAGGAGCCTGCAATGTAGAGAGCCAAGCAGATGTTGGTGCACTGGGCTTGGGAGACAGATGATGGTTTGGTTTGGGCAGGGGAGAAGCAGGAAGAGTCAGAGGGGCTGGCAGCTGTCGGAATACACCAACCAAGTGCATGTGTGGTAAGTCAAGAAAAGAACACTCCACCTTCATGTTACTTGGCAAAATTTTGCATTCCATTAAATGGGCAGGAGGTCCTTGACAGAAGGTTTAATGTGTCCATTTTCTTTCTGACATGATCTCTGTAGACCTAGAATCTGGACTGAGTTGCCCACATACTCTGGGAATGCTGGAATGGGTCACTCTGGAGTTGCATTGTGAGGACCTGGCTATGTCCCCAGCCATGTCCGTCACAAACTGTATGGCTTCAGGCCATCCTCTATGCCCCTTCCTCTCTCTGCTCTCTCGGGTCCTTTGTGATCTTGTGCAGCTAATTTGGGTCTCTCCTCAGTGTGGGAGACTGACTTGGAAATACACACAACTTTTCCCCTTAAACAATGTCCCCAGGACGAGGTCTGGAGATTGGGGCCTGGGGCAGACTTGGAGCAGGCCTGGGGGTTTCCAGGCTCCCTACCTACCCCGGCTCTCAGCCACATACCGTGGACACTCCCGTAGCCTCGCGTCTGAAGCCGCAAGCATGGCTTCATTTGATTCTCGTAATAACGTTGTGAGGGTGATGATGAAAAGAAGGACAGTTGTGAATATGTTTTGAGCAGCTGCTCTGGGCATCTACTTTACATGTATCTTCTTTAATCTTCAGTAGCACTACGGGGGTCGCTGTCATGATTCCTGTTTGACACAGAAGGCGACTGAGGCACAGAGTGGTTAGGTACCTTGTCTAAGGGCACATAGCTAATGAGCACTGGGACCATTGTCAGAATCCTGACTCCTGGTCCCATGCCCCGAATAACTGCACCCCACACAGATGGGGAGATCAGGCTCAGAGAGGAGAGGCGGCTTGGCCAGGGGAGAAACCCTGAGGCTCTCACTCCAAAGTCCTGTCCCTCCACTTCTCTCCTCCCTGGGTCTGAACTCACCCTCACCCCAACATCAGGGATTTCATAATTGTTCTCAGTGTCATTTCTCTCCTTCCTGCCACCCTCCCCCTCCCATCCATTCCAAATTTTACCCCCTGGTTTTACACTCATCTTCCCTCCTGATTCACAGCCTCCCCGTCCCGCCACTTCACTTCCTGCTCCTTCACTCTGGACAAGGGTGTTTTAGAATCCTGGCTCCCAAGTCACTCACATCAGTCCTGAGCTTGTCCTGATCATCGAAACTACCCCCTCCAAGCCCACATCGACTGCCCCACTCTAGGTGAGCCCACTAGGCTATGCCCCAGCTGAGGCCTGATGGGAGGGGTCCAGGAGATAAAGTCAGGAATGTGGGAGCTTCGCGAATGTCTCACTGCTGCCTGCAATTATGGGCTAAACGGCTCCTCTGCGTGGTGAAAGCGCTGCTCCCAGGGCTGCCTTTTAACTCCTCTTTGTGGCCTGTTACCTATTATTTCTCTGCCCGGTCTGCAAGTTGGAAGCTGTCAGGGAACAGTCAACCCTTCTGCTGGGCTGCCCACCTGGCATCAGTGTTCTGGAACACTGGTTTGGAGTGGGGATGGTACCAACCTGCATGCCATACAGAGCAGCGAGGCTGGGCTGGGCTTCTCACAGCAGTTTGGGCTCCCCAAACAAGGCACGCCGAGGAGAGGGAAAAGGAATTCTGGCCAGCTCTGCCCTCCCTGCACCTCTGCAATCTGCTCTCCCTTCCTCCCAGACAGCCTTTTTAGCTCAGAGGGAAAGGGTGAGGGCTGATGCCTCTGAGCACTGCTTGGGTGAGCCCCATGCTGGGAGCAAGCCTGGGGGAGGAGAAGAATTGCTCTGGGTCAGTCTCTATTCCAAACAGAATGCCAGACACCAAACAGGTGACACATGCATTTAATAGACACATTTCAGGGAGGAAACAGAGGGAGCACTCGCTCCCAGCAGGGCACTTATAAACACTATGACACAGGCCGGTGACAACACGCCATTGAGACTGACTTCCCAACCTCTGCATCTGGAGGGAGGGAGGGAGATAGAAGCTGGAGGAGGGCTTTCCAGCTGCCTGGGGCTCGCAAGATAGGCTGAATGAGCGCCTTGGGAGAGAGCAGACTTTGGTTTCACATATGTAGCAGACAGGTGCTGCCAGCAGTCTGGGCACTGTCAGGAGGAAGAGCTGGTTTAGGCCTGGGAATGGGTGTAGCCAGTACTCCAGGCTCCTAGTAGCACAGGTGTACCTTGCAAGGGGAGAGGAAGGAGGAGGACCCAGGTGTTCAGGTGTGACTGCAAACAGGTCTCAAGGCAGGGGAGAGGGAGCTGTGCGGCTCGCTTAGTGCTTGTAGCTCTTCCGGCTGGAGGATGTGGTGGAGACAAACTTGACGCTGGAACCACTGCCCGCTAGGCCCCGGCTGCTGGTGGCACTGAAGCCAGAACCTCCCAGGCCTGCACCCAGGCTATGCCCGCCACTGGTGGTGAAGGAGTAGCCGCTGCCCCCACCAAGGCCCAGGCTTCCTCCTCCAATGCCGCTGCTGCTTCCATAGCCACTGGAAACCGTGGAGGTGACCACAGCTGCCGGGAAGAGAGGAGGTGTAGTCAGATCAAGTGCCGGAGAGATGACAGCTGGGAGTGTGAGGGCCTGTGCCCTGGAGTCCTTGGGTGGGGAGGGGGTGGTCTCATCAGCCAGCAGTTTGCCTCCTTCCAATGTCCCCTGCTTAGTGAGATCACTGCCATGTGCCTTGGCCTGTGTTCCTGAGCTGCAGTGCCGGGAGGCTGGAATGGCTTCCTCTTCCCCTTCCAGAACCTACTGGAGCCCTCTCCTCCTGGAAGCAGGTCAGTCTACCTGCTTTCCCTTTGATCCTCCTGCTGTGCCATCTGGTCCTGTCTCCCTCTCTGGGCCTGACTCCAGGGTTTCCCTTCCTTCTGGAAGCTCATGGTGGGAGGAGCCCACCCCTCTTCCCTTAGTATCCCCCAGCCTCACACTCAGAATCCCAGAGGAGAGGCTGGAATGTTCTTGATGGACAAAGTGACAGATGAACCTGTCAGTCAGTCAACTCTGCCCCTGTTCTCCTTCCAACCAACCTGTTCTCCTAACCCATCCCCTTACACATTCTAGCACCCTACTTTGGGTCTTGTGGAAAATCAATTTTTTAAAAATGGACTCCATTATGGGATGAATTGTGTCCTTGAAAAACTTATGGTGAAGTGTTAACACCAGTATCCATGAATGCAACCTTATTTGGAAATGGGATAATTGCAGGTATAACCACATTTAGATAAAGTCTATAGAATGGGCCCTCATCTAACATGACTGGCATCCATACAGAAAGAGGGAAGACATTCATCTGAAGGCACAGACACACAGGGACATAGTTACAGAGACAGAGAGTGGAGGGATGCAGCCACAAGCCAAGGAGCACGGAGGATGGATGGCCACCTCCAGAGCTAGGAGGAGGCTGGAGGGGGGCTGGGCCACCCACGCTGCCTCTGTGTTCTGCACACCATCTGGTTTGGAGAGGGGATGGCACCACCCTGGATGACATACAGAGCAGGAGGCTGGGCCGGACTTCATGTTTCAGAGGGAGCAGGGCCCTGCTGACCCCTTAATTTCAGCGCCCTCAATTGTGAGAGAAGACATTTCTGCTACATTCCTGCTACTGGAGGTACTTTGTGGCAGCAGCTCTGGGAAACTAATACAGACATTGAGGTGTTTTCAAGAGAAAAGGAGCTTCAAAGTTATGCTTGAAGGTCTGTCCCCAAAATTAGCTTCGAGGGTCTCTGGTGCCACTAGACAAGGGCATCAGGGAAGAAGGACACCGGGGTGGTTAAGAGAGCTCTACCTTCTAGATTCATTGGCTGATATAATCAATTGCCTTTATGAGTGCCCATCAAGAAAACCAAACTCATTTGTAGAGTGTGAGCTGTAAGAGTCATTTCTGTTGCTCTCACGATGCCAGCGCTGAGCTTTGTGAAGATCACTTCTGCCCTCACCAGCACAGGGCCATGCCGGCTTGCTAATCCTCTCCTGTTTTAGAGCTACTCTACCCAACGGCCACATTTTATGCCACCCTCACTGCCCTGAAAACCTCTGGTATCCTTCTGCAGTTATACTCTGTGGAGTTGAGCCAAGCAATGGACCTTCTTCCCAAATTGTTCGGGAGAGAAGCCGCCTCGTTGGCAATGCTCTTGTCTCCAGCATGAAGGCTCCTTTCAAAGGCCCAAGCCAGACCAGGAATTTTCAAAAATCCTGTCTACATCAAATGCTCACCTCTGAGCTAGGCTTGCAGCTCCAACAGAAAAGGCAGGGAATACTGGGAGGTGGGAGATGTGGCTGGGATCTTCCAAACCCACTCAGAACAACGACAACAAACCTCCCATCGCCCCTCTGTGACACCCTCGCTCTCAAAGAGGAAAGAACTATGACATTAAAGACTCTCTCCTAATATGTATTGCTTTTTAAGGGACTCAAAACCTCTAACCTTCTCCAAATGAACCCTGTCTGTGAGATCCCTTCTAACGCCTCATGTTTTCACCCTCCTGCAAGCCCACCACATTTCCATTCCCTCCACCACACACATTCCAAATGACACAAAAAGTATGTCATACTCACAGATGTTAACTGGAGAAACTCCCTCTCCACTCAACCTGATTGGGAAGAGCGGGGAGAAGGAAGGTTACTCATGTGGCTGGCAGCTTACAGACCTTTGCGACATTTTTGTAATTGTTTTCAAAGCATTTAAACATACTTTATTATTTTTATTGCAGAAGTAATGCAGCTTGAAATTATTTGAGAACTAATAGTATTAAAGATAATATTAATAATCAAATGAATAAAATGGCGTGAAGTTTGAGGTTCACAGGAACAAAATCTGTAATCTCAGAAATACACTTTTTGGTTTAAACTAGTTAGATGTCTTAAGGAAATTGAAAGTAATCTTATGCTGGCATCAACTGGAAAGGAAGGGCCTGTCCTCTAATAAGATTTGTCTCTCAACAAGGCACCATTGTCATGCACTGAGCCAGTGCTGAGCTTATTACAGGTGTGGAGAGGAGTCTGACTCATAAAAATAACAGTAGTAATATCAGTTTATTATCATCTTAGCAACCGAGTAACTTTGCTTTAGCATCTTCAGGTCAGAACTGGCATTCATTCATAAACATACTGAGAACCTTAACAAGAGCTGGCATCTGTTGAGTATCTGTTACCTGCCTCATACCACTCAGTTCTCTCCACAGCCCCATGAGGTGGGTACTATTCACTCACTTTTGTAGAGGGAGAAACAGAAGCTCAGACAAGTTAACTAACTTGCCCATGATCACAAAGCTAGATTTGAAGCCAGATTCATCTGATACCAAAGCCTATGTCACAAAACTGAATGACAGCTAACATTTATTGAACACACTGTGTACCATGCATTGTTCTAAGAGCTTTGTGTGTATTCCCATATTTTAACCCTTTTAATAATGTGACCGTTTAGAACTATTGCTGCACACATTTTATTGGGTGGAGACACTGAGACGTGGAGAGGTTAAGTAATCTGCTCTTGGCTGTACAGCTCATAATGGGCAGAGCACAAAGCTCCCATGAAGCTTTGGGGATCGTGTAATCTGACCTTTTCATTTTATCATTGAAGAAATTGAGGGCCAGAGAGGGGAGACTGACTTTCCCAAGGTTATATAGCTACTTAGGGGTAGATCTGTAAGCCCAAATCCTAGGACTGTTTGTTCTCAGCCCATGGCCTTTCATACCACATTTTGGGAACTACTTTATAACCAATTGTCTCCTTTGGTAGAATTCAGTTACTTAGACCTGATCAGGTTCTAGACTTCTTTAGGGGTGCTAACTGTAGTTGATGTCAAATTATTTCCTAGCCTGGAAGGAAATTACCCCTGTATATATATATATTTGCCATAGTTCAATTCTGACCTGCATTTTCTTCCAGGAGAAGGAACTGCAACAGCCTAAGCCCCTAGGAATGCCCAGGAAGCTAGGGGAGCTCAACTTGCTTTGAGGATGAAGTTGGTACATCTACCTCACCTGCACTCCTCGCCCTCCAGCAGCTTGCGGTAAGTGGCGATCTCCACATCCAAGGCCAGCTTGATGTTCATCAGCTCCTGGTACTCACGCAGTAGCCGAGCCATGTCCTGCTTGGCCTTCTGTAGGGCCTCCTCAAGGTCCACCAGCTTGGCCCGTGCATCCTTGAGAGCCAGCTCTCCACGCTGTTCTGCATCAGCAATGGCTGTTTGCAAGCTGGAGCACTGTCAGGGCAGGAGGGAGCCATGAGTCCTGCCGACAGCCCATGAAGCTGTGGTGCTTCTTGGGGAGGAGTTCTGAAAGATGGCAGAATGACCCAGAAGAAAGGAGCATTTGAGGAGCTCTTGGCCCTGCCAAAACCCTACCTGCTTCTTGACGCTGTCGATCTCAGCTCTCAGCCTCTGGATCATCCGGTTCATCTCCGAGATCTCTTGTTTGGTGTTTCGAAGGTCATCCCCATGTCTGCCTGCTGTGACCTGCAGCTCCTCGTACTGATAAAACCACAGCAAACCCAGTCACTGAGTCAAATGCTTGGCCTGGGCATTTGCTGTGCACACAGATTCGCCCTGGGTGCCACAAGCTGGCTCATTCATTCCTGGCCATTCACTCATTCCCCCTGAAGCTTACAGTACATTGGGGGACATAGACATTAATTGAATTAGCATATTATCAAATGTAGAGTTCCAAACGAAGATAAGTGCCCTTAGGAAATGAGCAGGGTCCTGGGAGAGTGTAATGAAGGAATCTGACCTAGATTTAGAAGTGGGGGATGGTGATCAGGGAAGTCTCTCCAGAGATGGAGATGCTTGAGCTGTGGGCTGAAGGATGAGAAGGAGGGATCTAGGTGCTCAGCTGTGGGGGAGAACATTCCAGACAAAGGAAACAGCCTGCATGAAGACCCAGGGTCAGGGAAGGAACATGGTGAGTTCTAGGAGTAAGATGTTGATGTAGTTCCTGTCCTTGGGGAGTTCCTGGTCACAGAGCATGCACCCAGACCAACTGTGCCCGTGAATTTTGGTAGCCCGCAAAATGCCAGCACTGGAGAAATGGAGGAGATATGGGGGAATGATGTGGGATGGTACAGAGGCCGTGGAAGGCACAATTTTGAAGACTTTGTAAAAGTACTCCCAATCCCAGGTAGTTCTCAGTCTAATGGCGTATATCCAGGACACATGCATTTAAGAGCAATAATGACACCCTGTCTCCTCCAGCAGACTGAAGTGAAGTCTACATCCTTCCCCGACACAAGGAGATCCCCTGCCCGAGTCAAGATCTGTGAGGTTCTTGAAGGTGCTGAATAGCTCAGCTTCCTGTTTCTAGATATACATGATTAAATTGAACAACCACCCAACAACAGGAGGAATTATTCGCTATCAATTTCAACCACTTCACCTTGGGGTTAAGTCCATCATGTTTCCTCTCAGTGTCAAGGTGCCTCCTCTGCACTGGGGACCCCGGCCCCTGCCACCCACCTTCCTTTCCACCACATGGCTGACCCGGAGGGACTGAGGCAGTGCATGGAGCAGGGAAAGAGTAGGAACCAGCTTGTAGGTGAGCAGTTGCCCCGGGAGGGGTCTGAATTTGGCAGGGAGCTGGTCTCATGGGTCATCTACGCCTCTCCAAAGCCAAACTTCTTTGTGGCCATCTGAGCTCTGGGCAGTAGCTGCTTGTGTTTATCACAACCTTCCTCTTCCTGACATAAACTCCCGTGCTCATTCCTGCCTGCCTGCTCCTTATTCAGCCTTAAACCTCTCCCCAATCCTTGGCAATCTTTTGTCCCTCACAGCTTCCTAACTGGACAAAACCCCCACATCTTCCTGGGATGTTTTTATTCATGCTGTCTTTTCCCTTCCATGATCATCCATTCACTTTATGGCCTCCCAGACCCTGGGTTCTCTGCTTGCAGTTTATTCATTTGCAACCCTGTAACCCTCCTTGGTATACAGCAGGAGCTCAGAAAATATATAGAGAATGCATTCGCCTTTTAGAAACTGCCTCAGGACCATATCTCAGTTGTTCTGATGTCTCACCCTGCTCCCACCCAGATGTCGAGGAATGTGGGGCTGGTGGATGTCCTGAGCTCCCGGCACTGGGCTGACCACGCCTTAGTATGTCCGGTTGGGTTTCCACATGCATTTCAAGCTAAATTTTCATAGCATCAATGACACGCCTGGTAAGTTGAAATAAATAAATGTGTTCACTAGTTTCCTGAGGCGGAGTTAAGTGGTAATGTGGAGCCTCAGAGAACACTAACCCTGGAACCTATCATGGAGGTGTCCATGCTCACCTTGGTCTGGTACCAGGACTCAGCCTCAGCCCGGCTGCGATTGGCAATGTCCTCGTATTGGGCTTTGACCTCAGCGATGATACTGTCCAGGTCCAGGTGGCGGTTATTGTCCATGGACAGCACCACAGACGTGTCACTGACCTGGGTCTGCATCTGGGACAGCTCCTGCAGGACCGCAAACTCAGCATCACCAACGCATAAGAAGGGATCCTAAATCTTCATGGTTGACTACCTGTCTGGGTCAGGAATCCTTTGTTTGGTGTCCCTGGCAGATTCTCCCAGCTGTTCCCTGGGTATTCCCATTCATCCCGGAAAGATCAGTGTGGTAAGAGTCTTTCCCCAGCCTCAATTCTCAAGGCTCCCATCTGTGTGCTTTCCCTGGGCATGAGGGTGGGCAAGTGTCCTCTGAATTGGAATTACATAGATTTGAATGTGACACACGTCTGTTCTTTAGCAGCATCAGGGGACACCTGGAACCCTGCTTCTGTCTGCACAGTGTGACTCCGTCATTTTCTGCCTCTCTATCCCTTTCCACAGACCCAGGTCTCTGCCTTTGGAGGGGTAGTGCCCAGAATGAGGCATCTTCAAAGGGCAAGAAGCCCCCAGACCAATGAGCTGAGGGACAGCTTGCCTTTTTTTAAAAAAAAATAATACTTTTCATGGAAGGGGAAGGGAGCTGGTATGTCTTGCTTCCTTGGGAGTGTTACCCAATGACCTAGAATTTGGGATTCGGTACTCTCTCCTTGCTAGCTAGGTGTTGTCCTGCCATAGGATGAGGGGGTTTGGGGGAGAAGCATCAGAGTGGGGGTAGTTTAGTGTGACAAGGCTCCAAGGAGTTCTCCCTGGTCCCCCTACCCCCCAAGCCCCAGCTTGAAGTATCCAGGCAAGATGCTGGGCAGAGGCACTGAGTGATGACACAATGCATCATCCTTTTCTTTCCAGGCTCCGGACCCAGGAGAGACAGGAATACTTGCAGACTCTTACTGCGTCAAAGACTGAGTGGAGGAAGTTGATCTCCTCAGGCAGAGATTTGACCTTGGCCTCCAGCTCCACCTTGCTCATGTAGGCAGCGTCCACATCCTGGAATAACAGCACAGGAAGGTCCTCTGAGTCTGCAGCCCCAAGCACTTAGTCCAAAAGAAGCTGAGCAGATTTCTCTCTAGCCCATCTAGTTTGGATTTTAGAAAACTCTGGGTCTGGGGGATTTGGGGTTGGGGATGAGTGATTACTGAGAACTGGGAGCTTGAGTTCCCGAGCTCACAGAAACCCAAGTAGAGCTAATGGGGCCATCAGTGTAGAGGGAGCATGTTGGCAGGTTTGAGCTCTGCAGATATCCTCAAGGTTGATGTGACATTTCTTGGGTGGCCCAAGGGTCAGGTTACCCCACACTCCAGATTCCGTTTTAAACCTTCTCCTTTGAGAGACATCTCCACTCACCTTTTTCAGGGCCACAAATTCATTCTCAGCAGCCGTGCGTTTGTTAATTTCATCTTCGTACCTATAAGGACAGAGGAGGGGGTGTGCTGTTGAGCAAGTTTGCTTTGAACTCTTCCCAGGCTGGTGTAGCAAGAGTTAAGAGCCCTCAAATCCTTTCCAGCTCTTCCGCTGACCTGGGCATAACTTTGGATGATTCACTTAACCTCTATTTCTCCCTCTATGAAAGGGGGATAATTTCTTCTGCCAGTTTTTAAAAAACTTTTCTAAGACTAGAAGGTGAGCATGGAACTTAAAGGAATAGCAAAATTTACGTATGCAACTCTATCTTTTGATAGACATGCAATACTAATCTTTAAAATGTTTTTCTGTCTCAAGTGTCTACTGAAATTATGGAGTAAACTTTATCTGTTCAAGAGACTGTTTTAGGTACATTTTGATATACTTTCACTGAACCTCAGGGTGCCCCTGAGAAGTGTGCTTTTTCTAAACAGGGGTAGCTCAAGCTCAGAAATAAGGGCAAGCTGGCTAATGGGTTATCCTGGGCCAAATTCCTTCACCTGCTACTACCTGGATGAGGTGCAGTCAAAATTTGTCCCCTCAAGGAAGGTCAGATTGCCTCGTTTAAACGCTTTCTTGCTACCTCTCTTCACCCCACAGTGAATGCCATCTTGGAAACGCAAACCATCTGAACAATTGAGCCCATGTCCAGTGGGATTTAGTAATGTGCTGACTGTGAAATTATATTATGCTTTCTAGAGTTAGCAGCAATGTTTTGCTGGATAATGTTGATGTCTCTTTGCAGTCATGCGGACAAATAGGAATAGGATCTCTGTCAATAGTGATGCACACGGTGAAGTTCCCTTTGTTACCCCACACAGTGCTGTCTTCACCTTGTGGGATAATGGCTGCAGTCCCAAAGCTCCCGGCTGATACTGGCATTTGCTCCTTTTCACCTCTCTGGTCCTCATAAAAAGGAGCCCTGAGATGGTCATGGGTGGCCGGAAGCCAGTCTCCCACCTACCTGACTTTGAAATCTTCCACGACATCCTGCATGTTCCTCAGTTCAGCTTCAAGCCTGCCCCTCTCGGTGGTGATGCTTTCCAGCTGCCGTCGGAGCTCACTGATGTAGGAATCAAAGAGGGGCTCCAGGTTCTGCCTCACGGTCCTGGAGCCCTGCTCCTGCAAGAGGGCCCACTTGGTCTCCAGGACCTTGTTCTGCTGCTCCAAGAACCTCACCTGGAGGGAAGAAGAGAGCATGAAACCTTGAGAAGTTGGAGAGGCAGAGTCAGACACTCCTGTTAATAAGGAAGAGAAGAAAAAGATATATATTTTTCACCTGGCACCCACTGGCAATAGCGTAATTGACAACTCCAACCCAAAAGGAGGCAGTCCATGAAGCTCCCACAGAGCTCCCTAAGGCTTGCATAGGATTTGGGTGGTGGGTCCTAGAGGCCTCTGTAGGGGAGCTGCGGTGTTCTCGGGTGAAGTTTCTCAATACTACCTACTCTGGGTTATGGTAGTTTGCTGAGCAGCAACTCTCCTGTAGAGAATCAACTAAACTCCTTCTTTGGTGGTGACTGAATCAGCTCATGTGGCTCCAAAAGAGAGGAAATTTCTACCAGGTCCTGGGGGGCAAGCTGGCCTGCAGGAAGGGCCTCAGCCCCTGGGAGGCCTTGCTGAACAGTGTTCATTCCCACAGTGGGGTCGTTGCATGATTGCTCTCCCCACATGGGATGGCCCTTCCAAGAGCTTGTTCCATCCCAAACCCAAGGGTGTGGATGAAGCCCTGGCTCACCTTGTCAATGAAGGAGGCGAACTTGTTGTTGAGGGTCTTGATCTGCTCACGCTCCTCAGCCCGCACTCGCTGGATGGTGGGGTCGATTTGCAGGTTGAGAGGTGTCAGGAGACTCTGGTTGACGGTGACCTCTTGGATGCCTCCAGGGGGGCAGACAGGGAAGCTGGAGCCAGTGAAGCCGCTGAAGCCTCCTCCAACTCCACCCCCATAGCCAGATCCGCTGCTGACTCCAAACCCACCACTGGCCCTGCCACCAAAGCCGCTTCGGAAGCTGCTGCCACACCCACTGATGGAGGCCCTCTTGGTCCCCCCCAGGTTGTAGAGGCTGCGGCTTCCAAAGCCAGCCCCGGTACTGCTGATCCTTCCTGGGCCCCCACTCCCCACTGCAGAGCGGGCCATGGAGACAGAGCTGAAGCGGGAGCGGCCAGCTGCTGGGGTGGTGGCAGAGGTGGTGCTGAAGCCCCTGCGGCTGCCGGACTGGAAGGTGATGGAGGACTGCCGAGACATGGTGGGTGAGGAAGGCAGGCGAGAAGGCACCTGAGGTGGGCTGGTGCGGGCAGTGGAGAAGACAGGTGGCTGGAGGGCCCTGGGTCCGCGGCTTTTATGAGCATCCTGTGGGGGCGGGACACTGCTAATGGAGAGGGCCTTCTGATGGCATCCCCTGGGCATCTGCCAACCCTGAGCTCACACTCGGCACCCCTCGGGAAATGGTGTAAGGGCCACTGGCTGGTTCCCTGGCACCCCCTCCCCCTCCCCTCAACATGCAAACTCCTTTCCAGTTGCAACTTGATCAGCAGATGAGTAAGAAGCAAGTTAATTGCTTTCCATCGTGTGCTAATCATGCATCTTATAAAGGACTCAGAAAACACTGCCTCATTTCTAAACCGCTTTCTTAGGCCTGGGACCAACTCCCTCCTGTCCAAACATCTTGTGTCAATGCAAGCGACTGCGCTCCACTGTTTCCTTGATGTGCTTCCTATTCCAGAAGCGTTTTCTCAGTGGCTACTGCCCGCTTCCCCAAGCCCCATCAAGCTGTCCTTCCAGACCTTGAAAGTCCTGCTCTGTAATCAACTTTCTTAGGAATCTGCCCCATTTTTATTGCCCCTTTATTCTGCTCGGAAGCTTTTGTGTCTATTGTGTAGATCACACATGGTTTTCCGGAGCGTGTGTGTGCCTGTACCCTGCCCACTGCCAGCCAGCGCTCCGTCTCCTGGGGAGAGAGATTGTGAGAGGAGGAAGATGTGAGTTTGAATCTCAGACCTGCTCATAGTTGTGGGACCTTGAGCAAGTCATGAGACTTTTCTGTGCCTCAACTTGCATGTCTGTAAAATGGGGTTTGTGATGAATATTCACGTGTGAAAACTTTTGCAATGCCTGGTACATGTAAGTGCTGAGTAAATGTCTATTGAGGCTTCCCTCCTTCTGATACATCAAGTAATATTAAGGAAGTGCCTATCGTGTGTCCATCCTGCGACTAGCCCTGTGGGAATTCAAAAGAAACACAAGAAAGGTTATCAAAAGAAAGCTTTCAAAAGAAAGCTTATCTTTGACAAGCTCATGGTCCTGTGGGGAAGATAGAACTGTACAGGATGGTGTACCATGAAGCATCACCTCCAAGCTGCATTTGAGGCTGCCTCTCCCAGGAATCTCCCAGGCAGGTCCCTCCTCCTCCTGAAGACCAAGAATTCCCAGCCCTCCAGTCCTTCATCAAAAGAACTCCAATGGCTGCACCTAGCAGAGGATTCATCCTTTCCCTGTTTCTCCTGTTAAGCTTGTGTTGTGCCCTATAGTCTCCATTAGTCTACAAACTGCAAAGAAGACTTCAAGGCACCTCGTCCCACTTTGTTCTGCGTCTCACTGCCCGTCTCTACCATGGGAAGAGTCAGACCAAAACACTGCTGAATCTTCTTCTTCCTCTTCTTTTCCTTGAGTCAAGGTCTCACTCTGTCACCCAGGCTGGAGTACAGTGGCTCAATCTCAGCTGACTGCAACCTCTGCTTCCCCGGCTCAGGTGACCCTCCCACTTCACTTCTCGAGTAGCTGGGACTACAGGTATGCTCCACCATGCCTGTCTAATTTTTTTTTTTTTTTTTTTTTTTTTTTACTCTTTTGTAAAACCTTGGTGTTGCCATTTTGCCCAGGCTGGTCTTGAATCCCTCAGCTAAAGTCATCCATCCTTGGCCTCCCAAAGTACTGAGATTACAGGCGTGAGACACCATGCCTGGTCTGAATCTCCTTTTATCCTGCTGACCACTTGCTTCTGCTTCTTGCTGTGGTTTTGAAGGCTGGGAGAGTAAGAGAGGAATTAATCAGCATTCAGTCTCCATTTCGTGGATGAGGGCACTGAGCCCGGAATGGCTAACTGGGCAGACAGACCCACAAGAAGCAGAGCCAGATTCCATGGTCTTCCCACACAGGTGTCCTTTTAGGGGCACACCGGGAACCAACATTTGGCAGACGTTCTCACCTGCCTGGAATGGCAGGTTGGCACTTGGAGCGGCAGTTCTTTGTTCTCCAAGTTGTTTCCTCCTTGGAGCTGAGGCCAAGGGGTAGGCCTCTCCGCCATCTAAAGATTATTTGGGAGTCTCAGTTTCCACAGGAAAGATGAATCATAGCTTGTGTTGATACAGGCCAGGAAGAGCAGAGGAGTTCCCTCACCTGGTTCCGTTGCCAACCCCAGCCAGGGTGGTGCATGGCTGTCAAGTGGAAAGAATAATTACGTTTGTTTTCTGTACTCTTCATTGCGTGATAATCTGGTCCTCAGAAGAAAGGACACTTGTTTCCTGAGCTGCACTGAGCAAACCTTTGCAGAGCTTTCCACAAAACAAAGGCCTTGGAGGGCCTGGGCATGGGGAGTGGCTTGGCTCATGCTCCCGGGAAGAGAGGCCTGCAGCCTTCTCTCACCATGCTTCCCACGTGGGAAGCTAGCTCCAGGCTGCCTTCCCTCCCAGCCATTCCTTTCTTTCCCAGGTCCCCTGCTGGGACCCTCTTCCCAGGCACTTTATCTCATTCTGTTTCCCTTCTGGTTTTTCTCAGCCATCGCCTCTTGCCTGGGGCTGCTCATTTATTCTTTTCCTTCTCCCTCTTCTAGTTTTTCAAGGGCTGTTGTTTCTGATGCTAGATGGTCTTATGCACAGGCTTTGCTGAGTTAGATTGAAATAGATCATTCGCCTTCCTTCCTCCTTCGCTCTCTTTTCTGTGACCTCTGACTTACACAGTGACCTTTTTCCTGGTGGTCAATATCTAGAAGAGTGCCTGGGACATCTGGTCTTCCTGATGACGTTCGTCCCCACCCT
The DNA here is from genome assembly GCF_009761245.1 of Sapajus apella. NCBI lineage: Eukaryota > Metazoa > Chordata > Mammalia > Primates > Cebidae > Sapajus > Sapajus apella. The sequence continues at coordinate 23,990,501 of NW_022436942.1, read as the reverse complement.
TTTAAAAATCTCAAAACTCATAGATTCTTAACACCTTCTTTACTTTCTAACCTCTCTGTAATTCTGCTTAAAACTCATCCCTAAGAAGTCATCAAAGATGAACTGGGCCCAGCACTACCCCTTAACGCTGTTTCCCTGGAGTGCCTGTGTCTGGCATGCACTTTGATATGATGTTTTTCTGGTGGTCTGAGTGTTATAGTCCACTTCTGAGGGTTGGGCGTTTTCTTCCCAGCTCTAACTAGCCTCCTCACCACTCTAGATAGAATTGTGGCAGAAGTTCGTGCGATTCAGGTTGTCTAATTTAAAGAAGAACTACATATTCCTTATTGTTCTTCATTCTGCAGCCTCTCTAGCTCTGTATTATTGGTTCTATCTGAGAGTTTTCTTGAGCTTGGAGGAGTGCTGGATTCAAGGGTCATGGTGTATGCTCTGGTGCCTGAGGCTGGGAGAGGCAGACTCTTCAATTTCCCTGTTCTCTGCCCGTCTGCTCAGGGCAATCTCCATCATCCTGGGAGGAACACTAAGGTCCTTGGAGGGTGGTGGATCCCAGGAGGCAGGGCCAGGTGGTGATCAGGGCTGTGGAGGAGGAGCGGAAGGCGGGGAGATGTCTTTCCACAGATGAGGAGTGGGGAATGCACCAGGGAGATTTGGCTTCCGGCCAGGGCAGGGCCACCAGGGTTAAAGACCGTGGGGCAGCAGGGGTTACCTCCCTAGAGCAGGCTGGCCTGAATCATAGAGCCAGGGCCCTGGGTACAGCATTTGAGGACTTAGGCCACAGCCACCCCCTCCCAATTCCTCGACTGCTAGATTTCCCAGACTTCTCCTACTCTCTGCGGAGTCCTGGCTCCAGTGAGTAATTATTTATTAGCATCTATGATGTGCCAGGTACTTGCTGATCTAGCACAGGAGATACAGCAGTGAAGAAAGCAGCCACAGCTGTCTTCCCTCCTGGAGCTTCTATGGAAAGAGGGAGCAGAGGGGTTTTGGAGCGGCAGGCACAACCCAGGTCTCCCAGCTGACACTCTCAGGGGCCGAATGTGGAGAAGGTGGTTCTGTTGTGATGGCACCTGAGACGTAATGGCCAGAGACGCTTTGCCATTGTCACTATTTGTGCTGGGGTGGCTGCACTTCCTCAGTGTTTGGTGTGCCTAACAGGCACTGCCCGGCCTGCCTGGGATCTTCCGCCTCACAGCCCCCTTTGTGCCTGTAGTCAGCAGCAATAACTGTTCCCCAAAGGGCACTAAAGGTACCAGCAGATCTGAACAAACTGCTAAGGTCCAGGACTTGGGACATCCACTTGCAAATGGCCACATTCACTGGATCTGCCCCTGTTCACTGTGAACACAATGGCCACTTCACACAGGCCCAAATTTGCTGGGCAGATGCAGAGCCTGTGCAGGTAGGCAGACAGCCTCCCCTCTCAGTCCATTCCAGCAGGAAAGTAGTGGGCTCTTTTCATTAAAACTCGGGCTTAAGAAAGTGTGATGAAACTGTCCCATCCCTCCACAACCCAGCCCTTCAGACACACCCAACAGATGAGCACGTACAATGTAGACACACATACAGACACACATGTCTTCAGAACATTCATAAAACAGCAATCTGCACACAAGTAAGGTGCTGCCCGGGTGCATCAGGATACAGAAGTGAAGGTGCAGAATTAGTCTTCAAAGCCTGGAGGGGCCCTTAGATGAGGAAACTGGGGTCAGACTGGGGAGAAGAGCTGCCGAAGGCCAGACAGCTGTTTGGTAGCTGGGCCAGAACTCTTGATTCCTTCTGCTGCCCGACATTAGCCCTGAGGCTTCTCTATGTTAGAGAGCACAGCAAGAAACCTCCCTGCAGCCTGGGAGGCACAGGCAGGCCCTGCTGGAGGGAGGGGTTGGTGCAATGCCAGCCTCTCAGGGGCCCTCCCAGCGCAACCCAACAGAAGGAGACTGGAGAATTCCAGGTGTGTCTTGACAGTGCACCTCCAGCCTTTTTTTTTTTTTTTTTTTTTTTTGAGACAGGGTCTGGAGTGCTGTGGCACAATCATGGCTCACTGCAGCCTCAACCTCCCAGGCTCAAGTGATCCTCCACTCTTGGCTTCCCAAAGTCCTGGGACTACAAGTGTGAATCACTGTGCCTGGTTCCTCCAACCTCGTTTGTTCCCAGGGTTGGGTTACTTCCTCCACCAAGTCTGTCTGTGTCTCGTGCTGGGAAGAAGCTGCCACACAGGGACACTGCAGGGAGGGGAAAGCGGGGAGAAAAAGGACGCTGCTCAAGTTCTTCCTCGGGGTGGGAACCCAGAGGCCCTCTCTGAACTGAGGAGCGCAGGACCTAGGACCAGCCTGGTGAACACTGGCATGGAGCCCCAGCCTGTGCGTGTGGGCTCAGGGGCTGGTGAGGGTTGGGGGTGTATGTCACCCGATGGGACATCTGAGCTGAAAGCGACAACCTCACCCTCCTGCTGGGCTTGGCACTACCTCAGCGTCTCGTAACTCGGACCTCCTGAAAACTCTTCCCTCTTTCTTGCTTGCCAGCCCTCTTCCCTCTCCAAGTTGCATGTGAGAGACGTATCTGACCTGAACCTTCAAACAAGCTGCCTTTGCTCAGCATTTATTCTTTCAAGAAATATTTGTTGGGGACCTAGGACATGCGAGGCACTGGGATACAGCAGTGAGGGAGGCAAAGTCCCACCATGGTAACAAGGAAATGGGTCATTAGGACAGGGTGTCACTTTAGCAGTGGGTGCAGGGTGCAGACGGGGAGCTCATGACACCTGCGAGGCCATCTGCCCCTCAGAGGTCAGGCTGTGGCCATGTAGCCTGGTGGCCAGGCCTTTGCTGGTCACTGCAACTCCAGAAGAGCTCAAGAAGCACACATCCCATATTTAATGGATGAGGAGTATGAGGCCCAGAGCATGACAGGAAGCTCAGAGTAAAACTGCAATAGGACAGTTGTCTCCTGTCCCCCAGCATGGTGTTTGCTCCGTGCCACACTGATCCGTGTGCTGGGGCAGACAGTAAGCGTCCTCTAGGAGTCCCACCCACTAGGGGCTTGCTGGGCTGTGGGGAAGATAGAACTGACACATGTGAAACAGACATCATGTAAAATGTTATATAACAGAATTAAAAAATATAGGCCAGGCTCTGTGGCTCACGCTTGTAATTCCAGCACTTTAGGAGGCTGAGGTGGGCAGATCGCTTGAGCCCAGGAGTTTGAGACCAGCCTGGGCAACATGGCAAAATCTCATCTCTACAAAACGTACAAAAATTGGCTGGGCATGGTGGTGTGCACCTGTAGTCCCAGCTATGCAGGAGGCTGAATTGGGAGGATGGCTTGAGTCCTGGTAGGTTGAGGCTGCAGTGAGCTGTGATCATGCCACTGCCCTCTAACCCTAGTGACAGAGTGAAACCCTGTCTCAAAAATAAAAAAATAAACCAATGAAACTCAGATGGTGAGTGGTGCAGTCTCTTGATGGGCTTCCAGGGCTTCAGAGGGCCCTTGCTCTCCTGCTGGCTCCCAATGCCCCAGCCCCATCTCGGGCACATACAGGAGCATGGCGGGAAGGAGCGCCAAGCGCAGGAGGGGAGGCCGAGGCAGCTGGCTGGGTCTAAACATTTCCCACTGATAAATCAGGGTGAAATCCACCCACGGACGCTTCAGATAGAATCGCTGAATGCATTCCTGCATTGCCCGTGTAAAGCTGTGTCCGACGCGAGGCAGCTGGGTGACACATGGTTTGCTTGCGTGCTTCCACGACAGCTTCTGCAACTGTGGAGCTGTGTTTTCCAAGATCATGGGAGGGCAGGTGCCTTGGGCACCCAGTCTTGGCCTAGGAATTCCTGCCTCATTCTGAGCTGCATGACACTCAGCTGACCTGTAGGCACTGAAGGTGAGGATGGTGACAGTGACAGTGAGGAAGGGAAGCCGAGAGCCATCATGCTGGGCCTGACTGACTCAGTGTAACTGGAGAACAGAAACCTCCTGCTCTGCTTTGAGAGAGGTAGACATTTGAAAGCCCTGACGCAGAAGAATGAAAAATTAGAGCCCATGACTCACTATTGCCAACCTATTAGTCTCTTTGAAGAAGGACTCAGCAGAGGGCTCTTCCAATCAGCCAGCTCTCTTTGTGTGAGTTCAAAGTGCAAATGATTGAGATGTCACTTTCAGGAGGACTTCCAGGATGTAAAACCAGATATATTACTGGAATGTGATGAGTAAGATAGTTCCCACTGAATAGAACAGGTCTGTGTCTGTGATGCAGGTTACATCTGAGGAGCCAGGACATCGGTCTCCTCCCTTTCCAGAAAAGGGTAAAAGGGCCCAGAAGCCCCACAGGCAGACCCTGGGATGATCTCCGCATGAACCTACCTGTGGGTATTCTGGCTGTGCTCCCATCCAGCGGCGGCGGCGAGAGAGACACAAATTCCTTTTAAAGGAAATGCATGAAAGTGCTTTTCATTCACCCCCTAGCGCTGGTTTATGAAGCAAGAGTTAGCCAACCTGGGGCGAACGCAGAGATGAATGAAAATGACAAATGAATTGGGAAACATGAGGTGGGAGCAAAGGGGAAAGGAACTATGACAGGAGACCAGTGTGCTTCTTTGTTGTGGCTGCTCTTACCATCAGGGAATAAACTTCATCAGCAAGAAGGGTTCAATGAAGGACTTCTATGTTCTAATGCTGAGCAGGAAAATATGCTTTTAAGGGAGGTTGTAGAGATTTCTGTAAATTCTTTCTGGAATGATTTAGAGGCTGTGATTCTGCAATAAATCAAGGTTTTAAAAAATCTACAAGATAAGCACAGATACTCTCTACCCTGATAATTCTCTTTAGGCATCATGGTATTTATGGATTCAGGATGGAAATACGGTTTCCCTGCATTTTTCAACATTTCCCCTGGAAGGGACATGCCCACAGGACCTCTCTGAGGTTGGACCTCCCGTTGCTCATGTTCCTTCATTCTTTGCATCCATTGCCCTTGCCTCTTGGTTTACATGGAGTGTCTGTTCATGCGTGTAGTTCTGGCTCTGCCAGGTGAGAGGGATTTTTCAAAGCTAGGCACATAATTCAGTTGAATTCAACATGTATCAAATAATGTAGTTACCCTCCTTTAATTTGTTCTGAAGCATTCAGGACCCTGCTATGCCACAGGTAATCATAAACTGTATTGCCGAGTGACTTTGCTGGGTTACTGAGTGACATAGGGCACCTGTGAACAAAGAATGAGTTTTTGAAGACATTTTCCAAGGCAAAGGTAACACAGGCTAAAGACAGTCACATTTCACTCACCGCTTTCTCATCACCAAGGAATGAACAAGAAGTCAGAGTAGGGGAGATAAAGCTCCAGAGACTAGTATAGGCTCCCAGGGGGAGGGAAGATAAAAACAAAGTTTGGAGGGAGTCCAGAGCTGGGGGAGGAGAGAGCAGTTGGCCAAGCCGGCTTGGGAGAAAAGGAGGCATTCCTCTTTCTCCCACTGTGGGCTGGAATTTCCAGGCTAAAGGGGAGCATTGCACTGGCTGACGTCACTGTCCAGCAGATGCCTAGTTCACGTGAGGAGCCAGCCCCTGCCTCTGCTCTTAGTGCCCGGGGCAGTAGCTCCTTCACTAGAGGGCAGGCGAAACAAGGAAAGACAGGAGGAGTGGGGAAGGCGGTCAGTCTCATCGTGTTCACGCGGACAGCACTCTCCCTCCCTCCTGGGGCCAGAGTGGGAGGTGATGGAGCCAGAGTCCTCGAATAAGACCACAGCTTCCTAGCATTGCAGGAGGGCAGAGATCCTAAGACGAGGCAGGTTGTTCCTTGTATGCTTACTCTGCCTCTTACTCATTATGTTACTTAACTTTTCTGAGGCTTGGTTTCCTCATCTTTAAAAGGAGGATAAAGTTTAGCAAGGCAGTTGGGTACAAGATCAAGGTACAGAAATCAATCATTTTCATGCACTACCTTTAAGTAATTAGAAAACATAATGAAGAGAAAGGAGTTCTAATTCATAACGCAAGAACTCTGAGATATTGAGGGATACCTAACCATAACAACAACAACAGAATGCACAAGAGTAACCAGAAAACATTGAAGACAAACAATCTGAATAACCAGAAAACATTGAAGACAAACGATCTGTAGGACTTGCTGCCTCAGAAACCAACATGTAAGTAACAGAACGAACATCACTAAGATGGCAGAATAGAAGTTAACCTGCTCAATGTCACCCCACAACAAGAATTCTGCACCTATCCAGTCAAAAGTCTCTCCGCTGAAGCCTCCAGGTTCAGACATCATTGCACATCCTTGAGCATCAAGGATGTTCAGGGAAAAGACCTCACCAAACGGACAAAATAAGGCATCAGAGACTGGCCCTACAGTAATAGAGAAACCAACGTGTAATATAAAGGTCTAGTAATCACAGTGGTGTGAACGGACAGAGAGATCAATGAAACAGAAGAAAAAGTGAGTGCATTCAGCATGTCATAAAAGTGGTATTTCAATTGGGGAAAAAGTAGGATGTTTATTCTTATGCAGCAGAGAAGTATGGAAATGAAAATAGAAATTACTCAAATTCACACTCCTCACAATTAATCACTGTTAGTATTTTATCCTATTTGCTTTCATCCTTTTTTCCATGTTAACATCTTTTGATAAATTATAGACATAATAAATACAGCATTCTTTAAAAACAATCTGTAGCTCAAACTCCTGGCAAGATGGGGAACCAGCTGGGGCTGTTATCTCCCTCCCACAGGATGAATCCTGAGAAATTGTAGAAACACATGAAAGGCACACATACTAGGAGCCACGAACCAGGACCTCACAAATGAAGACACCCCAGAGGTGCCCAAGTCTGTGTTGAGCTGATATGGGTTGGGACAGGTGAGTAGAGCTAAGGCCTGAGGTGACAGTGAAGGGTGGTTTAGAGGAAGGGTCTTACGCTTTGTCCTTGCCTTTTGTCTGCCCCTTGCAGGAGAAATCCAAAGCACCAGCCCAATCACCTGTGTCCTTGTCTGTGGTTCAATATAAAGGAGGTTGACTTCATAGGCAGGGTTGCTAGATTTAGCAAATAAAAATACAGGATGTGCAGTTTAGATTGCATTTCAGATCGGCAACAAATAATTTTTTTAGAATAAGTTTGTTTCATATAATATTTGGGCCATACTTAGACTATGAGTTTTTGTTGTTTATCTGAAGATCAACTTTAACCAGGGGTTGGGTGCAGCGGTTCGTGCCTGTAATCCCAGCACTTTGGAGGTAGAAGGAGCACTTGAGCCCAAGAGTCTGAGACCAGCCTGGGCACATAGTGAGATCCTATCTCTACAAAATTTATAAAAAAGAAGAAATTAGCTGGGCGTGGTGGTGCATGCCTGTGGTCACAGGTACTCAGGAGGCTGAGGCAGGAGGGTTGCTTGGGCCCAGGAAGTCCAGGCTACAGGGACCCATGATTGTACCACTGTACTGCAAGCTAGGTGACACAGTGAGACTCTGTCTAAAAAAAAAAAACAAACAAATTTAACTGGGCATCCTCTATTTTGTCTGGACAACCCCCTTCACAGGTGACTGGAATACCTGCTCCAAGTCTTAAGCCAGCTGGCATCTAGTTGGCATCTTAGAGTGATGTAAGCCTCTGGACTTCACTCAAGGCTGGCGAGGGAGACTGCCAGTGGCCTGCTGTCCTGGAGCTTTTCACCTGGGGAGGGAGAACAGACTTTGCCTGGCACACTGGGAAGCTGTCCTAACAGCTTTTGGGACTTGTACAACATGGCAGTTCCTACTCTCTGCTTCCACCATGCAGTTCCTACTCTCTGACTTCCAACCCTAGACGGCTGCAATGTTAGAAAGGGAGGGGGTCACTAATTCCCCAATGTCTCCTTCTGTTAATGACCTGCTCAGCAGCAAGACCCTTGCCCACCCACAGCCAACCATGGGAAGAAGGCCAGACTTCAACTGCAGTAGTGATCCACGGGAAAGGAAGGGTCTCTGCTGTGGCATCAAATGGGCAAAATATGACCATAAATGAAAGGGTTATTGTTGTTCTTCTGGAAGTTTCCCTCACTTTGTATTCTTCTGCGCACAGATAAGACGTGATTAGCCAGATTCTAGAATAAGCTTGTGTAAACATGGCCTAAAAGATAGAGAGTCTGTTTCTGTCTAAAAGTAAAAATTACAACCCTGATGTTGATATTTGGTCAATTTTAATGAACCTTCAACCATCAATTTATGCTTGTCAAAATTATCATGGAAGTTTACAGTTAAAATGTGTGGACCGGGTGCGGTGGCTCATCCCTCTAATCCCAGCATTCTGGGAGGCTGAGGCGGGTGGATCATGAGGTCAGGAGTTTGAGACCAGCCTGACCAACATGATGAAACCCAGTCTCTACTAAAAATACAAAAATTAGCTGGATGTGGTGGGATGTGCTTCTAATCTAAGCTACTGAGAAGGCTGAGGCAGGATAATTGCTTGAACCCAGAAGGCGGAGGTTGCAGTGAGCTGAGATTGTACCACTGCACTTCAGCCTAGGTGACAGAGCGAGACTCTGCCTCAAAAAAAAAAGTGTGTGTGTGTGTGTGTGTGTGTGTGTGTGTGTGCATGTGTTTTCATCCTATCATCAAATGAGGAACTCCCTTAACCTTCTTCATCCAGGCTAGACTAGAGTGCAGTGGTGCAATCATAACTTACTGCAGCCTCAGACACCTTGGCTCAGCTTCGGCTTCCTGAGTAGCTAGGACTCCAGGTGTGCACCACCATGCCCAACTAGTTTTTAAATTTTTTTTGTACAGACAGGGTCTGGCTGTGTTGCCCAGGCTGGTCTCACACTCCTGGGTTTAAGCGATTCCTGCCTCCTCCTCCCAAAGTGTTGGGATTGCAGGCGTGAGCCATTGCGCTCAGCCTCCACGTTGATCTGAGGGTCATCTGTCAGCATGGACCATGTCATCTCTGCCAGCAGCACCTAAACACAGACTGTAATTTTATAAATATATTCTGTGAATATATTTTATTGAGGTTTTTTTTGACAGCTTCACTTTTTCTCAGAGTTGTTGAGGTATAATGTACAGTCAAAGTCACTGGTTTTAGGCATACAGTTATATACATTCTAAACAGCCTTTCCCAAGATAAGCTCTTTTTTTTAATTTTTTTTATTTTTTTATGGAGTCTTGCTCTGTCACCCAGGCTGGAGTGCAGTGGCATTATCTCTGCTCCCTGCAACCTCTGCCTCCCAGGCTCAAGCGATTCTTGAGCGTCAGTCTCCTGAGTAGCTGGAATTTCAGGTGCACACCAGCACACCCAGCTAATTTTTGTATTTCTAGTAGAGACAGGGCTTCTCTGTATTGACTAGGCTGGTCTCAAACTCCTGGCCTCAAGTGATCCACCAGGCTCAACCTCGCAAAGTTCTGGGATTACAGGTGTGAGCCACCAAGTTTGGCCCCAAGATAAGTTCTTAAGTTCGGCCCATGTATCTTTGAGTTGTGTCAAAACCATTCCAACACATAAGGCACTGCATGCCTTTAAATCTATACACTGAGATATGAGGATGCTCCTTTACTGTATCTGTTAGTTTGATTGACGGATTTTAGAAGTTGTATCAGAGCAGGCATTGGTGGCAAAAGTCTTAATAATCAAAGAGTCGGGGCAAGTACCAGCTTCTTACCAAGTGTTTCTGATCTGCAGGGTCAGTGCAGTGTTTCCCTGGGGTGGGGGACAGGGAGTGGGCGGTCTCAGAAATTAGTGTGGGGCCAAGCCACCAAATGATGGGGCTGAAGAATAAAAAATATAAATGAATCTTAGTTATCAGATCATGCTAATCCAGATTCCAGAACTCAGCTTCCCTTTCTGTTCTGATGCTTTCTAAAAGACTCCATTTGGGGAAAAAGCCCTGAGTGGCGAGGGCTGAGTAGTTGGTGACCGTCCACGGGAGTGTCTGACAGAATCACATAATGTTGACTGATGGAGTAGGATGTGGACGATGAACTCCTGACTCATCCTCTGTGTGGATGAGGCAGGTGGGGAGAGGAGCAGGTCCCAAAGATGAGACGCCGTTTGTGATGTGAGAGTGTTTCTAAACCAGATGTGGTCAGAAATACAATCTAACACAGCACGTTCATATTCTCAATCTGCTTTATTCAACAGAACAACAGAAAGCAAAGAGAGCAGAGAAGGCAGTGCAGGAACGCAGACTGCAGGTCTTATGGGTCATAGGTCATTTTCTTCTCGGAATGATGGCAGACTCAAATATCTGTAATAATATGGGAGCCTCCAAAGGACATTTGCATGTCTGGGTGATGATGACTGTTGGCCCGATGGTGAGTAACAGGAGCTTGGAGGAACAGGTATTGATGAGGAGAAGTGAGGGCATCCCCAGCTCTTCCTGGGAGAGCAGGGGAGACTGGAGGCCAGGAGAGGACAAGCAACCT
>NW_022436942.1:23944546-23980107 GCF_009761245.1 Sapajus apella | reverse complement strand
CTTGCAGGTTGGGAAGGGCTGGGCTTTACCAACAGTGAGATCACACCCAGTTTCTAGAAAGGTATGAAATATGAAGATTGCTTTTTGACTTCCTTTAGTCATAGAGGAATTCTCCTGCCTTCCAGCCTTGACTTGATCCTAACACAATAAGCCTGGATATACATTCACTGAAGTCATGAGTTAGTCGTGTCCTCAAACAAAGGAGACAAGGAGCTGATCTGTGATAATTGTCCCCTCCTTCTTCTTCATCAGACACTCCCTGTGTGCCCCCTTCCCACACAGGTTTTCTCCTCCACTGGCACCAGCCTCACCCTCTGAGTGGGATTCTTCCTGAGGGCGTCTGGGCATTTGCTCAATGGCCTGAGCAAGAAGTGGCCTGCTGTGTTTTTCCCACTGTGTTTGGACCAGTTCTTCTGGAGCTCCTGGCTGTCCTCCCTGGTGTCCTGGACATAGGAACAAGGGCTACTTTGGGGATCTAACCCTCCTTTGTCAGACAAGAGGGACAAAGGAGTTGAGTCTGTATACCATAGGAGCAATATTTTCTCTGTGTGCTGTGTGATCACCTGCCCATGTGGTGTTTATCTAAGGTGGTGGGAGCAGACATTGCTCAGGTGCCTCTGCCCAGAGACCTGACTTCTACAAAGAGTTCCTTTCCATGTCTGCATCTCTCTCCCTAGTGCTTGCTTTCCCATTGAGCTTAGTTTCGTGTAAATCTGCCTTTCCAGTTGAAATTCATGGACACCTTCCCCCTCCTGTTTTGGAACATTTACATAGAGCTTAATTTAAACAACTAAAAATGACCAGGGCAAAAATCATCAAGGAATTCACTGGATTTTTATTCTCACAGATTTTAACGTTTCTTAAGAATCAAGAATCACACAGTTCAATGGGGTGTGTAGGGAAAGTCAAGGGGCCTATGGAAGCAGTGAATCATAAAAATGTGCCCTTACAAGTGTGATGATGTAACATGTCAATTCCACATTTTAATTTCTGATCTTAGCGCTTGAAATCTCGAATCCCTATACACCTTCTCAGAGGGTGGGCAGGCTGTCAAAGGCAAGTGTGCCTGGTTTAGGGGGGAATGAGCTTCACTTTGTCCAGGCCACGCGCTAAGCGCTGTGTATGAGAATGGAGAGCAATCCTGGGCAACATTTTTCTATGAGAACCTACGGTTAAATGAGCAACCATAGGAGGAAGGTCAAACTCCCACACTAGGAGGAGCCTCAGGAAAGCTCTTGTTACTATTTTAAAAGCAGTCCCATTTCTCAACCATTTGGAGGGGGGACATAGCATCCAGGAGAACAGGGTGTTCCCTCTCTAAAGGAGGTGCTAACTCAGCGTCTGGCAGGAATGAGATACCTTCTGAAGACAACGGAAGCAGCTCCCCTCCCTCCACCCTGCTTGCACAATGGTTGACCAAGAATGTGCTTCCACCCAGTTCTGGGAAAGAAGTGTTCCTTCTGGCATGTGCTCTGACCCACTCTACTGTCTCGGGATAGAGGCTTCAGGCTTGTCATGAATGATGCTAGGATGGGTAAGGAGGGTTGGCAAGTCAGGTGGGAGCAATATGCATTTACCCAGTGTCCTGTGTCTGTGTCAGTGTCCAATGTCCATGGCTGCTTTTACACTGCAACGACATAGTTGCGTAGTTGCAACAGAGACTGTATGCCCTGCAAAGCCTAAAACAATCACTACTTGTCCCCTTAAAGAAAACATTTGCCAACCTGTGGTTAAGAGTCCTCTGGAGTCAGAGTGCTCAGTCTCATGACCAAGCACCTGGGTATTCCTGTGCACTTTCTTAACACCTTTGTGCCTTGTTTTTACTCCTGTAAACTGGGAGTGAACATAGTACTGTCTTCAGAGTGCTGTTGTGAGGCTTAAGTGTGATAACTAATTGAAGGTTTTAGCATGGTGTCTGGTATATAATTTCTCACTGAAGATGAGCTAATGTCGTTATAGGAAAGTATGAAGATACTTTGTATGCAGAGGCTCACAAGAAGCACCTTGAACGAGAACACAAGGGCAGCATATGTGTGTGAGGAAGGAGGGTGGTTCAGAGAACCGTAAGAGAAATGAAACCAATATTGCAGACTTGGACCACATTAGTAAGGACCTAGGAAACCATGTATAGAAATTTGCCCTGCTCCCAGAGGCCGCACGGAGCCGCAGAAGGCAGAAGAGCAACAGAATCAGAAGAGCAATTTGCAAGCTTGCAGCCGCTCTACTAAGCAGCAGCACAGGGCAGACAGAGCTCCGCCCCCGTGGAGGCAGCCTGTTGTCTGAGTGACTAGAAGGAAACACAGTTGGAGAGAGGATCCAACCTCTGAGTCTTTGGCAGGAGCACAGAAGGCTACTCTCCCTTTTCTGGAGTCAGGTTCCCCAGCTCATCCTCTCCTGGGTCTCAGGCTGTTCTCTGGGGTACCCACATAGCAGCACTGCCATTAACGAGCAACTGCATCAGTTCCTTTTCTAGCACTGAGTTCCTGTCTTTTTAAGTGTGGGAGTGAACTCATCCCTGAAAAAAAAAATGTAGTGTAATTCATTTAGTTTGTCAGAGGACAGTTTAACTTCAACATATTATTCAATCTCAGGCTTGGCATGTGCATCAGACAGCACCAGCAATATAAAGTGCCCCGTTTAATTTCCTGACATAAGTGTATCTCCTGATGCTAGATTTATATGACATTCTCTAATATTTCCACTAAGCACTTTAAAAAAAAATCCCCATTCCCACCTGCCAGGCATGCTCTGGGAACCAAGTCCAGTGAACCCACAGAGTGAGGTCAGCTGGGAGGACTCATGAGAAGCGATGAGGGGCTTCTAAGACCATGAAGGGGGAGCTAGAAAGGAGGAATCCTGCTGCCCCTGGAAGATCTATTTCTGATTCCACTTCTTCCCAGCCCTCTCCACCCCTAAAGGGTCAAGTCTGCACCTGGCTCATTTGCTATTGATTGTCTGTGTCTTTCTTTGTCCGAGTGTGGGAGGTGACTATTGTTCCTGGCACACTTTCAGACAGCTGCCCTAGGCTGGGACCTGCTTCTTTTCTCCCCTGTGAGTCCAGCCCTCTCCACTCTGCCTCTGAGAGGGTCACGTTCATAGGCAGGCCACCCCCTCTACCCCGGATGTTATTCTCAGATGAAGCCTCCCCGATGACCATGGCTCATGTCCCATGGCGGTGCCCAGAGAAATTCTGTTTTTCTAGAGGAGCCGAGTGGGGAAGGCACAACCTTCATAAAAAGATTAGAACAAAGGGTGATGGTTCAGTCAACTATGTGAGAGAAACCAAAGCATGCAGTGTGAGTAAGCAGGATGGCAGCCAGCCTCCTCCCCAGGGGGACGGCTGAACCCAGCCTCTTCCCTCTGCTTGGGAGCCTCCCTTTAGGTGGAAGCTGTCTCTGATTGCCTTGGAATGCAGAATGCCTTTGTTCCAGGCCCAGGGATTAACCTGCACTTCTCGAGTTGTTCCCAGTGTGGAGGGAGGGCAGGAGGGAGCTCCTGAAGCCTGAGCTCATGGAAAGTCTGCCTCAAAGAGGATTTGCCCAGGCATTCTGCCTCCCAGGGTGGAGGTGGCAGATGAGAATGAGGGAGAGGCTACTGTTATCATCATCATCAAAAGCTTAAGACTCAGTGCCTAATCCTGCAAGCCACAATGCAGGATGATGCTGTTCAGAGGGAATCCCAGTGAGCCAGGCCTGTGCCTAGGGAGCACCCACAGAAAGAGAAACACCTGCAGCCACACGTGTCAGCAACATAGACAGCAGCATGAAGGCTTCTATGGCAGACCTAGTGGTTCAGAAAGCCTTGAAACCTTCAAAATTGTATTACTTAGTAATGACATTGTTTATGAATGTGCAATATGCCCTTAGCTCTGGAGCTTCCCTTCTGTTTCTCAATTGTCACACACATAGTCCGTGTATTTTTTTTTTTTTTTTGCACAGAACACTGACAGCATTGTATATCTGAACATGATTCCTGAGTGGCTTTCTCTATAGCTGCAGGAAGAATCACAACTCCATTTTCCAGTGGGTTGGGCTCTGCTTCAGATCCACTGTGGAGACCAGAGGTCACTGGAATAAAGTTTTGCACAGGCCAACCTGCGCCTAAAAGTGTGATCCCAAATCCCCAGATGTCACTCCATGTGATTTTCCCATTGAGGATACATCAAGAACCTCTTCCTCACAGACTTAAGGGATGGAGGGAAGCATCGTAGCTGCCACTTCAACCATCAAAAGTAGATTATATGCCAGGAGTGGTGGCTCACCCCTATAATCCCAGCACTTGGGAGGGCGAGGTGGGTAGATCACCTGAGTCTAGGAGTTTGAGAGCAGCCTGGGCAACATAGTGATACCACATCTCTACTCTCTACAAAAAGCACAAAAATTAATGGGGCGTGGTGGTGCACACCTGTAGTCCCAGCTGCTTGGGAGGCTGATGTGGGAGGATTGCTCGAGCTCAGGAACCAGAGGTTGGAGTGAACTATGATCATGCCACTGCACTCCAGCCTGGGCAACAGAGCAAAACCCTGTCTCAAAAAAAAAAAAAAAAAAAAAAGGTATATTTTTACAAGAACTCTGGAGTGAACTGGAAACAATCATTAGCCTACAGGAATGATGCATGTTCTGTGCTTTGAGGGGCACATATTGAGTGTTTGTTCAATTACAGAAATGACTCTGATGGCTCCCTATACATTAAATTTGGCGCATGTTCATGTAAAATCTAGTTACCGAGTAATACATTTGCATGTGTTCAATCCGTCTTGACTCACACTGTGCATGCTGGTATTGGGTAAATAGGTGCACGTGGATGTTTACATCATTGGAAAGTGCACAACTGGGGTGGGCACTACGGGCATATTTGGAAGAAGGAGACAACCTTTGGCTTTCCCGATCCATGTGGGGACACTAGTTAGAGAAGAAAGAGCAGTGTGCATCTCATGAATGAGGTCTTTTGATGATTGGAGACAAGAAGGGATGGAGGAGGTGCAGAGAAGTGCTTTAGGGAAGATGTGAAGGTGGGGAAGGGACAGGCTGCACAACAGGACGGAGCAGGGGTCCTCCTCAGTGAGCAGGGGACAGTGCACGGGTGAAGCACCAGCCTCTCCTTCTGCCATGTGGCCAAGGTTCTTTATAAGAACAGGGTTGAAAGGAGCCATGCCAGCATTCCAGAGGGACCAGTAACATCTCCAAGGAGAGTTTCAAATGGGCTGGTTTCCTCTTCTCTCCACTGCCTTCCCCAGTTCCCATCTCCCTTCTTATCCCATCTCCACTTTGAACTCTGGTTTCTATTTCCCTGTCACTGCAGGGCTCACCTCACTATACTGTGTAATTTTTTTTAAAATGTAGATGGGAAAAAATACTCCAACTATCCTCCAGTGACATACCCAGGGTACCTGGCTTAAATAATGTGAAAGATGGGATGAAGTGCAGTCTTACAGAGGGATGGCTCACCCCATCGGCCTTCTGGTCACACACCCTTTATTTCAGGAAAATATCTGGTTAATTCAGGAAAATATTTCAGGGAAGATATCTGATTAATTATGAGGTAATAGGCTATTCCTCCAAATTTGGAATGATTTGGAGTAACTCCACCTGTAAAATTTACTTTGAAATCATTTTACTCTTAGAGTACAGATACCTTAGAAAGCAAACAAGTCTCCTCTGAGATTTCTGGCATTTTATGGCTGCTTCCTCTGTTAATCTTGCGTAATTTCACTTTAAGCCTAGGGGCAGGATTAGCAACAGATCATTGATATTCTGGCAAAAGTCTGTGGAACTCATGTTGCAAGTGAGGCCTCGGAGGGATCTGATATATTTAACTTCCTTCTCCTTTTCCTTTTCCCTTTCCTCAGCTATTTCAGGCAAATATCCTGGATTTTTCCAGATAGACAAAGAAGAACACACAACATGGCTAGGAAAGTTTGTACCTTGTGGCAGAAACTATTGGTTAATCCACCCACAGGGAGGTTCCATTGCTAACACACGTCTTTCTTTCCTATCTCCACTATAGGGAGAGGAAAAGTGAGATCTTCTTTCTCTCTTTATTTTTACTTTATTTCATATCATTTCATTTCGTTTTTTAGAGATGGGAGTCTTGCCCTGTTCCATGGCTTGGAGTACAGTGGCATGGTCATGGCTCACTGCAGCCTCCAACTCCTGGGCTCAAGTGATCCTCTGGTCTTAGCCTCCCAAAGTGCTAGGATTAAAGGGAAGCTCCACCATGTCCAACCTCTTTCTCTTTTTAAGAAAACAGTTTTGTTTATTGAGGTAGAATTTATATACAGTGAAATGCACAGCTCTCAAGTATAGAGTTCAACCTATTTTGAAAAATCCATGCACCTCTATAACTCACAGGGATTTCCTATGAATCCCACTGCATCAAGCAAACACTGTTTTGATTTTTCCACCAAAGAATCATATGGTGTCTACATACTGCATGTGCCATGTATATACACAGTGTGTGTGTCTGGCTTTTTACACTCAACAAAATGTTTTTGAGATTCATGCAGGTTGTTGTTCATATCAGTAGTTCATGCTTTTTTACAGCTGCATGCTGTGCTATTGTATGAATGTACCACAGTTTGCTTACTCATTCCTACAGATGAGTTCCTGGGATATTTCCAGTTTAGCCTTACTGTCAATAAAGCAGTTATGAACATATTTGTGCGTATTTCTGTGGGCAAATGTTTTCATTTTGCTTAAATAAATACCTAGATATTGAATTGTAACATCAAGGGTCAATGTGTACTAGTTTTCCAAATTAGTTGTACAATTTTTTTTTTTTTTTTTTTTGAGACAGAGTTTCGCTCTTGTTAGCCAGGCTGGAGTGCAATGGCTCGATCTCGGCTCACCGCAACCTCCGCCTCCTGGGTTCAGGCAATTCTCCTGCCTCAGCCTCCCAAGTAACTGGGACTACAGGTGAGTGCCACCATGCCCAGCTAATTTTTGTATTTTTAGTAGAGACAGGGTTTCACCAAGTTGACCAGGATGGTCTCCATCTCCTGACCTCGAGATCCACCCGCCTCAGCCTCCAAAGTGCTGGGATTATAGGCGTGAGCCACCGTGCCCAGCCAGTTGTGCAATTTTTAAAAAATACACTTTATGAACAACTTCAGATTCATAGCAAAATTTATTGGAGGGTACAAAGAGTTCTTTTCCCCCAAACACACATGCATAGCTTTCTCATTATCCACATCCACCACCAGAGTGGCACATTGGTTACAACTGGTGAAGCTACATTGGTGTGCCATTATTATTCAAAGGTCATAGCTTACATTAGAGTTCGCTTTTGGCTTTGCACATTCTATGGATCTTTTCAAAATGTATAATAATATGTATCCACCATTACAGTACCATACAGAATCGTTTCACTGCCCTAAAAACCCTCCTGTTCCACTTATTCATTCCTTCTTCCCCCATAACCATTGGCAACCACTAAGCTTTTGATGGTCTCCATAGTTTTGCCTTTTTCAAAATGTCATATAGCTGGAATCATACAGTATGTGGCCTTTTCAGATTGGTTTCTTTCACTTAGCAATATGCATTTAAGGCTCCTCTATCCCTGTTCACGGCTTGATAGTTTTTTTTTTTTTTTTTTTTTTTTTTTTTTTTTAAGCGCTGAATAGTGAATTTCTATTGTCTGGATGTACCGCAGATTGTCTATTTATTAACCCACTGAAAGACATCTTTGTTGCTTCCAAGGTTTGAAAATTAGAAATAAAGTTGCTATAAATATATATGTGCAAGTTTCTATGTGGGCATTAGTTTTCCATTTATTTGGGTAAATATGAAGGAGTGAAACTGCTGGATTATGTGGCAAAAGTATGTTTACATTTGTACAAAACTACCAAACTGTCTCCCAAAGTAGCTATGCCATTTTGCATTCCCACCAGTAATGAATAAATGTTCTGGTGGCTCCATATTTTCACCAGCACCTGGCATTGTCAGTGTTCTGGATTTGGGCTATTCTAACAGACATGTACTGATATCTCATTGTTGTTTTAATTTGTATTTCCCTGATGACCTATGATGTTGAAAATCTTTCATATGCTTACTTACTATTTGTATTATCTGCATTGGTGATGTGTCTGTTAAAGACTTTGGTCCATTTTGTAATCAGGTTGTTTCTTACAGTTAATTTTAAGATTTATCTGTGTAGTTTGGATAAGAGTCCTTTATCAGATATGTCTTTTGCCAATATTTTCTTCTAGTCTGTGGCTAGACTTCTCATTCTTTAGGCACTGTGTTTTGCAGAACAGAAATTTTAATTTTAATGAAATCCAGCTTATCAATTATTCCTTTTATGGCTCATGCCTTTGGTGTTGTATCTAAAAAGTCATCACCATACCCAAGGTCATCTAGGTTTTTTCCTGTGTTATCTTCTAGGAGTTTCATAGTTTTGCATTTTACATTTAGAGCTATGGTCCATTTTGAGTTAATTTTGTGGAGTGTAAAGTCTGCAGTGAGATTCATTTGCATGTGGGCATTCAATTTTTCCAGTACCATTGTCTTTGCTCTGTTGTATTGTCGTTGTTTCTTTGTCAAGGACAGTTAACTATATTTGTGTGGGTCTAATTCTGGGCTTTCTGTCATGTTCCATTGACTCATTTGTGAATTTGTTCACCAAAACAGTGTGGTCTTGATTACTGTAGATTCATTGTAAGTCTTGAAGTATTGACAGTCCTCTGACTATGTTCTTCTTCAATATTGTGTTGGGCTATTTTAGGTCTTTTGCTTCTTCATAAGACTTAAGAATCCATTTTTTGGATTCTTAAATGACTTGCTGAGATTTTGATTGGGATTGTGTTGAATCTACAGATCAAGTTGGGAAGAACTAACATCTTGACAATATTGAATCTTCTTATCCATGAACATGTACTATCTCTCAATTTATTTGGTGCTTTGATTTCTTTGATCAGAGTTTGTAGTTTTCCTTTGGTGGATATGTATATATTTTATTTTGTTAGATTTATACCAACTATTTCATTTCTGGAGGTGCTAATATGCATAGTATGATGTTTTTAATTTCAAATTTCAATTGTTCATTGCTAGTACATTGGAAATTGATTGACTTTTTATATTAGTTTTGTATCATGCAACTTTGCTGTAATCACTTGTAAGTTTTGGTAGTTTTTTGTTGCATCTTTTTTCTACATAAACAGTTATGTCATGTGATCAAAGTTTTATTTGTTCCCTCCCAATTTGTATAACTTTTATTTCCTTTTCTTGTCTTATTGCATTAATTAGGACTTCCAGTTATTTTGAAAAGTAGTGATGAGAAGGGACATCCTTGCCTTGTTCCTGATCTTACCGGGAAAGCTTCTAGTTTCTCATTATTAAGTACAATCTTAGCACAGATTTTCTGTAAATGTTCTTTGTCAAGTTGTAAAAGTTCCTCTCTCCTCCAAGCTTGCTAAGAGTTTGTATTCTAAATGTTATTGAATATTGTGAAATTGTTTTTCACAATACACCCATTGACATAATCATGTGATTTTTTTTCTATAGCCTATTGTTGTGATTGACTACATTAATTGATTTTCACATGTTGAACCAGTCTAACACACATGGAATAAATGTCACTTGGTCATGGTGCATAATTCTTTTTATGCGTTGTTGGATTTGATTTGCTAATATTTTATAGGAGATTTTTACAGCTATGCTTATGAGAGATAATGGTCTGCAGTTTTCTGTTCTTGCAATATCTTTGTCTTGTTTTGGTATTGTGATGCCGGCTTCATAGAATGAGTCAGGAAGTGTTCTCTGTGTTTATATCTTTGGAAAGAGATTGTAGAGAATTGGTATAATTTCTTCCTTAAATGTTTGGTAGAATTCACCAGTGAACCCATCCAGGCCTGGGTGGGTAAATAAATAACTTTTGGAAAGTTATTTATTATTCGTTCAATGTCTTTAGTCTATTTTTTTTTCTTGTGTGAATTTTAGCAAATCGCATCTTTCAAAGAATTGGTTCATTTAATTTAGGTTATCATATTTGTGGGTGTAGAATTGTTTATAATATTTCTTCATTATCCTTTCAATGGCCATGGAATATATAGTGATGTCTATTTATTCATTTCTGGTATTAGTAAATTTGTGTCCTTTCTATTTTTTTCTTAGCCTGGCTAGAAGCTTATTAATTTTATTGATCACTTTTGGTTTCATTAGTTTTCTCTATTAATTTCCTGTTTTTTAACTTCATTGATTTCTGTGCTAATCTTTATTACTTTTTCTTCTACTTATTTCAAATTTAATTTACTCTTTTTTTTCTAGGTTCCTAAGGTGGAAGCTTAGATAATTGATTTTATATCTTCCTTCTTTCCTAATATATGCATTCAGTGGTATAAATTTCTCTCTCAACACTGTTTTTGTTGTGTCTCATAAATTTTGATGTCATATTTTCATTTTCATTTAGTTCAAAATATTTTTAAATGTATGTTCAGATTTATTCCTTCACCCATGTGTTATTCAGAAGTGTATTGTTTAATCTCCATGTATTTGGAGTTTTTTTTTTTTTTTTTTTTTTTTTGAGATGGAGTCTCGCTCTGTTGCCCAGGCTGGTGTGCAGCAGCCTGATCTCGGCTCACTGCAACCTCTGCCTACTGAGTTCAAGCGATTCTCCTGATTCAGCCTCCTGAGTAGCTGGGATTACAGGCATGTGCCACCACACCCAGCTAATTTTTGTATTTTTAGTAGAGAAGGGTTTTCACCACGTTGGTCACGCTGGTCTCGAACTTCTGACCTTGTGATCTGCCCACCTTGGTCTTCCAAAGTGCTGAGATTAGAGGCATGAGCCACTGTGCTGGCCATATTTGGGGATTTTTAAACTATCTTTTTGTTACTGATTTCTAGCTTACTTCTATTGTGATCTAAGAGCATACATTGTATGATTTATTTAAAAAAAAAATTTTAAGGTGTGTTTTATGACCAGAATGCAGTTTATCTTGGTGAATGTTCTATGTGAGTTTGAGAAGAATGTATATTCTGCTCTTGTTTGATGAAATATTCTAAAGATGTCAATTATATCGTGTTGATTGATGGTGTTTTTGAGTTCAACTATGTCCTTACTGATTTTCTAATAAAAAATCAATATAAATATTTTCTAACACAAAATAGTGTTGAAGTCTCTGATTAGAATAGTGGATTCATCTGTTTCTCCACCCCACTCTACTGGTTTTTGCCTCGCATATTTTGATGATCTGTTGTTACGCACATACGCATTAAGGATAGTTATGCCTTGGAATTAAGGATTATTATTGACACCTTAATCATTAGGTAGTGCCCCTCTTTGTTACTGGTAATTTTCCTTGCTGCGAAGTCTGTCCTGTCCAAAATTGATACAGCTGCTCCAGCTTTCTTTTAATTAGTGCTAGCATGGTATGTCCCTTTTCCATGCCCTTACTTTTAATCATATATGTCTTTATATTTCAAACGGATTTCTTTTAGAAAGCATACAGTTGTGTTTTGTTTTTTGATGCATTCTGACAATCTATATCCTTCAGTTGGTACATTTAGAGCATCATCATTTAAAGTTATTGATATATTTAGATTAGTATCTACCATATTTCTTACTGTTTTCTAGTTATTGCCCTTGGTTTTTCTTCCTTTTTTGTCTCCCGCTCTTTTTTCACCTTTTGTGGTTTTAACTGTGCATTTCATATGATTCTATTTTCTCTCCTTTTTAGTATATCAGTTATACAGTTTTTTTTTTAACCTCTTCCAGTGGTTGCCCTAGAGTTTGCAGTATACATTTACAACTAATCCAAGTCTACTTTCAAGTAACACTATACTGCCTCATGAGCATTGCAAGTTCTTTGTAATAACCAAGTGCAGTTGATCCTTGAACAACATGGGTTTGAACTTCATGGATCCACATATACGTAGAATTCACAAGATGTAAAATCCAAGTACTATGAAGGACCAACTTTTCATGTAGAGGGTTCTACAGGGCCGACTGTGGGACCTGAGTATGCTGGGATTTTGGTATATGTGCAGGGTCCTCAAAGCAACCTCTGGTATATACCGAGGGGTGACCGTATTGCTAATTCCTCCTTCTCATCCTTTGCATTATTGCTGTCATGCATTTGACTTATACGTAAGGTATAAACATTGAAGACATTGTTGCTATTATTATTTTGAATGAACATTTATCTGTTAAATCTTATTTCTTCTCTAATGTTTTTCCTTTCTTTATATAGATCTGAGTTTCTGACCTATATCATTTTCTTTCTCCGTGAAGAGCTTCTTTTAGCATTTCTTGCAAGGCAGGACTACTGGCAACAAATTCTATTAATTTTTGTTTGTCTTGAGAAAGTCTTTATGTTTTTTTCACTTTTGAAGGATAATTTAGCAAGATATAGAATTCGGTGCTGGTGTTCCCTCGCCAAGCAGTAAATATCTCCACTCCAGTCTTTTCTTGCTTACGTGGTTTCTGCGAGGAAGTGAGATGTAACCCTTGTCTTTGCTCCACTGTAGATAAGCTGTTTTTCCCCCATGGCTTTTTTCAAGGTGTTTTGTTCTCTATCTTTCATTTTCTACAGTTTGAATATAATATACACAGGTGTCTTTTTATGCCTGACATTAATTTTTGGAAATTCTGAGTCATTACTGTCTCCAATATTTTTTGTTCCTTTCTCTGTTTCTTCTTCTAGTATTCTCTTTACATAAATTACATCTTTTCTAGTTGCCCCCACAGTTCTTGCATATTCTGTTCTTTTTTTCTCAGTCTTTTTTTCTTTTTGCTTTTCAGTTTTGAAAGAATTGAAAAAAACAGTTCTATTGATGTATCTTCAAGCTTAGATTCTAATGTTAACTCTGTCTAGTCTACTAATGAGCCCACCAAGGGCGTTCGTCGTTTCTGTTATAGTGTTTCTATCTCTAGCATTTTTTTAATTCTTAGGATTTCTATCTCTCTGCTTTCATTACCCATCTGTTCTTGCATGTTGTCTACTTTGTTCATTTGTGCTCTTAGCATGTTAATCATGGTTGTTTTACATTCCTGATCTAATAATTCCAACATCCCTACCGTGTCTGAGGGTGGTTCTGGTACTTCCTCTGTCTTTTCAAACTGTGTTTTTTGCCTTTAAGTATGCTTTGTAATTTTTTTTGTTGAAAATGGATGGAAGAAACTGATAAATAAGGTTTTAATAATGTAGTGATGAGGTATGAGGTGAGAGGAGGTATTCTGTAGACCTACGATTAGGATTAGGTCTCAGTCTTTTAGTGAGCCTGTGCCTCTTCACTGTGAACTTCACAAGTGCTTTTTTCACCTCTTTAAGAAGGGACAGCACAGCTATAGGGAGCTGGAGTTGGGTATTTTCTTTCCCCAGGTAGACTAGGCTCTGAAAAAACCTCAGCAGATCAGGCTGTGGTTAGTTTTTCCTGAGGGCAGACTGCCTTAAGAACAGAATGCTGTGGCTATTTCAAAATGGTTCTTTGTCTGCTCCCCCTACTGGAAGTGTGAGATGTTTCTAACATTTTCTCTGTGAGGACCTGGTAGAGCCCCTGGAGGTAAAACTAATAAAAGTGTGCTCCTCTAAGACTGGGCTCCCCAGGAATTTTCAGTACTCAAACTTACCTACACAGAGCCTCCGGCAATTTATCAATTACAGCTGAGAGTTTTCTACCCAAATTCTGGTTCCTGTGGAGATTTCTCCTCTGGTAAGTTGGGATTCTCTGTAATTGCCTCTTTAACTCTCCAAGTGGAGGTCAGTGGTTTGCCCTGTAACCTCAGTTCTCTGACAGATGAAGAAGAGTTGCTTCTTTTCATTTGTTCAGTTTTTTACTTTTTGTCAGAATGTAGTGATGACTTTCAACCTCCTGATGCGCCACACTCCAAACTAAAAGTCCCTCTGATCTCTTTTGCTAAGTTAGAGCTGAGGTTTTCTACCCTTTGTTTCCCCTCTCTGGTGATGCCTGCTCCAATGAGCTCCCATGAATCACCATCAAAAGATCAATGGTCATTGTCACGCAGACATGCAAACGTCCTTCTCATGCTCCCATCTTATTACAGATATATGAGTCTGCCATAATTCTGAGACGAAAATGACACATGCCCCCCTAAAATCTGAAGCTCAGTCTGGGTCCAGCTGCAGAGGAGGAGTCATGTCTTCAATTGGCAACAGTTCTGCCCATCACAGCTACTCTCAGGAGTTCCCATCCGAAAAATAAGTTGTCTTCTCTTGCAGTGTCCCTACTCTCTTTGCCTTCTTTTGTTCCGTTGAATGAAGCAGGTTGAGAATATGAACATTTTCTGTCAGATTGCATTGTTGACCATGTGCTGGTTTAGAAACATTCTTACCCCACAAACATTCCTCATCTTTGGGGAACTGCACCTGTCTACACCGACAACTCACCATGCTCCACACCCTACTCTGTCAGTCAACATTGCGTAATTCTGTAGGACACTCTGGCTGGACGATCACCAATGTTGTACAAGCCCCAAAAGCTGTTAGGACAATTTCCCAGTGTGCCAGGCAAAGTCTGTTCTCCCACCCAGCTGAAAAGCTCCAGGACAGCAGGCTGCTGGCAAGGTGCCTCACCAGCCTCTAGTGAAGCCCAGACCCTTACCCAGCTCTGAGAGGCCAACTAGATGCCAGCTGGCTTGAGACTTGCAGCAGGCATTGCCATCCCAGTCACTTGTGAACAGAGTTGTTCAGAAAAAAAAGAAAATGTCCAGTTAAATTTACATTTCAGATTAACAACGAAAATATATAGAGTAGGCATGTTCCACATGTTGCATGGAACATACTTATACTAAAAAATTATTTATTGTTTATCTGAAATTCAGTCGGAACTGCACATCCTATATTTTTGTTTGCTAAATCTGGCAACCCTGCCTATAAAGTCATTCTGCCTTTATCTGGAACCACAGACAAGAGCACAGGTCATTGGGCTACTGCTTTGAATTTCTCCTGTAAGGTGCAGACAATAGACAAGGACCAAGCTTAAGACCTTTCCTCCACATCATCCCCCTTAACTAACCCGTAGGCTGCTTAGAAGTTTTGTTCCATTTTTGAATTTTTGAGATATATTTTCTTACTGATTTCTAATTTAATATGCCATGATCATAGAACATAGTCAATATGTTTTCAATATTTTGAAGTGTATTGGGACTGTTTTACAGCTTAGCATATCACTTATCTTTGTGAATGTTCTAAGTACACTTGAGAAGAATGCGGTTGTAGGTAGTGTTTTGTAGTACTTTGTATATTCTGAATACAATTTCATATATATAAATGACGTTTATATATATATAAAATTTTCCAGGGCTGTGGCTTATTGTTTTGCTCTCTTCATGTTGTTTTATGAGCAAAAGTTTACCAATTTTTTAAGGTAAGCTTTTTTTATCCTGTTTAAGAAATCTTTGCCTACCCTCAGGCCATAAAAATATCTTCTGTTTTCTTCTGAATAAATTATTGTTTTACCGTTCACATATAGGACCATAATACAACTGAAATTGATTTTTGTCTATGGTATGAAGTAGAAATCACAATACAATTTCCCATATAGGCAGCCAACTAACCCTGCACCATTTATTGAAGAGGCTATCCTTTCTCTATTGCACTGTAATAGTACCTTTGTTGTAAATCAATTGATTCAATATGTAGTTTGCTTCTAGATTTCATATACTATCTCATAGGTCCATTTGCCAATCATTCCCCAGTACCAAACTTTCTTAATTACTATAACTTTATAATAAGTTTCAGTATCTGGAACTATAAGTCTTCCAACTTTGTTCATCTTTTTTTAAAAATTAATTTTAATTTAATTTTAAGGTCTGGGATACATGTGCAGAATCTGCAGGTTTGTTATATAGGTAAACATGTGCCATGGTGGTTTGCTGCATCTATCAACCCATCACCTAGGTTTTAAGCCTGCATGCATTAGCTGTTTATCCTGATGCTCTTCCTCCTTTGCAGCCCCTTTGACAGGCCCCAACGTGTATTGTTCCCCTCTCTCTCTCCATGTTTTCTCACTGTTCAGCTCCCACTTATAAGTGGGAAGATGTGGTATTTGGTTTTCTGTTCCTGTATTAGTTTGCTGAGGATAACAGCTTCCAGCTCCATCCATGTCCCTTCAAAGGACATGATTTCATTCCTTTTTGTGGCTGCATAGTATTCTGTGGTGTATACATATCACTTTTTCTTTTACCAGTCTGTCATTGATGGGCATTTAGGTTGGTTTCATGTCTTTGCTGTTGGGAATAGAGCTGTGGTAAACATACATGTGCTATCTTTATAAGAGAATAATTTGTATTCCTTTGGGTATATACCCAGTAATAAGATTCCTGGGTCAAATGACATTTCTGGTTCTAGGTCTTTGAACGCTCATCACATTGTCTTCCACAATGGTTAAACTAATTTACATTACCACCAACAGTGTAAAAGCTGTTCTTTTTTTAAGGTTGTTTCAACTATTTTAGCTCCTTTTCATCTCCTGTCTTAGTTCGTTTTTTGCTGCTATCATGGAATAGCTGAGACTGGGTGGTTTAAAAAAACAAAAATTCATTTCTCACAATTCTGGAGGCTGGGAAGTTTAGGATCAAGACACTGATAGGTTTGGTTGTCTGATGAGGGCTGCATCCTCTGGAGGGGAGGAGTGCTGTCTCCTCACATGGCAGATGAGCAGAAAAGCAACCTAACTGAACCCTATGTGAAGCCTCTAACCTCTTGAAGGTGACATTTCTTAATACCATTATACTGGCAACATCCAATTTTGGAGGCAACACATTCAAATCATAGCATTTCAATACAAATTTTAGAATAGATTTATCAACTTCCACAAAACATCTACTAAAATTTGATTGAAATTACATTAAACCCATAGTTCAATTGGGAGAAATTGATGTATTTACAATATTAAGTTTTCCAATCCATGAAGTTATTGTATACCTTTGTTTATTAGGTCTTCTTTAATATTTTCAATAGGATCATTTTAGTTTTTTGTCTTATACAAAATAAAGATTGTCTTCAATGTTTGGTTAAGTTTATTTCTAGGTATTAGATTTTTTTATGCTACTAAAAATATCTTTCAAATTCTATTTTCTAACTGTTGTTTTCTAGTTACAAAAATATAATTGATTTTTGTATATTGATTTTCTGCTGACCTTGATAAATTCACTTATTAATTCTAGTAGTTTGTAGATTATTTTGATTTTCTGTATACACAATTATGTCATATGCAAGCACCTGCAATTTGCTTTCCTTCTGATCTTTGTGATGCTTATTTCTTTGTCTTGCCTTATTGCAATGGCTAAGATCTCCAGTATCAAGTAGAATAATTGTGGTGATAATGTTATCCTTAACCCCTTCTTGCTCAATGGAAAAGTTTCATTTACTATTAAGTATAATATTTTTTGGTTTTTTGGTGACCATTTGATTTCTCTCCCTTTATTCTATTAATTTTGTGTATTACCTGATTTTTAAAATGTTAAACCATCTTGACTGCACTGATGTTTGACTGCTGACAACTTCTAGGCAAGCCCCTTTCTTCCCTCTCCTATTATGCTCATATCCTGAAAAACTGATAAGAAAACCCAGGTGTTCCTTCCTTTGGCACTGATAGCAACTTCCAACTTCAAACCACATTCAGGCCCCACCCCTAACAACCATAAAAAAACTGATGCCATAAAAACCCTGCTCACCCAGGCTACTTTTGGAACGGCTTGGAAGTCTTGCCTTGCTTTCCTCAGAACACCTTATTATTTGAGTTAAATACCTATTCATCCCCCCTTGGAGTGTGTGTGTGTGTGTGTGTGTGCGCGCGTGCACGCGTGTGTGTGTTTGTGATGTCATCAGTCTCAATAGCTACACAAAATTGTGGGTGGTTGTCCATCTTGCCTCTGGAAGGTGGTCATGATGACTGGCACTGTGATCCTGCTAGATGTCTGAGTGATGACTGCTCCCACCTTTCCTTTCTTGCTTTGGCTTGTAGTCTGGCTTTGCTGTCTGACTCTGGGCTGCTTCTTCTGACTAGTGGGCTCTTTGAGTTGTGTTGCTGCCAGCTGGCAAGCTTGGACTTTGAGCTGTGTTGCTTTGCACTGCATTTGCTGAGTTCTGCTAAGCCTCTGTTATGGATTTAACTGACCCAAGCCAGAAGTGTCAAAAATTGGCATTTAGGGAAAAGAAGTAAGGGGTTGGGACCCTCCTTGAGGAGGCCCTGGGTCATATTCCTCAGCCCAGACCTACCTTTATGTCCCATATTGAATTGTGTTTCTTGATTCCAGCATAAACTGGGACTGATGCTAAGCTCAGGGCTCTTACCCCATGACTACTGGTTGTATGTATCAAGCAGGTGCTGGCCCTCATTCTATGGAGTTCTCAGGGAAAAGACTAATATGTGGTCCCTTCAGGTGGTCACTCATGTGGAAGAAGAACAGTTACTATGTGGCATGCTGAAGCCACGCTCCTAAAAACAGATGGCTTACTAGAGCCCTGTAAGGTGCCTTGGCTGCTATTGCTGCTGCTGCTGCCGCCACCTATGGCTTTGTTACCAGAAAAGACCCTCATCTTCTGCGTTATAGGGAAAAATGCACATGACACAGCCTAAGGGTTAATTCAACTATTTCCATGGGGGAGGCTTCGAACCCTGACAATACAGATTTGAGGCTCTTTGGAGGAATAAATGTATAAATATGAGCAGAGACTCTCCTGCCAAATTATATTTAGAAATCACAAAAGAGAGAGAGAGAGAGAGGCAGAGACAGAGACAGAGAGTGAGAGAAAGAGAGAGAAACCTGGAAACAGGGAGAAGAAACAAAAAATTTTAAAAGTTTCACAATTTGATGCAATGGAAATCCAAAACTCACTAAAATAATTTATACACCTAAAAGATGAAAAGGTGTGCAGATTGTCTTGGTGTCTCCACCACATAAATTCTGAATGTATCTTCACATCTGCTGAAATACAATAATTGACAATTCTTCATGCCCTTAATCCATACTGAAGCTCAAATTATACTTATACCTGGGGATCCTATTAAATTTAAACAAGTTACCCCTGTAATATCAGGGAAGTTATTAAACACAAAATACAGAACAAGCAGATATGCCTCACTTTAATTAGCAAAACTACTGACTTGCTTAAATTTCCCATGATCATAGCATCCTCTAAAATCTCCCACAGTGGGCACGGATAGTTTGACCCAATAAGTCATAAATTAAAATTAAATCAAGTCCTTGTCATTTATAAATTGGTTTGACAAAATGGGACACCATGGGCCTCCCCAACCCCTAGTTAAAATGGCTAATATGCCCTAATGTGAATTAAAACAGGACCTTCAAGGAGTGAATCCCATTAAATAGGATCTATTTAGAGAAGAGTTGGTTATATCCATTGTTTTTTTTTCCATCAACAACCTAATTTGGCCTATTTTTAAACTTGGGGAAAATGAATGATGCCTCACAGTGGATTACCACAACCAACAATATCATGGTCACACCTACTAAGGCTCCACACCCAGTATTACGGAAATTATTGACTTATCCAGTCAGTAGCTGGTAGATATTTTCTTCTTACCGATTTGGCTAATAATATTCTGTTGAGTGCCCATTGCAACAGCCTCTCAGTCACAACTTACTTCCCCCCAAGGGAGCACGACACAGCTTCCCCAGATACTCATGCAGTACCTCAGCATCCCTGCCATAGCATGCAATTTTTGCAGTTAAGTTCTTAACTGCATCTGACTTTCTCCTCCAGGATCACAGATGTAATTAACATTGATGAATCCTCCTCCAAAGAGATGCATTTGATATACTCAGTCAGGACATAGAGATACCAAGGAACTCAGAAAAAAAAGGATATGCCATTGTCCCACAGGTCATGGAAAGTCCTGCCACCTCCATTAAATTTCAGAAATTATTTGGTAAACCAAGAGCTACTCCATCCCTGACACTGTCAAAAAAACAGCTATCGAGCATCTTAGCACCCACAATATTAAAATAGGCACAACATCTTTTAGGTCTTTTGAGGTTCTGAAGGCAACATAGTCTTCATTTGCAAATGTTACGTAAGCCCATATATACTGCTACTTGCAAATCATCCCACCTTGCATAGGTCCCTCTTCAACAAAAGGCTCTAAAATCTGTCTAAATTGCAGTACAATGCACACTCCCATCATTAATCCCTCCAGAGACTCCTTCATTGTAGAGATGTTACAATCTCTGTGCTCCTTGGAGTCTCTGAGCCACCCCTGACAGTCACTTTCCCTCAAATGTTATCTCATTCTCCCTGTGGATCATCAAAAGAACCAATCACATATGGGTATATTGAACCTCATGGTGTCTGTAGGCTGATTGTGAACCTAGAAAAACAATTCTGCACACCAGTTTACATTATAAAAGCATTTTATTGAACAGACTCTGGAGGTAGTTAGAACCAGAACAAAATTTGGGATTGGGGTGGGGATTCTGTTTTGATGATTTAGATTTGGGAAAACTTTGGGTTCTCGTGTCATCAGGGACCATGCTGTGGGAAACCTAAAGGCTGATTTTAAGCAGAATATACAATCTTGGCACGGGAGACCAGGGGCTGGGAATTGGGCTCTCCTGGAAACCAAAGAATGTGGTTCTGTAACCAGCTTGGTCTAGACTACTCTCCAGAAAAAGGAAAAACATGGCTGGAGCAACAGCCTGGAAGAGGCAGTCTCCATGGGCCAGGTTGCTGCCCTTGGGAGGCAGTGACTTGCAGCAGGCTCTTAGCTCTTGAAGCTCTTCCGGGAGGAGGAGGTGGTGGAGACAAATTTGACGCTGGAGCCGCTACCCCCACCACTGCCAAAGCCTACCCCCATGCCTCGGCCGCTGCTTGTACTGAAGCCAGAGCCCCCCACACTGAGCCCACTGCCTAGGCCAGCGCCTCCACTGCTGCTGGAGTAGTAGCTTGTACTGCCACCTCCAAGACCACCGCCAAGACCTCCACCGAGGCCGCCGCCAAGACCTCCACCGAGGCCGCCGCCAAGACCTCCACCGAGGCCACTGCCGCCACCATATCCAGAGGAGACACTGCTTGTGACAACAGCTGCAGGGAAAAGAAGAGAGGACTCAGTGAGACCACCTGCCAGGGTGATCCAGCATGGCCCACTTATTTGATCCTGCTGGTGCTGGAGCACTGTACGGGGCCCCCTTTACAGAGGAGCAAGCAACGCACAGAAGAACTGTCATTTAGTTAAGGTCCCTAAAAAAGTGGGTGAGCGCAAGAGGCAAGGTGCTAGGTACTTTGGGGATCCAGGTACTGAGGGGAGCTGGGTACTACAGGGAGCTAAGTACTGAGGGAGCTAGATACTGAGGGGAGCTAGGTACTAAAGGGAGCTAGGTACCGAGGGAGCTAGGTACTGAGGTGAGCTAGGTACTGGGGGAAGCTAGGTACTAGGGGCAAGGCAAGGGACAGGGTCCAAGATGTGTAGGATGCATGGTTTATCCTTGAAGAGATGAGACATGAGCCACATTGCTTCCTGTCTCAATCTGCCCTTCCCCTCCACCACCCACACCTTACTAAGTGTATTATTATAAATAACCATATGCTGGGATGGGAAATGTTTGGGTATAGAAACAGCAGAATTTTGAGTAGGCGCTAAATATGTCCCATATTATTGTCATTGTTAATGTCTGTTCAAAGCTACTTACAGATGTTGACTGGTCCAACTCCTTCTCCACTAAGCCTGAAAGGGGAAAAATTGAATTAGGGGTTAACAGCTCCCAAAAAGACAGCATTAGTCTATGTAGCTAACTCCCATCCTCATTAGAGTTCAATCCATAAGCCAGGCGTCTGTACGCCCAAAGGCTACTTAAGTTAAAGGAAGGGAGAACTCTCCAAAGGGACTTTCCAATGAAGAGGGATTGACCTAGAAACAAGCTGTCAGGAAAAATTATAATTCACATTCTCCTCCACCCATTTTAAGGAAAGCAGAAGAGATTCTGGGAAATATGATTATGTCAAAAGCAGTTTTTGCCTCATAGAAGTTACATTCCGTGAGAGAACTTGGCGCAGACAGAAATTCCTCAAACAGAAAGTAGGCAATGGGCAGTGTCGAGGTGGAAGCAAACAGGAGTCTGACAACCCAAAGGGAGGTGAGTTTAACTCCGCTGGAGTAAACATGAAAGGCCTCCTGAAAGAAGAGGTACCAGAGGACAAGGGTGGATGGAGATGATGTGGATACTGAGGCTGAGAGAAGAACAGGGGCAAAAGCAGAAAAGGCACAAGGGTCAAGACACGTTTGCCGAGTTGCTCCGGTGCTTGGAGGACAGGCAGCGCCCAGGTGGGGGAAAAGAGCCAGAAAAGTAAGTTGAGGTCAGCTATATGGCCATGAGTCAGATTGAAATAGTATTGATGATGTGTTGTCATCACGCACAAGTCACGGATCACATGTATCTGCGTTGTACACCCCACAGTGGAGCAACTTCGCTTTGTCAACTGAGGGCCATCTTGAGTTCATGCTGTCTGCCCACCTGCACTCCTCGCCCTCCAGCAGCTTGCGGTAGGTGGCGATCTCCACGTCCAGGGCCAGCTTGGTGTTCATGAGCTCCTGGTACTCGCGCAGCAGCCGGGCCATGTCCTGCTTGGCCTTCTGCAGGGCGTCCTCCAGCTCAGCCAGCTTGTTCCTGGCGTCCTTGAGCGCCATCTCCCCACGCTGCTCGGCATCCGCAATGGCATTCTGCAGGTTGGCGCACTACAGATGGAAAGGAGGAGGGTGGGGATGCTTGGGTAGCTGAGCTGGGCCTGAGGTGTCTCCCTCTGAGATTCTGGGTCAGGCAAACTAAACTATCGTGAACCCCAGAGAGAAACCGGCACATTGGTCCTGGTCATCGTGGGTGGCAGGACATTGAAACGCTGGTGCTGGATCTAGCTGCGTGTGATCAGCAAAAGTATAACAAAATAAACAAAACGAAATAGGTGTCCCTTTCAGAGCTCAGGCCCCTTCCTTGCTCTGTTTCAACCTCAGCCTACCTGTTTCTTGACGTTGTCAATCTCAGCTCTCAGCCTCTGGATCATCCGGTTCATCTCAGAGATCTCATGCTTGGTGTTGCGGAGGTCATCGCCGTGCCGGCCAGCTGTCTGCTGCAGCTCCTCGTACTGATGCCGCCAGAAAAGAGAAGAGATTCTGTTCATGTGAGAGTGGGAAGAACTTTCCCAAGTTCACAGGCAGTGAGTACTAAGAGGTAGCAAGTAGTCTGGGGTTGGTTCAGGTTCTCCCAAGGTGGAGCTAGTCTAGTGCCCGTGCTCTCCTGGAGACACTGGTGTGAGATTCAGAGTGAGATTCTTTTTCAGGTCCTTGGGGTTAGATGGAAAATGTCTACAGGGCTGTACCTAAAAAGCATCCCAATGGGCCTCAGCAGGTTCCAGGAGCCACATCCTTAGTGTCGTCATGGCCTAGAATCCTAGACACAGGTCTATCCCCTCAGCCAGGAGATGGTCACCAGAGCACCCACCTTGGTCTGGTACCAGGACTCAGCTTCGGTCCGGCTGCGGTTGGCGATCTCTTCATACTGGGCCTTGACCTCAGCGATGATGCTATCCAGGTCCAGGCTGCGGTTGTTGTCCATGGAGAGGACCACGGAGGTGTCAGAGACATGTGTCTGCATCTGGGACAGCTCCTGCCAGGAGATTTGGAGTCTGTCATCTGGTTCTGTGTTATTTAATGTCCGTTCCATTCAAATCTTCCACTCATTGGGATATGACAACTTGAGGGAAAAAACCCACCCATGTGAAAAATTTAGATAAATTTCTTACCGCATCAAAGAACATCTTCATGAAGTTGATCTCATCCATCAGTGCGTCAACCTTGGCCTCCAGCTCCACCTTGTTCATGTAGGCAGCGTCTACATCCTGGGGAAATGGAGATGGTTGGCACTGCACACGCTGTCACCCTACTTAAGTATGAGCTCCATGCTTAGAGAGCATAGCTACAGGCTGCCAGTTCTCTCCCACCCACACGCACCTTCTTCAGCATCACAAACTCATTCTCCGCAGTGGTACGCTTGTTGATTTCATCCTCATACCTGGTGGTGAAAAAGATGGGAAGTGTTTGTCAGAGG
Source organism: Sapajus apella (assembly GCF_009761245.1). Classification (NCBI taxonomy): domain Eukaryota; kingdom Metazoa; phylum Chordata; class Mammalia; order Primates; family Cebidae; genus Sapajus; species Sapajus apella. The sequence goes on along the minus strand of NW_022436942.1, from coordinate 23,956,089 downwards.
ATGAGCAACAGGTAAGGGATCTTTATTACTCAGTCAACTGTGAGCCTGCTTTTGCGGTGGGAAGGGGCTTCTCACTTCTCACAGGCAGAGAGGGAGGGGTCACTAGTAGCATGGGCCTCTGGCCAAGGTCCTTCCCCATTAAAATGCTGTTTTCTCTGTAACTGCCTACCATCTAACAATTCTATTATTGCTGTAATTCAGTTGCTTTGAGCAGATTCCTGCAGAAAAGCTGTGCTGTTTCTCCCCAACTCCATTATCTAGTCAATTCCTCTAGTGTTCTTTTTTGAGCTTTCAGAGGCTTTTTTTAAAAAAAAAGAAAAAAGAAAAAGAAGAAAAGGAACAAAATTAAATCTAGCAGCCTAGTTGCTGGTTCCTAAGATTAAGGAAATTATCTGAGCCACCAAGCTGGGTTATGTCACCAGTTCCTGCTTTGAGACAAATCCATCCAAAGGCCCATGTATGAGCGAGGAAAGCCCCAGAGACCAAGCCTTCCATGAGGGCAGATTTCACCATATAGTGCCAAGGGCACAGAGCATGTTGCTCTGGCTGTTGGCTAAGTTCCTTGCAGAGGGCCTGAGCCTGGGGCTGGAACTTTCTAAAAGTAAGCCTGGCTTGTGTATTTGTTTGTTTTTAGTACTGCAGGTGTCCATGGAAGGTATATCTTCCCAGCCCCCCAGGAAGGCATGGTAGAAGACTGGTTATGAAGCCCATCAAGTGCCAAGAAGACATCCCCCTCCCCTGTGTCCACTCCCCACCCCAACTCACTTGTTCTTGAAGTCCTCCACCAGGTCCTGCATGTTTCTCAGCTCCGAGTCCAGGCGGCCGCGTTCCCCGACGATGCTGTCCAGCTGCCTCCTGAGGTTGTTGATGTACTGTTCGAACAACGGCTCCAGGTTCTGCCTCACGGTCTTGGTTCCCTGCTCCTGCAGCAGGGTCCACTTGGTGTCCAGAACCTTGTTCTGCTGCTCCAGGAACCGCACCTGGAGGGGAGCAGAATTTGAAGATAGAGAAACTTGGAATTCATGTTCTATGATCAATTCACTAAGGTGCCTCCCACCTCATTCTGTCCCCCTAAACCTTTCCTGTGCACGGTGCCTGGTCCGGGATCCCCGGAGGGGAGGTGCAGACTGAGGCACCCAACCTCACTTTTCCAGGGGAGACAGGACACCTATCCAGGGCACAGAGAGCACTAGGATGCTGCTTGGAGCGTGTGTCAGCTCAGTGGTGGCTGCAAAGGCACTCAGGCTGCCACCCATGCACTTGTCTACCTTCCACACAGTCCGCCCCGTTATAAATGGCACGAAATTCATCTCCCTGTCCCACAGTTGTCAAGAGGCCCTTGTGAGCTAACCTCTGAACGGGAAGAAATAACTCTCCCTTCCACACTGCCAGTCTAACTCAGAAAATGTCCACAACTCCAGGGCACAGAAACAAATAGAAACACAGAGCTGTACAACTATAAAGGTATTTGCACAAAGCCAAAATGTCTCCCCTCTTCCTCTCTTTTTGGCATTTATTTCAGACCGACAGTGATTTTTTTTACAAAGGCTCACGGCTTACCTTGTCGATGAAGGAGGCGAACTTGTTGTTGAGGGTCTTGATCTGCTCGCGCTCCTCAGTCCTCACCCGCTGGATGGTGGGGTCGATTTGCAGGTTGAGGGGAGTCAGGAGACTCTGGTTGACGGTGACCTCTTGGATACCTCCAGGGGGGCAGACAGGAAAGCCAGGGCCACCGAAGCCACCTCCAAAGCCGGCTCCACCACCGAGCCCAAAGCCACCACCAGCTCCACCGCCGAAACCAAATCCACCACCGGCACCGCCTCCAAAGCCATAGCCGCCTCCAGCACCGGCACCAAATCGGTTCCTGAAGCTGCCACCACTAGTGCTGATGGATATCCTCTTGGAGCCCCCCAGATTGTAGAGGCTCCGACTGCCATAGCCACCCACTCCACCAGCACCCCCAAGGCTGACCCTACCAAAGCCACCACCACCGCCACCTCCGGACCGAGACACAGAGGTGAAACTGGTGCGGGAGACAGATGGGGTGATGGCAGAGGCGGTGCTGAAGCCACGACTGCCCCCACTCCGGAAGGACACACTTGACTGGCGAGACATGGTGGCTTGTTCCTGGCGGAGCAGGAGAACCTGGCACTAGTAGGTTGTGAGGCGCTAGAGAGAACAGAGCTCAGCAGGACGCAGAAGGTGGCTCTGTTACCCAGGAACCGCGATGCCCCCTTTTTATCCCTTAAGAACTGGGCTGGGCGAGAGAGCTGTCGAGCTGTGAATGATTAAGTGGGCTGGGCATGCCTAGGGGGCAGCTGTGAGCTCACCCGTCACACCTGCACAGTGGTGTGGGGTGCACACGCTTTCTTCCTGGCAGGCTGTGCTCAGTTAGAAATAACCTTGCCTTGCAGCACTGATCTCTTGGCAGCAAGTTGGCAAAGCTGCCAGCAAGTCTCTCTTCACCATAGAGGCTGGGGGCTGTGAGCAGTCCAAGAGGGATGCCAGGAAGTGAAGGGGCGTTGGCATGGCTGCCGTCCTGGGGATTCTTACAGGACCAGGGGTATTGATAAGCATCCAGTACTTACACACTGAGCATCTACCCTTCCAGCTTGGGGAAGCTGTCCATCAGCGGGGGGCAAACGATTCTCCACAGTGATCTGCTCTTACACTTTTCTAGGCATCAGGTTGCTGCAGGGTTTTCCCCTCTGGGAAAGGCAATCTATAGCCTTATATCTTGGTTATGTGCTAGCGGGAAAATAGAGTTCCATCCTTTTCTGCACAATCTCTTTCTTAGGAAAGCACAGCTATCCCAGGGCCCACTGGGCAGATCAGCCTGCAAGGTTCAGGCCTGAGAATGTGGGAAGCCCTCAGCACCCCCTATAAAACACTTTGACCTCTTTAAGGCCAGGTTTATCATTCCATAGCTCCTCCTAACTCAGCATTTTCTCTGCCTTTTGACCTTTTCCTTGCTGTTTGACCTGGGAGGGACACTGTGGGGGGCTTAGCAAACCCAGGGATCCCATGCAATCCCTTAAAAAAGCCCCGAGACTTGGGCTGCTGCATCTCTCTTCAGGGGGAGCTGCTCTGCCGGCTCCCCAGCCCCCCAGGTGTGTTCCGGCAAGCTCTATTCCACTAGGGAAGAAATGAGTCATTGTATGTGTTGACACAGGCCGAAGGCCGCCACAAACACATACCTGCAGGAGCTTCTAGTCTCATCAGGAACATGTTGAGAGTCGGACGGCCTGTTATAACGGCGAACCGCCCTGCTCAAGCAGCGGGACTTGCTCTGCTTTCTCTATGCCACAGCCCAAAGTCTCCTTCGGGGCCAAGGCAATGGAAAACGGGATTCAAAGTCTATCGATTGTCCTGCCAGAAAGGCTAGCTGGAGCAGGCCTGTGGGCCCAGGCAGCTGGCATGACAATCCGTCGGTTGTTTCAGGGAGGGCCCTGTGAGCTCCCCTCTGCAAAGCTTGTCTGTGGGGCTGTGGCACCAGGTGGAAGAAAGGGGGTTTCTCATGAAGCTTTAGCATACATCTGTTCTAAACCACACCCACTCTTTTTGGCAGCAGATTTGAGTGGGGCCACCTCTCTGCTGTCCCCCAAGTAGAAGCAGGGCTCTCAGGCAGGACAATGCTTGGGACATTCAGAGCTGTGGGGGCCCCAGTGGGCCAGAGCTGGAGGTAGGGATGCAATGGGGATGGGTTCAAAGTTTCAGGGAGGAGGGGTTGTGTTCTCAAGAATAGAAGAACAGGACCCAACCCAGGCTCAGGAATCCCTTGCCAGGGCCTGTGGTTGGCCACAAGGAAGCCAAGGCTGTGGGAAAATGATTCCCTGGTGCTGAGGATCAGCAGAAACAGTGACTTCTCACCAGAGGGCTGCGAAGAGAAAGCAGCTGACAGGTCAATCCCAGCAGGCAGACCCATGGCAGGAGCCAGTCTTACAGGTCTTGAGCAAGGAGGTTTGGGTGGCCTCCCTGGCTGGAGCATTTCTGAGACCCTCAGAGATGAATTGTGCTGAGTTCATCATTTTCACACTTTGTTGCTTTCTGGGGAACAGATGTGAGTGTCCTGGAGGCCTGAGACATACCAGGGGACCCTTGGCTCCTGATAGAACAGAACAGGTCCAAGCTTGAAGCAAGTGTCTGGGGACTTGTAGCGGGATGCTCCCTCTCCACTGGAAGATCGCTATCAGGGTACGTCCCCACCATCACACAAACTCACAGGTCCCAGGTACAGGCCTCACTGCCCTCAGGGAAGCCCCACCTCTCCTGAGACACTGGGACATTTTCTTCTCCCCATTCATTCTCCTCCCAGCTGTGTTGTGAAGAAAGAGGACTTGGCCGAGCGGGAATGTGTTCTGGCTAGTCTGAGGATTGCTAGACTGTGCCAAACTCAGATCTATGTGCCAGGGACCAACAGTGAGTATGTGACAAGTAACTGAGGCAGGGAGCGTGTAGGTGCTCCACGGGGGAAGAAGTGGCACCCTGCTGTCCAAGCTTCGTGGGAATCCTCCTGTGAGCAGGCAGGGCATCCCCTCCCTCAATGCCAGACCTGGGCAGGTATAAATGATGGAGCCGTTCCTGGTGGGGAGCCAAGCACCAACACCATTGCAGCTTGGGAGAGTCCCACCCCAGCCTGGAATTTCACTGTGGCAGGAAGGGAGGGATTGTTTTAAGCTCACCATGGAGCTTTTCTGCTGGGCACCCCACAGAGGCAGTTCCCAGGCTTGGTGGTACGTGTTGCTCAGCTTCTCCTCTGGGTGCTGCTTTCCTCATCAGCAGAAGACAGTGCAGGCCTGGCCCTACTGCTCTCCCCATCAGAGAAAGGACAGTAAGGCACCGCCCTGGCCTCCCTTGCAGAGCTGTGCAGGGAATATACGACCCAGGCAACGCTTCATACAAGGAGAAGCCCGTCACAGACATCAGGGAGGAGCTGGTATCAGTTCATGGAACAAGAGTTAGGCAAATCCTGCCATCCCAGCCTGGGATTCCTTCTCGGAGCCTCCACTCCAATCTGTATGGCTTTAGTAGGAGACACAGTTAATAGAGCATAATAAACAGATCATGTTCAACAGAACAGCATTTGCACGTATCCTCTAGGTCTCCCCCAACAGGGCAGTCTCCAAGGTTAGGGAACACCTCCACGGGGCCCACACCCTCAGCCCAGCCCTGGGCACTCGAAGTGGTCAGCAGATACTTGTTTTGATTGAATTGACAGACAAAAAATCCTTTCCTCCACTCCTTCCCCAGATTGTTATGTAAAGCCCACAATGGCAAGAACTGCAATTACTTTTGCACCAACCTATATCTACATATTATACATCATAGAATGTGTGTGTGTGTGTGTGTGTATTCACATATATTTATTTGAATTCCCCAGCCCTTTGCTGAGTCCCACAGTCCTGTCCATCTGCTTTGGTCTCTGGGTGACCCATGTCTATAGGACAAGTCTCTTGTCCCCTTCACACCGGGTACTCTCTGTGTTTAGGATTTAGGATTTAATCTAGTGTTTAGAATTCTTTATTCCTTAGTCTTCTCTCCATTCCTCTTCTCCCCTCACCCTCATCCTGAGGATGTTCTGCATCTGAGTCTACTAACAAGTAGCCTGCATGTGGCACGTGCCACCCCAGCCCCCAGGCCCCTCCAGGAGAGAAAGAAAGCTTTAGTGGCCTCAACTTCGCAGCCCTTCTACCTCATGCTTGTTCAGCACAAAAAGTGGGAGCAATAGTGGAGGTGTGAGTCACTCTATTCATCAGGCTATGGTTGGCAGCCCCGTCAGGGAGCCTGCAGCTAGATTCGAGGGATGGGGAAGGGCAGATGGAGCAGCCCGCCAGCCCCAGATAACTCTTCACAAAGCCCTAGCCCCGGGGGGATTTGAGGGAAGAATTTTCCTGCCTCCACCCAAAGCCAGTGAAATCTTGCCCCCATCCTAACTCTGGGTTCTAGCTCTGGACCTAGCTAGATTCTCAGGATCACAGGGCCTGGGGGTTAGTGGCCACTCTGTGGATCTGCAGAGCTGGACACACCGCCCCCTTCTGCATACAGCCCAGCGTCTCTAGGACTTTTCAGTCTGAAAACCAGCCTAGGTAGCAAGGCAGATGTCCAGAAGTAAAGCCACCGCCCAGTCTTGGCTCAGAGGGACTTTGGAGGTGGTTCCCTGATGCCATTACTGAGGTCATAGTGACTCCCTGGAGTTAAGTTTTGCTGGTGCACGGGCCTTGCACAAATCGTGGGTCATAATATAGGTACAAAAGCATGTGGCCTCACTCTGGACCATGTCTTGGTTCTGATACAGCCCTTGAATGGTTCTGGGACCCTGAACAAGTTGCCTGACCTCTCACTGCATAGTTTTGCCCTGTAGAGCTGGGAGAGTAGGGAGGGGCCTGGGCTCCTTGGAGGGACCATGCAAGCTGGAATTTTAATTTTGAGCTGGCTGGGGCTGAGCAGGAAGGGAGGGGCAGGCCTGCAGGGGGCTGAGGGAGCAGCCTTGGCCCCCATCCCTTAGATTCAGCAGCCGATTGGCCCTGGCAGGAGAGGGTGCAGAACAGAGCCCTCTGCTTCCCTCCAGCAGGCCCCTGCAAGTCTGAGGAATGTTCTTCCCTTGTTTGAAGGGTGTTTTGCTCATGGCATACCAAACTCTTTGAAAATCCCCTTTGGTTGATTGAAACTATGGGCTGGAAATCAACAAATACTTTAATTAGTCAGAGGGACTAAAAAAGGATACACAGCAAAATCCTCTGTGCTTTGCTTTCTCACAAAGGGTGGTTTTATTTTTTTAAATAAACACATACACAGGCACAACCATGTGCCAGGTGCTGCCCTCCACATTTTACACATATGAATCTGAAACTGGAGCATGCAAAGAAGGGCTCTTCATACTTCCTCAGCTTTGGCCATCTAATGCAGGTATGAGTGTGTCCCCGACTCTGGGGATTTGCCGCCTCCCTCTTCAGTGGAGAGGCAGAGACATGACTCATTGACACCAGGTTGGATCCCTGCAGGATCAGAGGTGCAGGAGGAAGCTTGCTGATATCCCTAACTCACCCCCTGTTCCTTTTCTCCCTGCTACTTTCTGTTCTCACTAGTAGCCACAGCTGGGAACGGGAAGGCGGAGGAGACGCTGCAGCTGCCCCCTCTCCAAGTTTCTGTTTGGCTCAGGGCTTCCTCATCCTGGAAGGGTGGGCAAGTGCTGGGGACAGAGGCTTATTCCATCTGGCTTCCCCTTCTGCTTTGGGTGAGCACTGATCATAGGTAGGGGGCAGACAGGGTGAGTCGGGTGAGTTCTGATCATGGGCCAGGGGCAGGTGGGGTGAGTCAGTACAGAGGGTGATAATACAGTTGGGGAGAAAAGAAAGTAAATGACAGCATTGAGGCTGGAGCTGCTGCCTCTCCCAGGGCCACCCTCAGGAAACGCGCTTGGCATTTGCACAGCCCTTAAGGCCAGGGGACACCTTGCTGGCCCCAGTGCCCCCTCTGCACACACTCGCAGCTCCCGTCCTCACGTTCCGTGGGCACATGTGACCGCTGACCTGCTCACCATCTATTTGGACCAACAATCACTGTAGAGGGTTTGTGTAAACAGGTGAAAGCTTCTTCCAAGGGAGACTCAGTGTGAAAAGCAACTGAGAAAAGAGAGCATGCAGGAGCGTTCGGTTCATACCAGTCATTGAATCAGGTCCTGTTCCACACGTGTGACTTGACCAAGGTGGGTACCATGCCCTGGGTTTCTGGGCTCTGGTTGTGTGACCCTGTGTCCTTCCCCATTTCCTCCCTCAGACTCCGGGACTGCAGACAGGGCTGGTCTCCTCTGGGATCTCCTTGCCAGACCCAGGATGGTGGCCCACACCGCTTGACAGTGATGGGTGGCTGTGCAAAGTCTGGGTTAGGGAAGCCGGGCTGATTTGATTTCAGAGAAAGCTCATTCCCCACTATGATCCATCCATAGAGGAACAGGCTGAGTTCAGGGAGGTGGAGCCTAATGCCAAGCCCTCGGCAAGGTGAGCTGAGAGCCAAACCTAGGTCCTGGTCCTGTCCCACGCACCGTTGTTGCCCTGCACTGCCTGTCTGGGCCACAGCAAGAGTCTACTTGTGTCTCCTCCAAGACAACCAGTGTCTCAGTCCCCTCCAGGGAGCCATTTCTCGAGGGCTGTGTGCATGCCAGTGCTGACAGGGTGAATGTAGTTTTCCTGCTCCCCACCTCTCCCCTGTCCAGAGCCCTGAGAACCGGTGCTGGTCTGGGTCTTTCCAGGGAGCAGACTGGCCTTCACGCCTAAGTCAGCACAGAAGCCTGTTCCTCCAAGGCATTTGCCTGCTTCAGGCCATGAGGTCCCGCCAGGCTGCAGACGCTGATCGCCCTGACTCCACTGGCTGATAGAAAGAGTGAGAACTCACACATGACTCCCTCTGCCCATGCCCAGAGCCCCACAGTGCTTGGCTGGGTCTCCAGCAAACCCACATCCTCTGAAACAGCTGTCAAGGACTCCCACTGTTCCTTGCTCATTCACAAGTCACTGGTACCCAGGGCCTTTCAGCCTCACCTCCACTCTCCAGCCAGGTGGATCCCTTCACAGCCTCAACCCCGTGCCTGCCGGTTCCTGATTGAATGTTGAGGGGCAATGCTCAGTGCTGGCCCTGCCTGATCCCTCTCTCCCCAGACCGTGCCTCCCCACCTCCATCCTCTCTGGCACAAAACATGAAACAAGGACCCAGATGCCTTCTCTGGCAGTCTCTTGCAAATGGGGGCAGACGTGGAGATATATCTGATGATTTCTAGACAGTTTGTCTCTCTCAAGTTCTGGACTGTTGTGATCCTCAAAAACTCAGAGCGTGAGATGAGCCTGTGCCCCTGATGTGCTCTGTGGCTTGAAGAAAGATGACGGCAGTCACCACACTTGGATGGCACGGACTGTGAACCAGGCATGGTTCTGGATGTATCAACTCATTACTCCTCACAGCCTTGTGGGGTGGGTCTATTACGATCCCTGTTTTACAGATGAGGAAACTGATGCGCAGAGAGGGTAAGCAACCGGTAAGTGACAGGTATAAGCCCAGGCAAGGGGGGCTCCAGAAGCCCTTGTCGTCACCATTGTGGGCACTCAGATTTTCAGAGCAGGACTTGTGATGTGGCTCTGAAGAGATGACTTCAGCAGAGGTCTCCGTCTCTGGACAGCCCGTGAGGGCAGCAAAAAAAGAGGGCCTCAGATGCCACTCAGCAGTCAGTGTACCTCAACACCTTCCAGCAACCCCAAGAGAGAAGGACCTCTATCCTGGAGTATAGACAGCGGAGGGGCCCTTGGAGACCCCCTCCCTTTTCCGGACTGCCAGAACCCAGGGCTGGGTCCTAAGACTCTGGGGCAAGATGTGGGGGATTGGGGTTCCCTATAAAATCCTCAAGGGTAAAGCTTGGGGATAGACTGACACCCATCTCCCTCCTATCCTGACACCAGGTGTCCTACCTGGTGGGACACACCAGATGGCCGAGACATGGCTGACAACTGCTGCTACCTCCTAATACCTCAGGAGTAGCCTCGTGTCTTGGCTCAACCTTCAGCGATTCCCTCTATTCCTCACCTCTCCAAACTTCACAACCACTTACGGCCAAGACACTCAAACAGGGCCCTGCCACACTTTGTTCAGGATGAACAGAGGCCACAAACAGGAGGGTAGGAAATGGGATCACCGAGCCTGAGTGTTATTTGGCATTTTGGATTCTTTGGGATGGGCCAAACCACCCTGTGGCCTCATCGAGACTGACCAGCTCCTTGCATGAGGCTGCCCCACTTAGAAAAGAAATTAGTGCCATTCACTGAGATAGGCAACTTCGTTGTTTTTGGCAATGCTGGACCTGATTCCTCCAGCCCTTCTTTGAAGTGAATGGATACCGACTGCTTACTGTACGCCTGACATTGTGCCGAAGTGTAGCCTGCGTGATCTTACTTACTCTTCAGGTTATCCACAGGTGATCAGCACCAGTGTTTTCCCATTTTCTGAACCTCAAAAAGGAACGTGTCTTACCTAAGCTCACACAGATAATACTTGTCAAAACTGGAATTTGACCCCAGGTCTGGCTGCTCCTAGAGCTTATGCTCTCAATCAGCACATAAGTGGAGGTGCTGAGGGGACCCTGAGGAGCCAGTACCCCTGTAATCTGTATCAGCAGCCCATATACTGAAGCCACGCAGACAAACATGCCACTTAAACAAAATGGTATGCTTCTCGGCAAACCAGATTTGGCACAGATCTGCCATGCTACCACCTCCTCCTAACCAGATTACCACCTCTAAGCCCCAAGCCCTACCCAGGAAGAAATTCCGGGGGTGCTACTAGGGTCATCAATGTCAGAATGCCCCCTGCAAGATGGAGCTGTGAGCTCTCTGGATCTATGAGGCCCAAATGCTCTCCGCCTACCCATCAGCCTTCCCAGGCAGGGCCGTGCCAAGGAGTGAACAAAAGCTCCATTCACCATGACCCTCTCCCTGCCCCCACCATGCCCTGCTTCCCTCCTCAGCCACCTGCCCCAGGAGTCCCAACCGTTTCTCAGTCTGCTCTGAGGACTTGACCCAGCCATCAGCCTCCTCATCCCCAGGCCATCCTGGGAGGGAGGGCTTCAGTGTCTGGGGCTGTGGAGACACTCAGCAGCCACTGACACTGCACAGCAGATGCCATGACCTGTCCAGGCCTCTCAGGCAGCTGACCAGGGCATCCCCGAGGGCTGGGCCCCCTCACTGTGGCGTCAGCCATGGCCTCCTGCAGGTTGGCACGCCGCCCTCAGCAAAGAACAATAGCACGTTATGGTCTGCAAGTCCTCAGGTACAACATGGCTCCATTGTTCTGAGTCTGGAAAATGATCTCACACTTACCCTGAGAACCAAGGTTAGCCCAGTCCTTTGGTGAAGCAGGGCCCTCCTTTGCCCAGGAATGCACAGTAGCTTCCTATTGGCTTTACCCTCAACAACTCATTCTTCTGGGTCTCCCTTCCTCACCATTCCTTCACCGTCTATGGTAGGCAGGATAATGGCCCCCAAAGATGTCCCTATCTTAATCCCCAGAAACTGTAAATCTATTATGTTACATGGTAAAGGGAAGTTAAGACTGAAGATAGTGTGAAGCTTGCTAACCAGCCAACCTTAAAACAGGGAGATTATTCTCAATTATCTGGGTGGCCCTAACATAATCCCAAGGGTCCTTAAATATGGAAGAGGGAAGCAGGAGACCGGAGTGACACCATCTGGGGTGAACTTGACCCTCTGTTGCTGGCTTTGATGAAGGGAGGTGGGCCATGAGCCAGGGAATGTGGGCAACTTCTAGAAGCTGGACATGCGGGGGAAGTCAGCACTGCCAGCATCTTGATTTGGGCTCAGAGAGATTCTGACCTCCAGATCCATGACATCTAAACTCTGTGCCATCTTACCAGAGTTTATGGTAACTTTATGACAGGAAGAAAAAGAAACCATCTCTAGACACACCATCTCTATCTAGATTAGACACGCCGTCCCCATCTAGATTAGACACACCATCTCTAGATTAGACACACCATCCCCGTC
>NW_022436942.1:23789198-23944536 GCF_009761245.1 Sapajus apella | reverse complement strand
TCTCCATCTAGATTAGACATACCGTCTCTATCTAGATTAGACACACCGTCTCTAGATTAGACACACCGTCTCTATCTAGATTAGACGCACTGTCTCTAGATTAGACATACCGTCTCTATCTAGATTAGACACACCATCTCTAGATTAGACATACCGTCTCCATCTAGATTAGACACACCGTCTCTATCTAGATTCTGCTTCAGCCAAAGGAGCCTTCCCTTTCTCCTCCACACTCCAGAGACCCTCTTCCAACTTCACGATCTCCTCTTCTGCCCCTGCCTCCCAGCCCTGCCTGCCCTTTCTTCATCCTGAATTCTACTCCTGGAGGCTCCCTCCAAAAGCTGGCCTCCTCCTGGGGACTTCTCACCTCATTTACTTGCCCACCCCACAGACCTCACCACGCACCACAGTGTAGCTGCAGGCTTTGGACTAGGTCTGTGGAACAAGTGAGCAGGCTGCCTTTACCATCTGCCCAGATCCTCTGCAGGATGTGCCCTTTACTGCCCCAGCGTCTCTATGTATTTGAGGGTTTTGTCCACCGGACTCAGATTGAGAACTCACTGTGGACGGGGTCCCTGAGTCCACCTTCCCTAGTACCGACTTTCCCTCCCCACCCCTCCACATTCCCTTGCCCCAAGGCTCAGCAGGAGCTGTGCCCTGTGCTGACGGCCAGGCTCAGGTGCTCCCTCTCTGGCTGAGGGGAGGAAGAACTGGGGCTGGAATTAGACCCACCCTTTGGCTACTGCTTCAAACCCATGCCAGCTCCACCCAGGGGTCTGGTGAAGCACGTCCCTCTTTGCCAGCCTTCTCCTGGTTTGTTTCCCAGCAGCTCTGTGGTCTTATTTCCCGGGCAACTGGCTCCACCCATTGCTGCTTTTGTCCACTTTTGGTTCTTCCCCTGTCGCTGGCTGCTAGCTATAGGCTCTCACTCTGGAGAGGCCAAGGAAGGCAAGACAGCAGCTTGCAGGGAAGAGTCGCAGTGAGGCATGTGTCTGTCCTATCATATGACACCATAGCTGGTATCTCTCTGAGGTTGTTGCCCTGGCAGACAAATGCAGACATTTCCTGAGCAGCCAGCTCCTGTGGGGACGCAGTGGAAACCAGCTAGATGTCCCAGAGGGCTCAGCCTGAAAGAAATGGGCTCTGTCCATCTTCCCAAGGCTCCGTAGCCTTCTTAGTTGGCAGAGAACTGTGGCGCCCTTTGTGTAGAATACCGACAGTGTCTACTCATTGAGGAGAAGAGGGGCATTCCGGATAGGTTTATCTCATCATGACCTCAGCAGGGAGCACAGCCTAGAGACCATGTCTTTGATCTGAAAATAGCTTTGGGCCACTTGGGAATCCTGCCCTGCACTTTACCCTACACCCTCATGAGGGTTACCACAGCCTGTACCCTCTCCACTCCCCTCCAGGGAATGAGCATGGCGGGTCCCACTGCTGGGGGACAGCCCTAGATGAAGGTGGAAGGGACAGAGTAGAGGAGACCTTGAGTTTCCTCCTGAGGAAGGAGTTTCACTCCTTGAGTGAACCCAGCATGGGAGCGCTAACCTCCAATCCTGGGGTTCACATTACTAAACTGAACCCCATCTTCTGAGTCAGTGGGGCAGGTGCCTCCAAAGGCCTTTAGCGCCCTCATTACCTGCCTCGGTCAGGTTCTGGGGCCCAGCTTGGCCTAGGGCTGGGCAGCAGGTTGGCCACTGGCTTCCTTCCGGCCTGCTCAGGTCCAGCCTGCATCTGTTTTCCATGGACAAGAATCCTAAGATGGCTGAGGCAGGCTCTGTTTCCAAAACCCTCCTGAGGGCTTAGGCCAGGAGCACGTCAATCAGGCTTCAGAGTCTGCACTCTCTGTTCCCATTCATCTTGCTCTGAAGCAGAATTAGCCTTCGACCAGCCTGCAAAGCGTCTCTCATCAGGCACGTGGCTGGGGCCCTAAGTGACACTGGCCGCCTGGACGCAGATGTCTTCCTCCACCTGCCTCTCAAAGCACAGTGGCTGTGTCTCCCTTCCACCTCCTTTTGCTGGAGCACCACAATCAGACTGTGCTTGCTGGGAGGCGCTAGCAAAACAGAGCTCGCCACGCACGCGTCAGACCCGCAGTGCAGCTGCCGGCAGTTCTCACGGCCAGCATGTTCTTCCTCATTGTGAGTTGAAATCTGCCTCCCCACAACATCCACTTCCACGTTGTTGTTCTGCTCCATGGAGTGTCACAGAAGGGGATCAGACCTCTTCCTCTTTAACAAATATGTCTACGTTTGTGGGCATTTCTTGGTCTCCCTCCTCCAACTCCAAGAACACTGACTCCCAGGGAAAAGCCGTGGTTAAATCCCAGGCTGCCTGCACCGGCAGCTTCCTGACCCAGCTCCTCACAGCCCTCAGGAGTGTCTGCAGCCCTTGCCACCAATGCAAGCCCAGTCTGGGACTGCTGGCCTCTCCAGCGGTGCCCCGTCAGCCCTCTCTCACATTTATACGACTCAAATATTTCCCAAACTACGGTCCTTTAAGGGCCACGATCAGAAGTTTACCTGTATCCACAAACCAGCTGTACTTTTATTTTCTTTCTTATGTATTTTTTTAACTGGCTTACATGTTTACCTAGTATATTTATTTGATAAGGAAATACTGTTAACTACAGACTTACGTATCTTCTAATATACATCAAAATTGTTCCGTCACCATAACACAGGCCGTGCCATGCCACCTGAAGTGATTCTGTGTGCCTGCAGAGGCACGCCCTTTCTGCCCAGGGAGCCTAGCTTTACTGTATCTGCACTCCCTCTGCCCCTCCTCAAGCCCTGGCCCCCTAGACTCCTAACATAGCTCTGGGCTCCTCCTTTGAGTAAGCAGTTTCAGAGACAGACCTTTCCTCTGTTTCCTGGTCCCCGTTCATTCTCCAGCCTGGAAGGCCAGCCCTTTCCCTCACTCTCTATTCTCAGTTCTCTTCTCCTGCCGCACAAGAAACCCCCTCTGCAGCATGTAGGAGAGGGCTGGGTTTTGGGGCCAGAGCCCACACCTGGGCTGCCTCAAACCTCTGAGTGTCCGGCTGTGCGCCTGGATGAATACACACATCTGATGCAGAGTCAGGGTGGCGTGGGGCAGTCGCTGTAATTACACCATCGAGGGGCTGGAAACCACAAATGAATGCTTGAAATGTCATACTGCAGTCCTTAGAGGATGAGAAAGGTGAACGTGGCAAACTGCAACTTCTGACCAGGCTGTCAAAACAACAGGGGCTGTGGGAGGTTCAGCCCAGGTGTGTTGGGGAAGGGGGAGGGGGCTGAGGTACTCCACCCTACCCCACCCCACCTGTGATAGGTGATGCCTACAGAGAGATGCTGGGAACCACTCTCGCCATCCTCTGGCAAGACCTGGGGCAAATACCTGAAAAGCTTCTCACCTTGACGCACTTGGCTCCGCCCTGGGTCACTGGGTGCCTTGCTTGGTTTTGACCATCTCTGGCAGTTCCTACCCAGTCCCAAGGGCTGACTTCAGCTTCATCCTTTTCCCTACCAGACCCTTATTGCTGGTCCCACACAGAGTCCTCTTCTCTGGAAGCCCTAAGGGCCCTTGTGACTCCAAGACTTGGTTCTGTGTCTTTGGGTGCTGGATTTGGGACACAAGAGGGAAACAGTAAAATTTCTCTCTCCCTAGGTAGGAGAGCATATGGCCAGCCACTTCACCCTGGTGACCCTAAGCATGCTTCATAGTCTCCCTGGCCCTAAATTTTCTTGTTTATATAAATGGGGGGGTGCTAACAGGATTGCTGAGGATTTAATTAGGAAATATCCTTAAAGAACCCAGCTCATGGCCTGACACACAGGAAGCCCTAATGAACCATAGCAATGATCACTATTCCCACCTACAAGGTTCATCTCTGTGTTTACTTCCCATTCCCATCTCCTTGATGGGCTCTGCACCTCCCCTTCCTATCCTGTCCTCCTGTCCTTTGACACCCAAAGCTTGGTCTGGGTGCCTGGTTCTTCCCCAGTTGGTGTCCCAAGTGTGGATGCTGTCTCCAAAGCTGCCTTAGACTTGGTCAATAGGGGCCCCTGCCCTGGACCTTCCAGCTGCCCTCGTTCTACAGAGCGAGGAGGCTGCACGGCCACAGGGGCATGCTCATGGGGGCCACAGTCCCCTTCTCGACCTGCTTAGCTACCTAAAACCCAGAACTCCCTCCCCAGTGACTCCCAGCACACCCTCAGGCCTGTCCTCTGGAGAGCAGACTGCCCAATGCTGGGCACGCCTCCAGGCTGTCCGCAGATTGTGGTTGTATAGGAAAGGGGACAAAGCCAGGGGTAGGAAGAGAAAGGGGCAGGCTGTAGGTCGGCAGCTGGGAATCCTCTCCATGCTGCCAGATTCCAGAGTCCTGGAATTCTGATGAGTCCAAAAATAAAAACTCCACCTGAGCCTGGCCTACTGGGTCCGTCTGTGGGAGACACAAACCTCCCAGGCCACTGGCCTGGAGACATTTTGGAAGTGGAGCCTTTTGTCTCGGTGCATGGAAGGGATAGGGCTGCCTGGGCCCCCAACCTGCCCACTTGTTCTGCTTGGCACCAGGCCAGCTGGGCTAAGGGCTGAGAGGCAAAGAGGAAACTGCTGGGCCTCCAGACAGCAGATGCAAAGCAGAGGCGCCCAAACACCTAGACCTTTCTCAGGGGCCAATGTAAGCAAATTGCTTTATCAGCTTTACCAGTTTTTATGTTTTCCTTAGGCATTTCACAGAATTTGCCCCATGTTCCATGCCATTTTCTCAGGACAACCTTTTGAGTATCCTGGACCTGATGATCTTCATAGAAGGAGAAAAATTTTAGTTTTGGTTTCATCCATGATTATCCTAGACCCAAACATTTAGAAATAATTTGTTCTCTGGAATAGCCCCCCAAAGGTGTGAGCTTGGGCTTTAAAAAAGCATACATTGCATATGTCCTTATCTATATATAGTCATGCGGACCTGGTTCTGCCACCTGCTGGCTGCATCACTTTAGGCAAGTTATTTAACCTCTCTAAGCCTCAGGTTCCCTGTCTGTAAACCGAAGCCCTGGCCTGGTAGATCTCCAGATAAACTCTAAGATCACTCGCGCCCATAAAACTCTGGTACTTGGTCCCTTTACTCTTCCTTCCTTATCTTGCAATCGTCCCAGGGGTCTCATCTTCCCAAAGTATCTTTCACATTCCTGACCCTTTTACCTTCACAGTTCCTGATACTGGAGGAGGCAGTGTTTTAAAGTCCAGCTCAGGGTGAGCGTGGTGGTCACGCCTGTAATCCCAGCACTTTGGGAGGCTGAGGCGGGCAGATCACCAGGTCAGGAGATCAAGACCATCCTGGCCAACACGGTAAAACCTTGTCTCTACTAAAAATTCAAAAATAAAAATTTGCCAGGTTTGGTGGCACACACCTGTACTCCCAGCTACTCAGGAGGCTGAGGCAGGAGAATTGCTTGAACCCAGGAGGCAGAGGTTGCAATGAGCCAAGATCGCGTCACTACACTACAACCTGGGTGACAGAGCAAGATTCTGTCTCAAAAAATAAAAAATGAAAATAAAAATAAAGCCCAGCTCAAATGCCCTTTTATGCAGAAAGCTCACTCACTCCATTGGAAAACCCACCTTGGAGGCCGGAAGGACCTGAGGGTTCACCCAGCTCAACCCTCTTATTTAACAGGCAGGGAAACTGAGTGGAAATGAGGCAGTGACTTAGAGACAGAGCCAGGTCTGTAAATCAACCTTGCCACCTCTGGGATCTACAACCCTCAGGGCCACCGTTATAACTTGCATGTATTATTGTTACTGTGATCAGCTGTGCGTCCTTAAGATCTCCAGACTTCCAAGTGCCAGAATCACATTGTGTTCATTATGTATCCACCCTGACCTGCGCCAACCCTCCAGCATCATCCCTGCACCAGAATAAATGTCTACTAAGTTTCACTAGACATAAATCCCATCTTGATCCTTACCAAAAAAACCCATGTCTCATTTGAAGACCTCTGTGTGTTCTTATATCTGACTACTGTTGTGGTAGAGCAGACTGAAAGGGTTTTCAAAAGCCAATCGTTAAATTTTCAAGAATGTTGTGAGCTGTTATTAAACATAGCCACAATTCAAATTAAATTAGGTAAAATTATAGTTAAATACATTGCATTAAAAACAAAGGGAAGAAATGCTTACAACTCATCATTTTCTAATTTTATTATACTATGATCTAAGTTTTTGTGGCTGTTTACCTTTATTGAATCTATATGCAGAAATCCCACACCACAGTGTGCTGTGACACATCTCTTTCCAGTCTGTTATCAGTGACATCATGTTGTTAGCTAAAAATCACTATTGTGGGAGAATTTACACCAAGCGAACTGGCAAGCACTACAGATCTGAGCTTGATTGATTATTTTGTTGATCGCCTGGAGCTGCACAGTCTGACACAGCTGCCACTAGCTCCATGTGGCTGAGCACTTGAAACGTGGCTAGTCCCAGCTTAGATATGTCATACGTATGGGATATTGAAGATTCAGGATGGGAAAAAAGAATGTAAAATATATCATAAAAAATGTTTATTCATTACATATTGAAATAATAGCATTTCCTATGTATTATGTCAAATATAATATATTAGAATTAATTTCATCTATTTCTTTCTTTCTTCTTTTTTTTTTTTTTGAGATGGAGTCTCTCTCTGTCACCCAGGCTGGAGTGCAGTGGTGCGATCTCGGCTCACTAGGACCTCTGCCTCCTGGGTTCAAGCAATTCTCCTGCCTCAGCCTCCTGAGTAGCTGGGATTACAGGTGCCCATCACCACGCCCGGCTAATTTTTGTACTCTTAGTAGAAACGGGTTTTGCCATGTTGGCCAGGCTGGTCTTGAACTCCTGATCTCAGGTGATCTGCCTGCCTCAGTCTCCCAAAGTGCTAACATTATAGGCATCTGCCACTGTGCCCAGCCTCATCTATTTCTTTAATGTGGCTACTAGCAGATTTTAAATAATATCTGTGGCTTTTGTGGCATTTTTTTTTTTTGTTGTTGTTGAGCTTTGCCTTTTAATATTCTATAAAATGGAATGATATTTCATAGTTCTTGAGTAATGTTGGTAAAAGTAATACACCAGTGATATTTTACAAAGCTTTTCCAAACATTTACTTTCTTTCTTTTTTTTTTTTTTTTTTTCCCCTTTATTTATTTTGTGGCATTTCTACCGGACAGTTCTGGTCTAAATTTAATAAAGTGATGGAGAAAATGTTTGTAATGTAGATTAAAATTAAAAGTACATTGTGCCCATTGCTAATAACATTATGAATAGCCAAAAAATACAAAATAATCTCCCGGTATTTAAAAACCATGATTTGATTCGGCAAAGAAGTGACTCACATCACTGAGGAGCAAGTGAAGTTCCAGCACTCATCTTCACTGTTTCACATTCATCTTAACCGTGAAGACGAACACAGGAGCTAATATTCATGTGGGAGCTCTACTGGTTTGTTAGTTGCAGCCACAGGCCAGCCGTGGGTATGAGGCCCCTCTCTTCCCATTTGGCTGGATCCTAAGACCATCAAAGATCTATTCAAACAAACAAACAAAAAAAAGAGTTTGGCAAAAACCAACTGAAAGCATCCTGTGAGGGTCACTTGGCTTTATCAAGTTTATAATAAATAGTGATATAAATTTTATTATTATTTATAATTGTATGCTACATAGCTAACATAGCAATAAAACTTGTGATAAACTTATGACAAAAATAAACACGCATTTACATGTACACATATTTGTATACATACACATCCATGCATTTTTTCAGAGACCTGGTTGTTAGGTTCAGCAGCACATTTTAGGTACCAGCACACCTCTGTCTCCACCCCTCCCACTACCTGTGTGCCCATTGCACAGGCCCTGTCCTTTGTGGCAGTGACAGGCCGTCTCTTCCCTTCCTTTACTTTCCAATTCCACAGGACCTCAGAGGTGTGGACTAGAGGTCCCTCTGCCTCCTCTTCCCCTCCTCCCTTTCTTTCACTTGGAACATCTTTTTCAGTCTATTCTCTCCACTGTCCTGCCTCCCATCCCAGTTTGTAAACAGGTACCCTGGATAGTCAACCCCAGTGCCACAGAGATGTCATTTCCCAGGTTGGCGCTCAGCCCCAGCCCTGCCTGCCTGCTCGTGGCCTCTGGTACTGGCTGCTGACAGCCCTGGCCCTTGAGGATGTCAGGGGTGACTCGGTCTCCCCCCGCCTGCTGGTCTTTCCTAACCCCATCAAAGATAGCTCTGAAGCAAGACCAAGGGGTTGCCACGGCACAGAGAGGGGAGTCTGCTGGTGAGTGGTGTCCAAAGCATTGGGGACACAGCTCTGCGGCTCTACACGTTTCTTGTAATCACCATAATTGCAAACAACTTGTACAGCCTGTAGCAATTCTGTCACAAACACCACACACAAAGAACAGTACAGCATCCAGGCTGTACCCACCAGGAACCTCCAGGATGCAGGGGGCACATTGACCGAGACTTCCAAAGGGTGAGGAGGGGGCACTTGGGGGTAGAAGTAGCCATCCTGGCTGGGCTCGGTGGCTCACACTTGTAATTCCAGCACTTTGGGAGGCCGAGGAGGGCGGATCATGAGGTCAGGAGTTCCAGACAAGCCTGTCCAACATGGTAAAACCCTGTTTCTACTAAAATATACGAAAATTAGTCAGGTGTGGTGGCACATGCGTATAGTCCCAGCTACTCAGGAAGCGGATGCAGGAGAATTGCTTGAACCCAGAGGCAGTGGTCACAGTGAGCCGAGATCGTGCCACTGCACTCCAGCCTGGGAGACAAGAGTGAGACTGTCTCAAACAAACAAAAAAGTGGCAATCCTGTTTAAAGTAAATCATGAACTTAGGAGCAAGGCATGGCCTTAGAAGGAGACTCCAAGAGTTCGGTTCGGGGAGAAGTACAGGGGGAAGTTCCACTGCAGCGGGGCAAGATGGAGAAAGAAGCTATGGACGCTGAAGCTCTGATTAGTCCCCTGAAAGAGGCAACATTTCAGAAACACGGTCTAAAACACACTGGTCTGGAGCACACGATGAAGGAGAAGGAGACAAGTTCTCCTGCTGCTGGGAAATCAATTTAGGACTAAAGTACCCAATGAACCCCTAAAGATTACCCATGGTTTCTTGGGTAGGTATTATTTACCTAATAATAGTAATAATTTATTATTATAGCTACTATTGAGCTCTTACTATGGGCTTGGAACTTTTTATGGCATTGTGGTTATTTCTAATTTTTTATTATATTTTAAGGTCTGGGGTTCACGTGCAGATCATGCAAGATTGTTACATAGGTATACACATGCCATGGTGGTTTGCTGCATTCATCCTCCCGTCATCTACATTAGGTATTTCTCGTAATGTGGTCACTTCCCAATTCCCCTGCCCCCTGCTATCCCTCTCCTAGCCCCCCCAACCCCCAGCAGGCCCCAGTGTGTGATGTTCTCTTTCATGTGTCCATGTATTCTCATTGTTCAACACCCACTTATGAGTGAGAACATGCGATGTTTGGTTTTTTGTTCTTGTGTCAGTTTGCTGAGAATGATGGTTTCCAGCTTCATCCATGTCCCTGCAAAGGACACGAACTCATCCTTTTTTATGACTGCATAGTATTCCATGGTGTATATATGCCACATTTTCTTTATCCAGTCTATCATTGATGGACATTTGGGTTGGTTCCAAGTCTTTGCTATTGTAAACAGTGCCACAGTGAGAACATGTGTGCATGTGTCTCTATAACAGAACAATTTATCATCCTTTGGGTATATGGGATTGCTGGGTCCAATGATATTTCTATTTCTAGACCCTTAAGGAATCGCCACACTGTCTTCCACAATGATTGAACTAATTTACACTCCCAGCAACCGTGTAAAAGCATTCCTATTTCTCCACATCCTCCCCAGCATCTGTTGTCTCCAGATTTTTGTATTGTTTGGAATAGTTTCAGAAGGAATGGTACCAGCTCCTCTTTGTATACAGAATTTGGCTGTGAACCCAACTGGTCCTGGACTTTTTTTAGTTGGTAGGCTATTAATTGCTGCCTCGACTTCAGACCTTGTAATTGGTCTACTCAGGGATTCAGCTTCTTCCTGGTTTAGTCTTGGGGTGTGGTCCAGGAATTTATCCATTTCTTTTACATTTACTGGTTTACGTGCATAGAGGTGTTTGTAGGAATCTCTGATGATAGTTTGTATTTCTGTGGAATCAGTGGTGATATCCCCTTTATCATTTTTTATTGCATCTATTCAACTCTTCTCTCTTTTCTTTTTTATTAGTCTGGCTAGCAGTCTATCTGTTTAGTTTATCCTTTCAAAAAAACCAGCTCTTGGATTCATTGATTTTTTGAAGGGTTTTTTGTGTCTCTATCTTCTTAAGTTCTGCTCTGATCTTAGTTATTTCTTGTCTTCTGTTAGTTTTTGAATTTGCTTGATCTTGCTCCTCTAGTTCTTTTAATTGTGAAGTTAGGGTATCGATTTTATATCTTTCCTCCCTTCTCATGTGGTCATTTAGTGCTATAATTTTTCCTCTAGACATTATTTTAAATGTGTTCCAGAGATTCTGGTATGTTGTGTCTTCATTCTCATTGTTGTGAGTCTGATGGGCTTCCCTTTGTGGGTAATCTGACCTTTCTCTCTGGCTGCTCTTAGCATTTTTTCCTTCATTTCAACCCTGGTGAATCTGACGATTATGTGCCTTGGGGTTGCTCTTCTTGAGGAGTATCTTTGTGGTGTTCTCTGTATTTTCTGGATTTGATTGTTGACCTGCCTTGCTGGGTTGGGAAAGTTCTCCTGGATAATATCCAGAAGAGTGTTTTCCAGCTTGGATTCATTCTCCCCATCATATTCAGGTACACCGATCAAACATAGATGTGGTCTTTTCACATAATCCCATATTTCTTGGAGGCTTTGTTCATTTCTTTTCACTCTTTTATCTCTAATATTGCCTTCTCATTTTATTTCATTGAGTTGATCTTCAATCTCTGATATCTTTTTTTCTACTTGATCAATTCAGCTATTGAAACTTGTGTATGCTTCACAAAGTTCTCGTGCTGTATTTTTCAGCTCCATCAAGTCATTTATGTTATTCTCTAAGCTGGTTATTCTAGTTAGCATTTTGCCTAACTTTTTTCAACGTTCTGAGTTTCTTTGCATTGTGTTAGAACATGCTCCTTTAGCTCAGAGAAGTTTGTTATTACCCACCTTCTATAGCCTCCTTCTGTCAATTCATCACATTCATTCTCCATCCAGTTTTGTTCCCTTGCTGGTGAGGAGTTGTGATCTCTTGGAGGAGAAGAGGTGTTCTGGTTTTTGATGATTTCAGCCTTTTGTGCTGGTTTCTTCCCATCTTCATGGATTTATCTATCTTTGATCTTTGAAGCTGCTGACTTTTGGATGAGGTCTCTGAGTGAGTGTCCTTTCTGTTGATATTGAAGCTATTTCTTTCTGTTTTTTAGTTTCCCTTCTAACAGTCAGGACCCTCTGCTGCAGAACTGCTGGAGGTCCACTTTAGACCCTGCTTGCCTGGGAATCACCCACAGGGGCTATAGAACAGCAAGGGTTGCTGCCTGTTCCTTCCTCTGGTAGCTTTGTCCCAGAAGGGTACCTGCCAGATGTCAGCCAGAGCTCTCCTGTATGAGGTGTCTCTTAGCATATATGTGGGTCAGGGAGCCACTTGAGGAGGCAGTCTGTCCTTTATCAGAGCTCAAGTGCTGTGCTGGGAGCTCTGTTGCTCCCTTCAGAGCGCTGGGCAGGGACATTTAAGTCTGTTAAAGTGGAACTCACAACCACCTCTTTTCCCAGGTGTTCTGTCTTGGGAAGGTGGGGCTTTATTTATAAGTCCCTGACAGCCTGCTGCCCTTTTTCAGAGATGCAATGCCCAGCAAGGAGGGAGACTCGGGGATTGGGATTTTATGTCTCTACCAAAACAATGCAAAGAAGTAGTTATTATTATTTTTACTGTTATTGTTATTATTATCCTCACTTTTACAGAGGAGGAAAGAGACACAAAAAGATTAAAGAACTTGCTGAATGTGGCAGCTCTGCTGGAGACTGGACCCAGAGCCAGGCCTCTCACCCCTGCGAAGCATCACTCCTGCAGGATGGTCCTCACCCTCATCATTGCCATCCTTGTTCCTGACAGGCAGGAGCTCCTGGTATTGTTTTGCATGCTCCCCTTCTCCATCCCTTCTGCTGATTTTCTGAACATTGTGCAGTGGGCAGTGTGGTCATCTTCCCATGATGGAGATGAAGACCCTGAGGTCTGAAGAGGTGGCATGGTAAATGCTGAGACAGGTTGCAGGTTTGATGTGTTTCTCAGTAATCTGAAGCAATTGAGAAAACCATTGTCTTCCACAATGCCTGAACTAATTTGCACTCCCACGAACAGTGTAGAAGTGTTCCTATTTCTCCACATCCTCTCCAGCATCTGTTGTCTCCAAATTTTTTAATGATCGCCATTCTAACTGGCGTGAGATGGTATCTCAATGTGGTTTTGATTTACATTTCTCTAATGACCAGTGATGATGAGCATTTTTTCATATGTTTATTGGCCTCATATATGTCTTCTTTTGAAAAGTGTCTGTTCATGTCCTTTGCCCACTTTTGAATGGGTTTGTTTTTTTCTTGTAAATCTGTTGTAGTTCTTTGTAGATTCTGGATATTAGCCCTTTTTCAGATGGGTAGATTGCAAAAAGTTTTCCCATTCTGTTGATTGCTGGTTCACTCGAATGATTGTTTCTTTTGCTGTACAGAAGCTCTGGAGTTTAATTAGATCCCATTGTTGCACTCTTAATGTCCAATTTTGGCAAAATAAAAGACTGGTTCATCTGGCATTCCAAAGTAGCCCCAGCAGCTGATGTGAAATGCTGCTTGATGATGGGGGACTCCCAGCATCTGACGCCAGTGGTCTGGAGCCTCTGGGGCTGGCTCAGGATTCCCTCACTACACATCTCTTCCAGCCAAAGCACTTACCCAGGGACACCTATGCTGCTCACAAACATGAAGGACCCTCAAAGGTGGTGGCCTGCTGCTGCCCACTGAGTTGGGAAAATGCCTTCCATTACCCCTGACCGTGGATTAAGGGGTCTCAGATCCAGAGAGCCCTGAGTCTGGGCTGTACTTGCCTGCAAGGATGTGCAGAGGGAATGTCCCAGCCTTTCTGACTTCAGAGGCTATGGTGTCTCTACCAACTCTCTTTTCCAAACCTGCCTCTGGTACCCAGAGACATCAGGCTTTGACTGATGGAATATGACGGAATTGCCAACAGAAAATGGGCAGGGAGCCTGCAGGGCACGCAGTTCCCATCCCGGGAGGCAGGGCCGTGGTATGGAAAGAGTATGGTCTATGGAGAGACAGACCTCACTGGATCCTGGCTCTGCAGCCCTGGGGTTAGTATGTCTCTGCCTTGGGAATAATAACACCCACCTCAGAAGGATGATGTGGGAGCCGTGCCCAGCCTCCAGAGCCTGGCCCATGGAAGGTGACCCATAAACATCAGCTTCCATTTCCCCTGCCTGGTACTCTGGGCCTGAAGTACAGGACAGGCCATGGAGGCGAGGCTCTGTAGATGGAGAGAAGGAGCCAAGCAGCAGCCAAGGCTGGGAGGCCTCTGACACCTTGTTAGAACTCCCAGGTGCGACGGGGAACCCACTGCTCTCCTCAGCCCCAGAGGTGTCCTGAGGGTGCCAACCTCCATGTCTACAGCCGGCTTGACCCCAAGCAGCCTCTGGTAATGCCCCCACTGAGCTGCTTTGTCTGGCTTGGCCTGCTGGTGGGCACCCTCCAGCAGGTGTCCCAAGGACCAGCTCCCATCAGTGTCTGCAGGGACAGCCTGGAGTCAGAGCCTCACGGGGAGGGGAGATAGGCCATCAACCTGTGCTGAGTGTGAATGGGTGTCAAGCACCTTCACGAAGGTGAAGGCAATCCAGTCTCCTTCAACCACAGCCCCCTCTACCTTTAGATGCCTTCCTCACCCCGCCCTGGTCCCGTAGCCCCCGCCCCAGGCTCCCTTTTGCACAAAGCACTCCTGCTTAGTGAAGCTGCCCAGTTGCTTATAGTGCTGTCATGGGCCAGTCTCTGTCTCCATCCCAAGAGATGCCCCAGAATCTCCATCTCACCTTGGGATTGACCCACTGACATTCTTGCTCCTGCTGGTAAAATAAACGGAGAAATTCCTGCTATATAGTACAGAGGCCACCCCACATCAGGACACCAGGGCCTTGTGAAGGGTCCATGCAGCAGTCCTCTTCCACATTGACCCTGTGATGGCCTCTTCTTGGAAGCTTCCAGGTAGGAGAAGCAGGCAGGTGACAGCACTGCCAAGGATGAACCCCTGTCCAGATTTGTGAGCCAGAGCCCTGCGCCCACTCTCCTCCCCTCAGCCCCCTAAAAGGCAGACAATACACAGGGTGTCCTTGAGGTCTAGCCCAGGGTGGCTGTAGATAGGCTGGGGCTCTGATTCTCAATTTTTTCATCTGTGTAATAGCTATTATGTAAAACAGTCCTTCACTCCCAGCACTGTTCTTAGTTAATGTGTATGAAAATGCTTTGTAAACTGTAAAGCAACAGGTAGGCACCCATCAGAAGAAAAATATACAGTATCACTTCCTCCTCTGGTGACCATGGCAGACATTACTAATCGATCAAACCATTATTTCCCTCTGTATCTGGACAGAACCACAGTGTCCCCCAAATCACAATTTAGGCTGATGGTTCCCAGCTCTGGCTGCTCATTGGAACCCCTTTGCTGACTTTCAGAAGATACCAGTTAGTGCTTAGGCCCTACTTCCTGTACGTAGCCTTACTTAATTGGTTTGGAGTAGAGGCTTGGACACCAGTATTTTTCTAAGTTGCTGGATTATTTTTCAGCCTGTGTAAAGAGCTGCTACTCTTGGCAGCCATAACCAAATTACCATGTAGATTCACATGATGGCCACCTTGCCTGCTAGTCATTGTCATTATTTCCTTTCCCCAGAGCCCTCACTTGCTTCCAAAATTGTCCATCAAACCCTGCCCTCTCATGCTGGAACCTGTCAAGCTGATAGCTCAGGCCCCTGACATGGGCCAGTGCTGGGCTTCTGAGTCTCCTGCAGGAGGCTCCAGTCTCCAGCACTTTGTTTTGTGGCTTTAGAAAACAGAACCCAGAATAACCCTGTCCACTCAGGAGAACTGTGAGCCCTGGGGCATAAAAGGAGTTCTTCCCTCCCTCCGTAAATCTGTGTGATGAACCAGCAGCATCTAGAGAAACCTCCACCTCCACATTTGAGAATCTAGCCATTTCTTTTAGCCTCTCAACTGGAAAGTTCTTTCTGCTATCCAGCCTCAGTCCTTACTGTTGCAAAGGCAGGAGGTGTGCATGCTGCCTGCACTGAGGAAATGGCAATTTCTGTGCCCAGTACTGAACACACACACACACACACACACACACACACACACACACACACACGCTTCACCTTATCAACCAAGGGAGCAAACGTGTTGCTGAGTCTTGTTCCACTCACCCACCTGCTAGATGGCGATGCTGACAGGTTGATGACAGCCAGGAGTCTCTGGCTCCAACTACCTCCTGGGTGGGGGCTTTTGAGCCTTGCCCTAAGCCCCAGTCCCTACTCTAAATGTCCTAGATGTCAACCCAGACCATCCGTCCCTTC
Source organism: Sapajus apella (assembly GCF_009761245.1). Taxonomy (NCBI): domain Eukaryota; kingdom Metazoa; phylum Chordata; class Mammalia; order Primates; family Cebidae; genus Sapajus; species Sapajus apella. The sequence continues at coordinate 23,928,885 of NW_022436942.1, read as the reverse complement.
CTCTGGACCCTGTGTCTTCCTTTGCCATCACATTTGCTCTTCTTGACCCAAACCTTTGATCCCCCTCCAACCCAGCCCCATCCCCAGGCCTCCCTTCTCCTCTATGAAACTGAAACACTCTTCCTTCCCCCAAACAATGCCAATACTGTGGCTACTCTTGAGACTAGATCACTGCCCAGTCACTGCAAAGATGTTGGCTTCCCACCTGCCTGCAAATGCCCTATGCCTCCTACGCCTCCCCTGCCAGCCACAGATGACACAGAGCTGGCCTGAGGGATCTGTCTGTTCACTCTCCTTACAACCCTCATGAGACAGGACTGGCCATCACCATAGTGGTTCTGGAAGGTGGGACAGGAGTATGTCTGGGGCAGTGCCAGCTGCACAGTTACCGAAATGCATAGCTCACCTCCCACCCTTGGCAGGACCCCCAGCTCACTCCCCCCTACTCCAGCCCCAACTTCCAAGACTTGTTACTTACCTTTCCATTAGAGAGGCCCAGAGTGTAGGACTCCCACCTGCTGACCCCCTAGGAGGCCAGGCCTCTGAGCAGTGAGGAAGCGCAAATACCTGTGCACTAAGCCCACCTTGCAAAGAGGTGCAGTCCCAGAAACAGGCAGGGTCAGGTCAAGAACACGACCATTTCTATCACTGGACACAGTGTGTGTGTGTCTGTCTGCTGAAGCCTGCCTGAAGCGAATACATGCACATGCTTTCTGGACTTCTCCTTTTCTCCCTCCCTGTCCCTCCTCCCTGACTCTGCTCCACACCCCATGTGCCTCCTGAAAATTTAACACAGGTGTATAGGCTGCATGGGCAGTGCACAATGATGTACGTGTGTGTGTGTGTGTGTGTGTGCGCTTCATGTGTTCATGAATGTGTATGGTGCATGCTCAAGTGAATGAATTGAGGTACATGTGTGTACTTTGAATACTCAGAGACCAAGCCATCAGATTGTGCTATTTATTGAGGATGCAACAGAGGAAGGCTGTTAAGAATGAAGGAAAAGTGAACAGTGCATGCTCTTCTCTGCTTCTGGGTGCAGGTGGAGAAAAAGGCCTTGAATTGCACTTGGTCCCACTCAGATCTGAGACTGAGCTGGACGTGGGGGTGGGGACTGGGCCACTCTTGGTTGCTTGTCCTTCAGCCCTTCTTTTCTTGAACACAGAGCCAGCTCCTAGCATAGGCAGGTGCTGTGCTAGGCCCCAGTGTGTGCAGGGTCTCAGTGGGAGATCCAGGGAGCTCAGTAGAATAGTTAGCAACTGAGCCAGAGGCTGGGCAGAGGAGGAAAGCTGGGAGCCAGGGCCTGGGCTGGTAGTGTAGCCAGGGGACCACAGCCAAGGAGTGAACAGGGAGTGTACAGGGAAGAATCTCACCAAGCGTGGTCATCCAGGCCTTCCCAGGCTCAGGAAGACACAGGAAGACACAGGCTGAGAGAAGTGGGTGGCCAAGGCCAGTGCCAGGTGTACAGGAGCAGGACCAGCAGGGTGCAGATGGAGCTGATAGTGGGCTGTGGGAACTACAGTGTGGGAGCCGGAGCCGGGTCACGGGACTAGGCGGGGCCCGGGGCATAACTCTCTACCGACTGGCTTTCTTGGAGGGGGCGCTCAGGCTGGAACCCTTCCCCAGGGTGTCTTTGTAATCACTGGTACTGCCCCAGCTCCTGCCCTCCCCGCCTCGCACACTGCACACTCCAGAGATGCAGCTGCTGCTGTTGGCCACGTAGCCGCCGCTGACCGTGCTGGGCCGGAAGCCATAGCCACTGCCGCCACTGGTGCTGCTGATGATGGCTGCAGAGGGAGCCGAGGCCAACACCCACTCAGGCAGAGAGCTGGAGAGGCCTCCTTTCCCCAGGCAGACAGGGCTCTTTTTGGAGTAGTTGAGGGGGGAGGCGCACAACCGCTCCCTCCCCCTGGGGAGAATATACCAAAGACAGCTTCCCTCGTGCTCTGTCCTTGGCTTGCTTGGCTTATACCCAATCTGGCTGAGTCTTGCCCCATGAATGCCCAGAAGCCCAACTCCTTTGTCCAGACACCAATACTCCTACCCGTCCTCCTGAACACCCACCCACTGCCTTTTCTATTAGCCTTTGTGCTAAACTTCCCAGCCTCCAACCTCTCCCTCCTGCTAGCTGTCCCACAGCAGGCATCTTTCGGAAGCTCTGGTTTAACTCTTCTAGTCCTGCTAAGCAATGCAGTGAGCTGATACTGCCAGCTTGACCCCTGAGACCCCTCATTCACTCATTCCCTCAGCCCTCCCTACTTCCCAAGCCCAGGTCTGATTGCAGTTTGCAAACCTGGCTCCCTAGGCCTCACACAGACCCATGCATCATTTTTCTGCAACATGACCCCTTTGTTTCCCCATGAAATAGCTTTCCCTTGCTGCCATCCCTGGGAACAGAAAGTTGGAGGGATAAAGATGAAGGAGGCTTGGGCTGGGAGTCAGGAGAACTGATTCTGGCCATGGCTCTGCCGCCTGGCTTTGTGATCTCAGGGAACTGTTTCCCTTTCCGGTCCTTAGATCCCTCATCTACACACATAGGGTGTCACTACGGTCCTTTCCAGTCTGCATTTTAAAATTTTAGGTCAAAGTATACAAATACTTACAGATGCTGACAGGGGAGGGAAATTCTCCTGACATCCTGTTAAGGAGAGAAATCAAATAAGAGAGAGGTCATCCAGCTCACAGTCTCTTCAAAGCTTCTGCCACCATCAGCCTGATGTGGGTTTTTGAACCCAACAGGCACCTGTGCAAATCCCAGAGCTTCTTTGAGGCAAGCAGAGCCTGAGAAATTTTGGAGGCCACCCCCGAATCTTTGGGGTAACCAGACAACAACCCTAGACAAACAATAGTTTACAAGAGGTGCACACGTGGGGACAGTGCAGCTGCCTCCCACACACCAGCCTGCCCATCCCTGCAGAGCCCTGGGGAAGGTGGGGTGGCTGCCCTGGCACACCTCCGACAAGCCCATGTTGTACATGGACAGATCAGGAGGAGCAAACAAGAATGCCTAATAGAGTAATGGGGTTTTGCAGGGAGCAGGGCAGTGGATGTTTCCAGCGTGCCCGGGAAGAATGCGTGAATCTGCATAGCGTATGACATCTCACAGGGCCTGCCATGAAGCAAGCTCTCACCGTCTGTTACGAGTGGATGCTCTTGTCCACTCACAGCAGTATTATTAATTGCTATCACTGTTTCTATCCTCACCACCCCATCACTCCCTAAGAGCTCGTCTCCTCTGGATTATGTTAGGCTTTCTCCTTTGGGTCTTCCCTAACCCCTGGGGCCCTCCTGCCTGGGAATGCCCCGCCCACCTGCACTCCTCGCCCTCCAGCAGTTTGCGGTAGGTGGCAATCTCCATGTCCAGGGCCAGCTTCAGGCTCATGAGCTCCTGGTACTCGCGCAGCATCCGTGCCAGCTCCTCCTTGGCCTGGTGCAGGGCGCCCTCCAGCTCGTCCAGCTTGGCCCGGGCGTCCTTCAGGGCGCTGTCCCCCCGCTGTTCGGCGTCGGCGATGGCCGTCTCCAGGTTGGAAGCCTAAGAAAGGAATTGGTGAAGTCGGAAAACTGGGAGGAACCACTGCAGCCATCCACATCCACATCCCTCTGGGTCCTCAGAGTGGGGCAGAGCAGCCCACCCCCACCCTACACACCACCACACTTCTCTTGCAGCCGGAGCCCCTTCTGGGGCTGGCGTGTCCCTCCTTAGCTCTAGCCCCATTCTGTGTTAGATTAGATGTGTGGGTGATGGAAATGACTCAGCCCTGCCTTCTGAACACCACTTGAGTTCAGTGTAAAGACATGTATTCAGCCATACTGTGCCAAGGGCACAAAATGAGTGACAGCAAGATTGGCTTTCTGCTCTTGAGCCATAGGTCTGGGAGGAGAGATGGTTGAATATACTGCAGCAGGTGCAAGGGCAGCAGCTGCCCAGGAGCATGACGCCACAGACGAGGGGGACAGGGAAGGACACACCCCAGGAGCAACTGTTATTTGGCAAGCACTTAGTGTATGCCAGCGCTAGCTCAATACTGCACATACTGTTGACATAACTCATTTAGTCCTTGCAACACCCTGTGAAGTGAGCAGAAGTCACAAAGGTCCAAGGTCACAAAGCAACTGTTGAAGCCCATGGGAGAACAGAAGGAGCACTGGGCTAGGAGACCAGAGACCTTGGTCCAGATCACAGCTCTGCCACTTACCAGCTGTGTAACCCCCTTATCCTCTCTGAGCCTCAGTTTCCTCATCTATTACAACAAGGAGGGCAGCTGTTGCCTCTCAGGGTGTTGGTGAGGATGACGTGTGACAGAACAGTAGGCGCCGCTGCCATTGTTGTCATATGTGTACCTGCTGTGTCTCACCTACAAGCTGAGGTTGCCTCCTATATTCCTGGGAGCAGTCCCTCTTCAATCCTTAACAAGGCACCTTAATGGGTGCTCCCTGAGTCCATGTCTCCATCTCAATCATGAACTCCACAGATGCTTAGCAAGCTGTGACTGTGTGCCAGGCACTGTGCTAGATGGTGGGGAAACAGGGCACAAAGCAGCCAGCTCCCTGCCTCTTTTCAGTCTGGTGGGGCTGGGGGAACAGGCAGTGTCAGTACTAACACAGAAAGTGTGACAAGTACAAGGAAGCACAGGTGCCAGGAGGGCACATCACGGGGGGGAGGTCCTGCCAGTGCTGAGGAGGCTTCCTGGGGAGAGGCTTCGAGGCCAAGGTCCTTGGAGTGAGCAGGAGATGAATAGCCCCCAGGGGTGTCCTGCTCCAGGCAGGACCTCATTGAGGCAGTGACCTCATTGGCCTCCTCTCTTCTCCCAGGCAGCGACCTGGGAGGCCGATGTTCTCGGCAGCCCGTCTCCCCTCCACTCATGCTCCCTTGCACTTGACCACAGGCCAAGGCCAAGACGCCCTCACCTGCTTCTTCACGTTCTCGATCTCTGAGCGGATTCTCTGGATGAGCCGAGTGAGCTCCGAGATTTCATTCTTGGTGTTTTTGAGGTCATCCCCATGCCGGCCAGCCGCCAGCTGCAGCTCCTGGAACTGGGGATCCCAAAGCACAGAGCCATGAGCATGTTATGGGAGTGCATGTATCTCGAGGGCAGAACACAACAGACTTACCAGGGCACTGCCTCTATTCTGGATGCAATCGGGCCCCATCTGCTGCCCGCTGGTGTCACCCTCCCTGTCCCAGCCTCAGCCCAGCTCACCTTGGTCTGGTACAGGGCCTCGGCCTCGGCCTTGCTCTTCAGGGCGATCTCCTCGTACTGGGCGCGGACCTCGTCGATGATGCTGTCCAGGTCCAGGTTCCGGTTGTTGTCCATGGACAGGATGACGGACATGTCGCTGATGTGGGACTGGATCTGAGCGATCTCCTGCAGGGAACACAGGGATGGCCTCTTGGCTCAACCACCGTCGGAGCCCAACCACCTCCCCAACACAAGATGAGCAAATGCTGAAGATGCCAGCTTGGAGGCTGGAACCCGGGGCTTTTGCCTTCCAGGGCTGTTTGCTTTGGGGCAAGGCAAGTCCCCTGCTGGGCCCAGACAGATTCCCATTGCCATAGCAAAGGCCTGGCCCATTCCCTTTCTGCTTGGAGGGTGGAGACTGAGGCTGATGTGAGAGATGGATGGCTAACTGGGGGGTCTCACTGAGGGCTGGGGCCTCCATGTCTCTTGCAGCCCATAGAATAGAGTTTAACCCACTAGCCTCCCCCAGATGAATGGAGTGGACAGACAGACTTACGGCTTCAAAGAGACACCTGAAGAACTTGATCTCCTGGTCCATGGATTCCACCTTGGCCTGCAGCTCCACCTTATTGGCGTAAGCCGCGTCCACATCCTGAAAGACGCCACCACCATCCTCTGTCACAGCTGGTATAGCCAAGAAACCAGCACCCATCCCTGCCTGGGTTCCTTGTGTGGGGAAGGAGTCATGCTCTTCTCTTCACTTTGCTATGGGAAAGGAGATAAAGGAGCAAAGGCCCAGCCCACTTCACCCCGAGAATCTGTTCCTGCAGTAGGAACGAAGTGCCTGTGGTGTCCGTGCTGGGTCCCGGGGCTGCAGGGGAGACTCTCAGTGGTGTCCTTTGTTATTCTTCTCCGTGTTCAAACCACAGCCACCTTGGATATGCAGTCAGGTGTCCTCTCACTGGCACCCTCCCTGCCTTTTCATTCCTTTTCCTGTATTGTCTTTCATCAAGCTTTTCTCTGCCTTCACCTCACTATTCTTGAATCATTTTGCCTCAGGGTCTAGCAGAGCACCTTGGCAGGCTCCGCTCCCCCAGGTCCCAGGCCAGCCGCAGACTCAAGGCCTGCCTTCCCCTCACCTTCTTGAGCAGCACAAACTCGTTCTCTGCCGCTGTCCGCTTGTTGATTTCCTCCTCATACCTGTGGGAATGCAAGGGCTTCCCGGTTAATAACTCACTGAAAGCCCTTGCTTGTACAGGGCAGAGCTTGAGCAAGGAGCAGTGTGCCCATCAGAAGGTACGGGTGCTGGGGGCCACAGGGTACTGGGCAGGAGTGAGTGGGGGAAGGCTTCCTAGAGGAGGGAACATGCTAACCAGTAAGAATGAGACTATTGAAGATCGAGCTTGGCAAATGAGGAAGGAGCATATGAAGCGAATGCCCTCTGGGACTCTCGGAGGAAGCAAGAGAGTGAACCTGCTCTCCCCAAATTTGAGTACAGCTTTACAAATGACCAACTGCTCCAATCTGTGTTTCTTCAGTGACCCCTGAGAGCAGTCTTGGAGCCAGATGCACCTAACTGTCCCGTTACATGAGAGAAGAACATGAGGGGTTTCCCCAGGCATCCCCTAAACCCAGAGCGAGAGGTCACCCTCTGCCCACTGCCCAGCTCACCGGGCATTTGTCCTAATAGTAGGGCCAGAGGCTGGAGGAACAGAAAACTAGTTCCAGAGTGTTGTTGGGGTGATTCTGCTTGGTATGACCAAGAACAATGCCCCCCATCGACCTCCAAAACATGAAGCTGGGTGACTGCCAGGGGTCCCTCGGAGGGACAGGGGGCTCCTGCTGCTCACCTCTTCTTGTAGTCCTCCACCACGTCCCGCACATTCCTCAGCTCCGAGTCCAGCCTCACCCTGTCCCCGGACAGCGTCTCCAGCTGCTTCCGCAGGTTGCTGATGTAGCCCTCGAGGATGGGCTCCAGGTTGTTCCTGCAGTTGTTCAGGTCCAGCTGCTGCAGCAGCTCCCACTTGGTCTCCAGCACCTGGTTCTGCTGCTCCAGGAACCGCACCTGGAACCCAAATCCCGGAAACTGCTGAACCCCCGCCGCAGCAGTCACACGCGTCTCTCACAGGGCACTGTGCAAAGCCTCTACCTGCACTTTCTCCTCACTAGAGCAGAATGAGGTAGGAAACTCTTTACCCTCTGCGGTGGAGAGAAAATGGAGACACAGAGCAGCTTAGCCTCTTTCCAAGGCCCAACAGTTTAAGAAGCAGTGGAGCCCGAAACTGAACCTAGACACGTGTCCCTGTAACACATGCATCCAATCACCCAGCACCCACCATGGCCGACCAGCTCAGGGCATGGGTGTAACTGAAAATACCAGCAGAGAAGCCAAGATAGGTCCATCATTTTGGACAGTTGACCATCTTAAAGAACAAAGTCTGCTCTTCATTTCCGGGCATGTCAGAGCTCAGTAAGCCTTGGGCCAAGGACTTCTAGGTATTTTAAATGCCTGCAGCAGGCCCCAGCTTTATCATTGCTCATAGCTTCTCCTCTCCCTCCTTGGTCCTGCTCCTCAGAACCATCTTCTCTACAACAAGCAAGGTACATGGAGCACGATGGACGGATGGAGCTCCTGGTCCCATTGCAGGCCCTCACTGAGCCGGGAAACTGACCAGGAGATCTCCATACATAACGTCTTGTTCGGTTTGGGGGGGCACAGCGTTTAAAATGTAACTTCCCTTAATCTACATGAGCACAGCTACTGCTTGAATAAGGTTGTCTTCCCCCAAATCAGAAACACAAGACACGGGAAAACTACCTAGGATTCGGTGTCAAGATAGACGTATCCCCTGAAAATTTGTCTCTAGACCATCATCCAACATTTGGTCTGGTTTAACCAATGCTGAATTTTTCACATGATCTACAAGACTGAGCATTAACCACAGACTAAACCCTGAATCTGAGACACCACCATACACATCTGCACTACTGAGCACATCTGGGTTACCAAAATACCCGTCTTCCCTGGCTGCCTGAGGCTAAGGGACTGAGCTTCTCGGGAGACTAAAATGATTTGGGAACTGTCCAAGCCTTTCAGCCTCCTTTCCCTCCCTCTGGGCAGGACCATCTTTATAAAAAAAGATGCGACTGTCCTCATGTTCATCTTTCTTGCCATATCTCCAGACTTTATCCCTGCATAGGTTCTGACCAGCTGAGCCAAGAATCAGTCCACTCCCATCCCCCAGACCCCACTTCAGAACACTTTGATCTTCCAGATATGAAAAGGCTTAGAAGCGTAAGAAGCCACAGAGCCAGTCCTAGCCCCTGAGGCTGAGCCGAGGGCAGCAGGGACCCCTCCAGACAGGAAGCCTGAGCTGCAGGAGCTGGCTAAGCTCTGATGGCCAGATGACCGTCTCGACCACGGGCTTTGTCCTGGGTGGACCCGCCCTTGGTGCCTGACTGTCACAGAGCCAACACAGCCCTCCAGCCTCCTCCTCTGGGTTTGGAGGTAAGAGGCTGAGGGTCCAGCCTCACCAAAAGGAGACTTGACCAGAAGAAGGTACAGAGAAGACAAATAGACTTGGGAATGGCATTTACCGCCATGCCTTCCGTGACTCATAAAATAGGGATAATCATTTCTTCTCTGCCAGAAGTTGGGGGCCTGTCTGGACTGTGTCATCTCATCAGGTCTCTAGACACCTTTGATTCCTCCCCCGAGCATCCCTCCCCCACCTTCCAGAGATAAGAAATGAGAGTCACAATCATGATCATTTTTTGAGTATTTAGTGTGTGCCAGGCTTATGACAAGACCTCCACTTGCATTTTCTTTTATAAACCTGACAACAACCCCAAGACGTAGGTAATTATCTCCATTTTAGAGATGAGGAAATGTAGGTGCAGACAGGCAAATAACTTTCCCAGAGCCACATAGCTGGCCAGAGGCAACGCGAGAGGACAGTGGAGTCCCCTTCCCCGGCGCCCTCTTCTGCCTCTTGAGAAAGTCCTTAACCGACTGGAGCAAATGCCCATGGCAGACACCCATGAACCAGAGGGCTTGGAGCGGCCCCTCCCTGAGGCTTCTGACCTGTCAGGCAAGTAACTAGTGGGCAGGACAGCATCCCATGGGAGGAGGACAGCCTTCCCTGCTTGCTCTGGGCCAGAATCTCTCACATAGGCCTTTTCTGCACACAGCCTGCATAGTCTTCAGGCCTAACAATGGCACCAAGCTAGCCCTCGAGAGGAAGGACCACATCTCTTGCTGGGAGCCCTGAGAAGCCTCTGCCAGTAGAAATTGACCTGCCTCTGTTTTCCTTCTGGACAGACAACACAGAGAACCTTATACAGGTCACCCTGATGATGGGATGTACCTCCCTTGTCCACAGTAAAGGCCTCCTCACATCTAACCTCAACCTCTCCTACTGTAACAAAATCTTATGTTCCAAGAAGAGAAGAGGAAGGCTGCTCACAGGTTTCCCAGGTCCTAGCAGACCCACCTTGTCGATGAAGGTGGCGAACTTGTTGTTCAGCGCCTTGATCTGTTCTCGCTCCTGGGTGCGCACTTTCTGGATCTCAGGGTCCAGCTCCACGTTGAGGGGAGCCAAGAGGCTCTCATTGACGGTGACCTGGTGGATGCCTCCAGGTGGGCATACAGTTGGGCACACAGGCCCCAGGCCCACACTGCCAAACATGCTGCCAGCAAAGCCGCTGGCCCGGCCCCGGCCAAATCCATAGCCTCCGCTCTTCCCGCTGCCACTGGCCACATTGAAAGAGATGTTCCGGGCACCCCCCAGGCTGTAGAGGCTCCGGCTGCCAAAGCCCCCACTGAGCCCTTTGCCCCCTGCCCGGAAGGAGGATGAGCTGCCCCCTGAGAGCACAGCCGAGCAGCCACTGAAGCCCCCCTTGGTAGCAGCTCCTGACTTGCAGGTGAATTGGCGGCTCATGGTGCTGGTGGAGACAAAGCTCAGATGCAGAAGGGAGGAAGGCAAAATCCCACAGAGGTTCTGCTGGTTGCAGTGAGGACTGGCAGGTGCCTTTATATGTGCTTGGCACTGGGGCTTGCGGATGGGCAGTCAAGAGCTTAATTCGTGGGTTTGGTTTGCCTGGGAGCAAGAAGTCATTTTCTCTATGCTGAGCCAGAGATCAAGCCCTCCCCACCTCTGAAACAACATGAAACCTTCAAATTGCTGGGTAATTTGAAGCTTTGCTCATGTAATTTGGGTCTTATCTAATTAACCTGCTGTTATAAGGTAATTTGCCCCAGGCCCAAGCCTCTCCAGGGGGATGTCACTGGCTCTGCACCATCCCTATCCTGATTAATCTTCTCTGGGTTGTTGGCTTCCTCCTGGAGATGCAGAAGGTCCATCTTGTCTTCAAGATGGACTTTCCTGGACAGTACAGGACACTGGGTAGAGTACCTGGGCCTCCAACCTCTGTTCTCCTCCTTCCTAGAGAGGGACTGATGGTTGGGCATCACCCCTCCCCAGGCCTCCGGAAAACATGACCCACAGAGGGCAGCTGCTCTCACTCACGGGGTATGAGGGGTGGGGTGACCCTCTCCCCTCATGGATGGGACAGGAGCAGCCCAGGCCAGAGCCAACCTTGGGCACATGGGTGCTCCATGCTTTTGCAGGTCCTCTGGGGACCTGGCTGTCCTCCCTTCACCCCTCTCAATCACCCATAATAAAGCAGGCTGGAGGCTGCACTGCGGACAAGCCCTCCAAACACAGGAGAAAACGAGGAAGAGAAAAGGAGGATGGAGTTGGGGCAGGTGGCTGAGAAATTCGGGACTCCAGTGGAAGGAGGTACAGAAAGGACAAAGAGAGGCTTGCCCGTGGCCTGGAGGGTTACGGAGATTCCCGGGTGGTCTATTTCATCATTTCTGTCTCTCCTCCAATGTGTATCTGCTAATAAGACTAGGAACAACTCGAGGACAGTCATCATCTTTTCAGAGTTCAAATAAACTGTTATCAACATGAAACTTAACTCCTATTGCATCTCTCCCAGCCCAAGTGGGCCAAGAACCAGGCTGGCTGGGGCCCTCCCCAGGAGTGCAGGCCTCCGTGCAGACTCAGCCTAGAAAGACTGTTTATAAAGTAGATATATTGACTATATATATAGTCAGTCTCTATAAAGGTATCTACATATTTATAAAGACTACTTAATTTTTCTGCAATGAGGGCGACCCAGTAAGCACGATGTCATTCTACTCCAAACAGTCCTTTGATGCCAGCCCCAGAGACTCTTCCTGCGTCCCCTGCATCCCGGCCACTGGCTCCTGTGATGGGCCCCAGCTACTCCCATGATCGCCTTTGCCACTGTGGCCCTATTCAGCCCAAGGCAGCTCTGTCCCTGGAGATCACCCTCGCCCAGAGATCCCTGCTGGAGCCCCGTGGGTGAGCTGCAGTGCTTGGCTGGGTGAGGCACAGGAGGGAGGAAAATTTGGAGACAGGCTGGTTTGGGGCTCTCTCTCATGTTGTTTAGGGGAAGAGCCTGGACTCCAGTCCCTCCCCATCTTCTGCATTCCTTCCTCTACTCTTGCCCCTGCCGTTTTGTCTTCTTCATTCTTACTGAAACCACCAGAATGTTTCTCCCCCTCTTCTTTCTCACCTTCTGTCTCCATCCCTCTTCATCCCTCTCCTCCATCTTCCCTCCATCCTTCCCTCTCAGCCTTTCACCATGTCTTGTTCTGTCACTTACCCAACCTGCTCTCCTCCAGAGGTCTTCCTACACCCACACAGCCCAGATCTGAGCTCTCCTCACCTCCCTCGGCTCTGACACATCCTTAGCATGTGTTGGAGGGGCTGTGACTCTGTGACAGCTCCCATGGGGCCCCTCTGAAGCCATGTCACATGTCATCTTAGTTTTTCTTTGTAAGGCGAGTACAGTCTTCTCCAGATTAGAGACCACCTAGTGCACTCTGAGATGGAGCAGGGACCCCCTCTTAGGGGCCTACATGGATATAAAGGAAAACCTTGAGTTCCTTCAAGGGAAATTCTGGTCACCTTGCTACCCCAGAGAAATAAATAAGCAGTTTGACAAGCAAGAAGGTAACAGTAGCCTAAAACAATAGCCAAGAAAGCTAGAATCATGGGATGTTTGGTTCCCCTCCAGAAACTAAAGATAGCATCTTAACATATGTCCCTGAGTTGTTTGCCAGGAACCCAAACCCCACCAGAAGGGATGCCTGGGCGCACAGACCTCAGATAAAGGGACTGGACACTGACCACCACTCTTTGTTCGAAATTTCTTCCAAAGGGGCCTGGGGAATGTCACACTCACAACCCAGAGCTAACATTATTTTCTGCTGACCCCAAATTTTTAAACAAAGCTTCTCTTCCTTAACCAATTGCAAATCATAAAATCTTTGAATCTGTTTATGAGCTGTAAGTTCCCACTTTAAAACATCCTGACCGAACACTGCATGTTCTCACTCATAGTAGGACTTGAACAGTGAGAACGCATGGACACAGAGAGGGGAACAACACACACCAGGGCCCGTTGGGGGGTGAGGGGTGAGGGTAGGGAACTTAGAGGATGGGTGAATAGGTGCAGCAAACCACTATGGCACAAGTATACCTATGTAACAAACCTGCATGTTCTGTACATGTATCCCATTTTTTTTAGAAGAAATAAAGAGAAAAAAAGAAGACATCCTGCCTTTTTAGGCCAAAGTCAATATGTAGCCTTCATGTATTGAGTTTTGCCTATAACTTCTGTTCTGCTGAAATTTATCCAGCCTTTAAAACCTCCGATATTTAAGCCATGGGGAAGGTTAGGACTTCAGCACTAGTTGCCTGGTCCTTCTTGCTTGGTGCCCTGCAAATAAACACCTTCCTTGGCCAGGCGCAGTGGCTCACATCTGTAATGCCAGCACTTTGGGAGGCCAAGGCGGGCAGATCATCTGAGGTCAGGAATTCGAGGCCAGCCTGACCAACATGAAGAAACCCTGTCTCTACTAAAAAAATACAAAATTACCCGGGCATGGTGGCACATGCCTGTAATCCCAGCTACTTGGGAGGCTGAGGCAGAAGAATTGCTTGAACCTGGGAGGCAGAGGTTGCAGTGAGCCAAGATTGTGCCATTGTACTCCAGCCTGGGCAACAAGAGCAAAACTCTGTCTCAAAAAAAAATAAAAATAAAAAAAAGCACCTTCTACCACTGCAAACCTCGGTGTAGCTATCTGGTCTTACTGGGCCAGGCAAGTGGACTCCAATTTGGTTCTGTAACTCCTGCGTCCCTCCCACCCTTCCTTTCTTCCTTTGGTGGATTTCTGCTGAGTGCCTGCTGTATGCCTCTGTCATGCTCATGACACAGGAGTTGGTGGTGCACACTGACGATTTGAAGGTTTTCTGGAGCTCTTCAGTTTGGTCCTCCACTTCTGACTCTGCTGGCTTCATTTCTCAACATGTGTGGCAGAGCCCTCGCCCGGCCTTCAATGTCCCTGGTGCTACTGCTGCAGCCACCCTGACCCATCCCACAACCTCCTTCCTTGCTGCTCCCTGCCCCAGCCAAGGACATCTGATCCAATGGCCCCATCTTCAACTACCTCCAAAATTTTGCCAAGCTCTTCTTACTCATCCTGGAACCCCTTCTCTCCCCATCTCCTCTGACCCCAATCCCACTGCTCTTCTGAACTCCTGCTTAAAACCCTGGAATCTGCAGTCTTCCCTCCCCAGCGTCCCGATTCCCCTGCCCATGGAAACCCGTGTGCAGGTTGCTGTTTCCTAGGCCTGGGAGCTGGGTCCTGGGGAGGGTCCCATGTCCCCAGGCAATGCTACCCTCTGTGCCTTCTGTCAGAGCCTCTGAACACCCAGGACCAGCCTCTGAACACCCCCCTCTCAGGTGTGGGAGAACCAATGAATAGCCCCTTGTTGGAGAAGCAACACAAAGAGCAGAGCGGGGCATCTTTAGGGAGCTTACAGGCCTGTATCCACCTGGAGTGACCCCAGGTTGGCACCCAGGCTGTAGGGATCTGAACTCCACGCCACCACCCAGTAGCACAGCTTGCTTGGTCTCTCTAAGCCTCAACTTCCCCCGCTGTAAATGGGATAATAAACTTCTGGTGGGATAGTAGGGATGATGACACATGTTAACCCATATAGAGTGCCTACTTTATAAAACACATACTTAATGTCCCAGAAATGTTAACGACTGAAAGCGGAGAGCACAGCAGAACTGGCGAAGCGGCCTGTCCTCTCCTCTCTCCGTTCTCTCCTGTGGACCGGCATATTCCCATACAGAGTCATCTGATGTTGGATGTGGCTATAAAACCAGAGCCAGGGGGAAAGAGTAGAGTTCCTAGAGGCCCCAGGAAGGGAGTGGGGTTCCTACAGGCCCCAGGCCCCAAAAATCTATCGACTCAGACCCTCCTTGATATTGGAAAATTTACCATTAAAAATAAAAATAGTAGACTGGGTCTGGTGGCTCATGCCTACAATCTCATCACTTTGGGAGGCTGAGACAGGTGGATCATTTGAGGTCAGGAGTTCGAGACCAGACTGGCCAACATGGCAAAATCCCACCTCTACTGAAAATACAAAAAAATTAGCCAGGCGTGGTAGCGTGAGTCTGTAATCCCAGTTACTTGGGAAGCTAAGACACAAGAATCGCTTGAAGCCGGGAGGCGGAGATTGCAGTGAGCTGAGATCACACCACTGCACTTCAGCCTGGGTGACAGAGTGAGATTCTGTCTCAATAAATAAATAAATAAATAGGCTAGGCGCAGTGGCTCACACCTGTAATGACCCGACTTTGGGAGGTCAAAGCGGGTGGATCACCTGAGGTCAGGAGTTCAAGACCAGCTGGGCCAACATGGCAAAACCCCCATCTCTACAAAAAATACAAAAGTTAACCGGACATGGTGACATGTGCCTGCAATCCCAGCTACTCAGGAGGCTGAGGCAGGAGAATCACTTGAACCCAGGAGGCAGAGGTTACAGTGAGCTGAGATCACACCATTGCATTCTAACCTCTGTGACAGTGAGACTCCATCTCAAAAAAAATAAAAAATAAACATAACAGCCACGATGTAGTAAGTGCTAGCCAAGTACAAAACTCAGCAGGAAGCATTCTACGAATATTATCTCAGATCTTTTGGTATTGATCTTTTTATCAAATATTTATTGAGCACCTACCAAGTGCTAAGGGGGCCATACAAAGTTTCCTGCCCTCAAAGGATTTAGTCTCTGAGTCCCTCCAAATGCAGGCACCCCTAGGAGAAGCAGCTCATCAAGCTATTAAGAAGTCATTAACACCTTAGCATGAATCAGATACCGGCCATTAGGCGTGAGACACCCAGTGTTGTTGATGAGGCTGGTGATAGAGGAGGAAGGAGAGCTCCAGACCTCCCACAGGAAGGGAGGGCCTAGGTGGGGCTCCTGGGGTGCCTGTGCTTCTCTGGAGGGAAAAAAGGATAGACTGAAGAAAACCAGGACAGGGCCACAGCTCATCAAGGGGACAAAACTCCCAGCCCCCCAACCCCGATTTAACTGAGATCTGGGAAGATTTAGGGATGGGAGGAGACAGCACTCCTGTTGGGGGAACCCCATGGCCTGGTGGGAGGCAGAATGTGAGCTGCCCATCTGGCTGTCTTTCTTTCATGCCCTCCATGGGAAGGGTCAGCTTTCCACGTGAGAATTGAATTCTGAGCAAACTTGGCCAGGCATGGACGTCTCCGGGCCAGTTATATCCATCTGTGAACCAGTCAGGAGAATGTGTCAGATCAGAGGATCAAACCCCCAAGATACCAGGAACATCTGGCTTGGACATTCAAGAAAGAATTAAATTGGCTTGCTGCGTTACATTTGTGTGGCTCTTGGTTTTATAGCCACGTTTTATTTGGCTTACACGTATAATTTGTAATTGTCTTTGTATTGTTGTTTCTGTGTCTGTGATGATGACCAGTTTGACACATTTGTGTGTGACCCCGTGGCTCTAATTTGTATCTTTCTGTCTCCTCTCAGTACTCTTGGGTCTAATAAGTCTGGAGAGAGAAGGCCTCCGAGAGCAAGGCAAGAAAACCGAGTACAATATAAGAGGGTATTTGCCGGGTGAGAGGAAAGGGGAATGCATAGATGTGGGGACACTAAATCCACAAGGGCTGCCTGGAGGATGAAGTTTGGATCCCAGTCTCTTAAGAGAAGAAGGCTTGGATGGACAGGCATGGAGGAATGAGGAAAACTGCCCTGGGTGGCAGGAGGCAGGGCATTTGAGAGGAAAAGACCCCCAAGGCTGAAGCAATCGTGAATAAAGGACGACTTCAGGTGGAGAAACTCTAGATGCCAGGCTGTGTACGTGATGGGGTGAGTGATGGGGAGCCACTGAGGGCTGCTGAGCCTGGGAGGGCCTGAGCAATCCATGTTTGAGGCAGCAGAATCCAGGTGCTAGGTGGGCAGGCTTGGTGGGGGCGGAGAGACGCTGGAGGCACTGAGAGAGGGGCAGGTGGTTCTCTGAGCAAATAATTGTCCCCAGAATTAGAGAGAATGAGCTGAGCTATTTGGATGACATCAGCCCAGGTCCTGCCAGCCCTCCTCAGCAGATGGACCCAGGAAATAACATGTCATCTGTGGATCCCCCAGAAGTCCCCCTCCTGGTACCCCCACATCCTCCAATGGTTTTAGATAGGCAGGGTGTTTAGCCCGAGCCAGCTGAGGGAGCACAGCCCCCGGGGCCTGGCTAAAACCCACTGCTCATTGTGGCGGTGAGGGGAGGACAGCTGGGCAGCATTTTTGCAGCTGCCAAGGCCAAGGGTGTGCCCATCCCAGAGGAACTGGGATATAAAGGACAGGAGGGCTGTCCTGCCAGGCACAGCTCCACTCCTATTCTGCCATATTTCTGACAGAGGGGTGTCATCTGGGGCTGCCCCTCTCCTCATCTCCTCCTCACTCAGCTCCGTGGCTGGGAGTACCTCCTTTGAGCTGTGCTCCAGCCCCATTCCAAGCCTCTAATGAAGTACATGGACTTGAGACCCTGAAGACCAGGGTCCCAGTCTTGCCTTGGCCACTCATAAGCCATGTGACTGTGGGCAGGTCTCCTACCTTCCTAAGCCTCTGTTTCCACATCTCTGAAAAAGGGGGTGTCAACACCTGCTCCACCTACTCCCCAAGGTGGTTGGGAGGCACCTTGTAAATAAGCATAATAGCGGCTATGGTAATGGTAGTAGTGGGTAACACACACAATGTGAATGCTGTGAGGCATTGTTTTGAGACCTCACGTGTGTTAATTCATTTAATTCTCACAACAGCCCCATGAGATAGGTACCATTATTGTCCCCACTTTACAGATGAAGATGCTGAGGCACAGGAAGTTAAGCAGCTTACTCAAGGTTGCACAACTAGAGGGTAGCTCAACCAGGATTTTTTTTGGCGGGGGGGGGGAAGAGTCTCACTCTGTCGCCCAGGCTGGAGTGCAGTGGCACAATCTCAGTTCACTGCAACCTCCACCTCCCAGGTTTAAGTGATTCTCCTGCCTCAGCCTCCTGAGCAGCTGGGACTACAGGTGCGCGCCACCACACCCGGTTAATTTTTGTACTTTTAGTAGAGGCAGGGTTTCACCATGTTGGCCAGGCTGATCTCAAACTTTTGACCTCAAGTGATTTGCCCTCCTTGGCCTCCCAAAGTGCTGGGATTACAGGCATGAACCACTGAGTCCAGCCCTCAACCGGAATTTGAGCCAGGGTTCAAACCCAGGCTGGCTGCAGTCTGTGCCCTTAGCCTTCACCCCATCCTGGCTTTCTCAAGTGTAAATGTCTAGTGCCGCCGCGTGTCCTATTCCCAGGTGAGCATGCCCACCTCTCACCCTCACCAGCTGTGGTCTCTGCTCTCTTCTGTCCCTTCGACACCCGAACCACAGTGTGAAAAGTTGAGCTCATCACTTTCTATCCCAAATGTGCCCTCCCATCGCATGAGTGCCCACACCCCCACTCACCCAGGTGCTCTCCACCCTCAAGAAGACATCTGCTGTCTCTTGAGCCAGTTGCTCTGCATCTATCATCACGGCATGGCCCAGGCTGCCCCTCATCCTCTCCCCTCCAGAATTCTGGCAGCAGCCTCTTGGGTGGCCCTCCCACCAGCCCACCCTACAAGCCCACGGTTTCCAGGATCAACATTTCACACACTCCTGTCCTCCTGTCACAACGCTCCAGCCAGCCACATCTGACCCCTTAGTCCCCTTTTCAGCCTTCTTTGCTCTTTTGAAGAAAATAGCTGTGATGTCAGGACCCAGGTGAGGACAGGGTGGGGATGCTTGTGAGGCTCTGACGTGTTTCTTACAGACAGCTTCCTTTTTCCTGACGTCATGCTCTGGGCTATTCTCTCAGCCTCCTGCCTACCGAGGTTGGCTTGTCTTACTTTTAAAGACACGGCTCCTCCAAGAAGCCTCCTGCATTCCCCTGGTTTCCACCACTTCCCTGTCAGGGTAGGCTGCACCTTTCTCCTGCTGCTCAGGCTCTGGACACATCCCTCCACCCTAAAATGACCAAAGGCTCCAGGGCTTGATGCATGAAGTGTGAGCATTACATGTCTTACCAGCTGACAGACATGTTCCAAGTCACGTCAGAAGATGTGTGTGCACATCTGTATGTAGATGACTGGGAGCAGAACAGGTGTTCAGCCATTATGAACACGGCTGTCCTGGTTGTCCATGGCCGACACCTCTGATTGTTAGTGCCTGATTGTACCAGCTGTTAAATGTTTTTAGCGTCTTTCATAGACATCAGCCTGTGAGCCTACAGGCTCATGTCTGTGCATGTGTACATGGGTTTCTGACGACAGTCCACCTGATAATGGGTCTCATCTTCTATTAGCTGTTGCTTTCAGACCTCCAAGTCTTCATTCTTCTCCATTAGTGGTTCCTAAGAGGGAGCTGATTGTCCCTTTTTCATATATTTTCAATATGTTCTTTTTCAATGATAGCCATAAGGGGAGGGAGGAATGCAGTGACTCTCAGCTGGTGACCAAGTGAGGGATTCAAATTCATTTGTCCATTCATTCAACATCTCTGAGACCATGAAAGCAGAAGTCATGACAGCTTAGACCTGAAAGAACATCCCTTCCCCGGGGCAGGAGGATGGCCAAGGTGACTTTTCAAGGTCACAGGAATCCATTTCAATATGACTTTCTCTACCAATGAACACAGATTGCTCAGTTAAAGCCTCATGCCATACCGAGTTTGGAACCTAGAGAGAATGTTTAGAAAAATCAGAAAATGAGAAGGTCAGAGGCAGAGGGAGAGGCATAGGAAGAAGCTGCAGGAAAGGGCGGATGAGGTTCCAGGAAACAGTGCACAGACACTGATTGCTGTCTTCTTTTGCATTCAGTGATTCATTCAACACTGGCTAAGCAGCCTCTCTGTGCCAGGCATTTGCCACATACAGGGATAGAGGACGACACCAGCCTGCCTTTGAGGACTTCTCAGTCCAGCAGATAGATCGGCCATTGCTGAGTCTTGTAGCTTTCATTAAATTCCAGGCAGAGAGAAGGTTACAGTGGCAATTGGGTTTTGTGCTCGCTTGCACTAATGAAGCAAGATGAGTGAGTCTGGGAACGTAAGCAACATTTTGAGTGTCCACTTAAAATCTTAATCCAAGTTGCTGTGCAGAGACCATGGCCCTGGCAAAGAAAAGAAATATTGCAGTTTGTTGACCTGGGTTGCTTCAACTCAGCAAGGGCTATGAGAGCCACTTGAGGCCACTGAGTGGCTCTTCATGACCAAAGTCTGAGACTCAGGTGGTTAGTTATGCAAGCACTTAATGAGCTGAGAGAGAGAGAGCCAGCGGTTGCCCTCAGCTGGGTGGCGGCCAAGTGTCCAGAGACATGGTCAGCTCTTGGCCATCAGAAGTCCAGCTCCCCCAGGCTTGCCTTGGCCAGTCAAATAGAAGGTAAGTGCTGTCTGTCCCCCTGCTGGCCCTGGACAACTATGTCTTTATGCCAGGTTGCTAGTTGCCATGTTGTAGGGAAGGCTGAAAACAAAGTCCAGGGATATGGTTTCTTTGGCCTTTTCTCTGCTACACTCTCGAATTTTATTTTTTACTGGGGTGAGATTCACATAACATAAAACTAACTATTGAAAGTGAACTATTCCGTGACATTTAGTATATTCACAGCATTGTGCAACTATAACCTCTACCTAGTTCTAAAACATTGTCATCGCCAGAAAAGAAAACCCTGTGCCCACTAGCAACCACCCCATCCTGCTTCCCCAACTCCGGCAACCACCAATTCACATTCTGTCTGCATGGATTTACCTATTCGAGACTTTTCATGTAAATGGAATTATATAGTGTGTGTTTTTTTGTTTGGCTTCTTTCCCTTAGCATAATATTTTTGAGACCCAACCACATTGTAGCATATATCAATAAGTCATTTCTTTCTATGGCTGAATGATATTCCATTGAAAGTATATACCACAATTTTTTTCCATAACTTGTGTGCCACATTTTATACTCTATTGTCTTAGAATTGTTTTATTTTTGTTCTGTGGACCTGTCCATTATAGCCCTAAATTGTCGATAAAAGTGATGTTTCCAAAAAAAAAAAAAAAGGTGTTTCCCCTTTAGCTATGGTGAATAGTGCTGCTGTGAACATGCGTGCGCATATGTTTGTTTGAGCACCGTGTTTTATTTTTATATATTTACTTACTTATTTTTGACAGGCTCTTGCTCTGCCACCCAGGCTGGAGTGCAGTGGCATAAACAGGCTCACTGTAGCCTTGAACTCCCGGGCCCAAGTGATCCTCCCAGCTCAGCCTCCCAAGTAGCTAGGTATGCATCACCATACCTGGCTTTTTTTTTTTCTCTTTAAGGGACAGGGTCTCCCTGTCTCCCTTGCCCTGGGTTGCCCAAGGACAACCTCCCTTGTCCAGGTTGGTCTCAAGCTCCTGGGTTCAAGCGATCCTCTAGCCTCCACTTCCCAAAGTGCTGGAATTACAGAGATGAGCCACGGGGCTCGGCCGTGTTTTCAATTATCTTGGCTTTATATCTAGGAGTGGAACTGCTGGGTCATATGGCAATTCTGTTTAACTCTTTGAGGAACTGCCAAACTTTTCCACAGAGGCTGAACCAGCTTACATTCCCAACAGCAATGTGTGAATGTTCACAGTTCTCCACAACTTCACCAGCGTTTATTATTTTCTGTTATTTTTATTATAAATCAAGCTAGTCGGTATAAATTGGTACCTAGTTACGGCTTTGGTTTACATTTCCCTGATGACTAATCATGGTGAGCATCTTTTCCTGGGCTTATTGACCATCGTGTATCTTCTAAAGAAAGTTCATTAAAATTACTTGTTCATTTTTAACTGGGATGTTTGTTTTTTTATTGTTGAGTTGCAAGAGTACTTTATATATTCTGGATACTGGACCCTTATCAGCTATATGATTTTCCAATATTTTCTTGATAATGTCCCTTACTGTAAAGAAGGTTTTTAACATTGAGGAAGTCCAGTTTATCTAGTTTCTCTTGTGTTGCTTATGCTTTGGGTGTCATAGCTAAGAATCCCTTGCCAAACCAGGGTCACAAAGATTTCCATCCACATTTTTTTCTAAGAGTCTGATGGTGTTAGCTCTCATATTTAGGTTGTTGATTCATTTTGATTAATTTTTGCGTGTGGTATAAAATAGAGATCCAACATTCTTTGGCATGTGGGTACCTCACTTTCTCAGCACCATTTGTTGAAGAAACTATTCTTTCCCCTATTAAATGGTCTTGATACCCATGTCAAAATGGCCATAGCTGTAAATAATTGAAATTAACAATCGCCTCTGGTCCTGCCTTTATGATGTCACCTCTTGGGCTCCAGCGGACTCTCTGATTCTGAAAGCAAAAGCATAGTCACTCCTGTGCATCTCTCAGCATTTTCATAAACCCAGGTGAGAGCAAATCCCTCCATTTCACAGGTGGGTAAGCTGCAGCCAGGGAAGTTGCTCCTTCTGCCCATCTCGGCCCGCTCCCCCATCAGAGGACACATCGTATCTCATCTGCTTAACCTTTCATCCCTGCATCCAGAGCCCTGCGCACGTGCGAGCATCACAGCCCAACACCACCAGCGCATGTGTGCCCAGCAGTCAGGGGCATGCTGCACAGCGGCCTTGAAAGAGGTGATTTCACAGAGGCTCATGTATTAATATTTCTCCAAAGGTTATTTCAGGTTGTGGGTCCCATTCCCTCTCTCACCTCAGCCCCTCTTACTGGGTCCCTCACTGGGAATGTGGTCTTTTGGGAAAGACAGAACATCAATGCTAGGGAACAGCCTTAAGAGTATCTGGTCCAAAGGCTCTTAACCTGGGGTGCATGACCCAGAGAATCCATGGATGGGCTGTGGGGATCTGTGAACCTCTGGATGTGCAGTTGGCTCTGTCCACATTTCAGGGGAAAGATCCGTGGCTTTTATCAGCTCTCAAAAGTTTCATGACTTACAAGGTTAAGAGCCACTGGGCATAACAGGTGACTAGTTAGTGGTAGAGCTGGAACGGAGCCCCCCACAACTCCCAGGGCACTAGTTCAGTACCACAGTGGTGGCAGTGGTGACATCAGAGGGAGACATTTGGGCAGAAAGCCCAACACACTCCTGGGATCTTGTGCTTCCCATGGTTTATTGCACCCTTGCACACAGAGAAGAGGGCCTCCTTAATACATGAAAGGCACAGTGAGAGGAATGGAGGTCACTACTTAGGCCAGAGGCCCCCTCCTCCGGAGGCCCGGCCCTATTATCCTGAAGCCTGTAGAGGAGAGCATCCTTTTCGGCACGACTGTGACACAAGAGCAATTGGAAAGCTGCTTAGATGGCTAGACTCTGACAGCCACAACTGAGGGACTTGGAAATCTACCCAGCCCCACTAAAGATTAAGCATCTCTAATCCAAAAGTTTGAAATCCAAAGTCCTCCAAAACTTTTGGAGCACCAACATGATGCTACAAGTGGAAAATTCCATGCCTGACCTCATGTGATGGGTCATAGTCAAAACACAGTCAAAACTTTGTTTTATGCACAAAAAGTATTTAAAATTTGTATAAAATTATCTTTAGTCTATGCATAAGGTATATATGAAACATAAATGAATTTCATGTTTAAATTTGGGTTCCATCCCCAAAATATCTCATTATGCACATGCAAATATTTCAAAATCCAAAATCAGAAATGCTTCTAGTCCCAAGCATTTTGGGTAAGGTATACTGAATCTGTACTGACTTGGGAAATCTGAGGTCTCCCACTCCCTACTAAATAAGTATGTAAAAGTCTATGTTCAAACCTACCGTGATGCTGTGATTTAAATTCTCTCTCCAGAAGCCATCTTTCTGGTTATTTGATTAAACTCTCCTCCTCCAGGAAGGCTTCCTTGCTTAGCCTCTCCATTCTGGTCACTTCTCAGTGTTGCTGCCCTAGGCTGCCCTTGCCTGATTTGCATGAGTGTGTGTCTGCCTCTTCCAGCAGCCTGAGACTGCTTCCAGAGCAGCCTCATCTGGGTTGGCCTGCAGCTTCCCAGCAAGAGTCCTGCACACATGCAGGGGTGAAATGGAGAGTGGCACATCATCACTGGAGGGTGGAACATTCAGAGAGATTGACAGGCCGACAGAAGTGTACCTCTGACACCACTCAAGGACAGTTTATTGAATATACAGCAGAAATTCAGAGTCTTTAATCCAAGCAAAAGAGAAACTAGTTGCCACCATTCTTAGGAATATGTACACCATGAGCCACAATGTCCGGACTAGGCAGTACCACCCAGAGACAGAAGAGCACACTCTGCTCACTGAGCTCCGCTCATGGCACCAGAAATTGAGAGTCAGAGGCCACATAGGACACAGCCCCAGTGAGAGGGCTGAAGACAAATCACATACCCACAGTCCTGACAAAAGGTAATGTAATTACACTGCCCTCATCAAAAAGAACGGTGACTTTGATAGTTCCTTTGTTAAAGAGACAGTGACATGCCATGGAAAGAGCATAGGCCCTGGAGTCAGCCAGGCCCGACTCTGGCGCATAGGTGGGTGACTGGGGCCAGTTCTGCAGCCTCTCAGGATCAGGGTCCCAGTCTGTTCCCAGGATGCTGATCGCATCTTCTTTGCAGGACTGGATGAGAATTAGAGGCAATGCATGGAGGGTGCCTGGCATCTAGTAGGTGCTTGACAAATGATGGTAGCTATTGCTGATAATAAAGGAGGTGGGTGGGTGAAACAGACTGGCAGAGAATCCCTACTTCTCCTTCACTTGGCTTTGCGGAGATGAGTACGGCTGGTGGTCTGCAAAGGTACACACCCTGTCCTACTTATTGGCGTTGTCCTGCCAAGTTGTTTGTGGTGGAGCGAGTAAAGGCTGTCTAACTTCTCACCACCTGGTTGCAGGTCTCATGTTCACCCCGCCATGCTGGCAGGGGTTGTAAAACCTCTCAGACAACAGCTAACTTGGCCTAAGCGCAGAAGAAACTAGCCCCTCCCCTGTCCTCTCTTGCTCCTACCCTCTCTCTAGGGATGATCACAGCTTCCTTAGGGCCAAGAAGGTTATAATGGCTTGTGCCTCCAAAGCCTCCTGCCAGCCGAAGGCAGCAAGGAAAATGAGAAGTCGTAAGTCGACATGGGACCTAAGGAAACAGGCCAGGTGACCGTATCCATCAGAGCTTGAAAGTCAAAAGCTAAACCACGACGCAGACAGTTGAGTGTACTACAGACAGTTTTAAGACTTGGGGGCTGAGGATTCGGGTGTGGCAGACACCTTTGTGGGGTGCTAAAGTCACCTCTTCTTCCAGGTGCTGAAGTGGGTGAGCCCATGGATCTAGCGGGTGGTTTTCCTGGCAGCGGTGCTGGCTGGGGTGCTCTTGCCCTGGGATTCCTTGAGGTCTCCCCCTCGTGCCCCTTTGGTCTTGGTCTGCCCGCTCCGGGTGCCACCAGAGCTGCCTGCCACAGCGCTGGCCTTGAGGTCAGCACCTGCAGAGCTGGGGTGGTGGTAGGTGTAGCTGTTGCTGCTGATGATGGCTGAGGAGGAGGGGCCGAGAGCAGGGGAGAGGACCAGCGTCAATCAGCAGGTAACAGCAATGGTAACAGCTGCCCCCAAAGGCTTCTCTACAACAACACCCTATTTAATCTGCAGAATGACCCTTAGTAGTCCAGAAGCACTACAGAGATGAATTGAGAGACTCTTATTAGGAGGACTTGGTGTGAGGCGAAGATCCCATAGGATAGATACAGTCCACGCCCTCCTGGAAATTCTAGGAAAATCCACGTCCCCAACCCTTTCTCCAAATGACAACACCCCAGGGGAGAGACAGGAAGGGAAAAGGGTGGGCATGACCTCAGTCACCATTTCATAGGGTGAAAAAGGAGTACTTTTCTTTGAAGCCCAAGAACCTTCCCAAGATAGTAACACAAGCTTCTGCGTGGGGTGAGACAGTAAATGGAGGTGACATCACTTTGTCTCAGGGTCCCCAGCTTTCCCAACCCAATGTGTCTCTCAGGAATACTCACAGATGCTCACAGAGGATGGATTCTCACCAGACATCCTGTAAGACAGAAAGTTAGAGGAAGATAAAAACTCAGTGTCCAGATTCCACTAAACCTTAACGGGCTCCTGCTTTTATATGTGCATCATTTAAACTCATAACAGCATGAGACTGACACTATCACTTTCATCTTATACATGAGAAAACAAGAGGCCTGGAGATATTAGATGATTTATGGGAACCACACCACTAGCTTGAGGTCAAGCCGATAATTCGCCCCAGGTCTGTCTGAGCCCCCGGTTCTCTTCACAGCAGCACGCGGCCGCCTGTGGGTCACATCTGACTTTCCCTTGCAGGAAGCTGCCTCTGAGTCCAGGATAATCGCCACGTCCCTTGCTTGTATTGGCGCGAACCCTGTTGTTCTCTTTGTGGCCCCTCAGCCAGGCAGGAGCCACCCCCAGCCCCTTCTCACCCTTTCCCCTCCGCCCCGCCCACCTGCACTCCTCGCCCTCCAGCAGTTTGCGGTAGGTGGCGATCTCCACATCCAGGGCCAGCTTCAGGCTCATGAGCTCCTGGTACTCGCGCAGCATCCGCGCCAGCTCCTCCTTAGCCTGGTGCAGGGCACCCTCCAGCTCGTCCAACTTGGCCCGGGCATCCTTCAGGGCGCAGTCCCCCCGCTGCTCGGCGTCGGCAATGGTTGTTTCCAGGCTGGTGCACTGAATGGCAAAGAGCAGAGAGACCATCGGAATAGAAAATGACGTTTGGATCACACCCGTTAAATGGAACAATGCCCTCATTTTGCAGATGGGGCCCTAGGTGACAAGGAGTAAAAGCTGCAAAGCCAATACCAGAACTTTGTCTCTTCTATTTTCTATTGCAGAGGAATATCGAAGTGCCGTCACATGGAGCTGTGAAGTGGTTGCATTTCAGGAGGTCAGGAAGAAATGCCATGTTTGAAAAGTTAGGTAGTGCCTGAGGCTGGAGGCCATCAGCATCTACAGATTCAAAATACTCCAGGTCCAGGAAAATCATGCCCGATCCCCCAGCTAGGATGGCTTCAAGGATGAGACAGTATGCCAAGGTCCCATTGCGATCAGATTCCTGCTGCAGGATCTCTCCCTGGTGGGATCCTTCCAATCTGTTAGCATCCAGATGAGTGTTTCTGGACTCCAGCACTCTGTGGGGCAGGTCTGCCTGAAGGATACCACATCTAGCCTTCCCTTAGAGCAGGAAGTAAGGCCCTAAATTATAGGCACAGCCTCAGAAGCCGGACTCTGATGAATGTCTGGGGGCATTGAGATGCCTGGTGCTAACAGAGCAGGAGGAACTGTGCTCATGGAATTTGTGAACTGGCCAAATGCAGAGTGGCAGAGCTGTCCCTGTGTTGCCCCACAGAGCATGGAGGGTTGTAGGGGCGCCGGAAGGAGAACAGGCTGAGATCTTTCTGCTGGGCAATTTTATCGCTAGCAGAGTGGACCTGGTTCTCAAAGAGGTCACAGAAGGATCCTTGAGCCTCCAAAATCATATCCCCACTGACGCAGTGTTTAAGATTTGCTGCTGTCAGGTAAGACATCCCCACCCACTGACTAGCATGGAAGTAGCACCGTGGCACAGAGCAAGGGAACCCTGGAGAGCTTCGTCAGCGGCTGTGTCCCTCGGTTGCCAGACCATGCCCCTCTGAGGGCAGGAACCTGGTGCGGCCACAGAGGCACCTGATGCCTACCCCCTGTGCCCCACATATGTTCCGTGTCTAGTGGGAGGAGGAGGCAGAGGGTCTGCCCTCAGTGGGGACACCTGAAGGGGACATGGGGCAGGTTCGCTGGACACAGAAAAAGTCTGCAGAAGAGGAACCTGGGTTCTAATCCTAGCTCTATTATTACCAGCTGGGGACCCTGGGCAAGTCTCTTCCTCTTCCCAGTCCAGTTGCTTTATCTGCAAACTGGGGAGTCAGAGAAACAGGCTTGAGGCTCCTCCCAGTTCTGGTGGAGTGCCAGCTCTGATGGCAGGGGACTGAGGCAGGGTGGGAAAGGGGCACTGTGGGTGGCCCAGGGACCCCTCAGCCCGGCAGGGGAGATTTCCTTATTCCCAAAGGGCAGGCCCCATTTCCACATCCCAGAGCAATCTCCGCGGGGCTGCTGCCCACCTGCCTCTTCACATTCCCGATCTCACACCGGATCCTCTGGATGAGCCGATTCAGCTCCGCCATCTCGCTCCTGGTGTGTTTCAGGTCATCACCGTGCCGACTGGCCGCCAGCTGCAGCTCCTGGATCTGGTTTCCCAGAGACAGGAAGTTGGCGATGAGACAAGGGCACTGGGGAAGGGTCCTGTGCATAAGCCACCCCTGCCACCCTGGCTGTGAGTGGGATTCAATGGAGCTAAAGAGAAGCACTGGAGCAGGGGCCTGGGTGCCCAGGTGAGGGGTTTTCTTCCTGATGCCCCAAATCAGTTTGCCCAAGGCATAGCTCCGTTACTTAGAGCATTTCTGGCCTTCCACTTCCTTTTGGAAGTCTTCCCGTAGGGATCAGGAAAGAGCTACAGGCTTCTCCTTCTCCCGCTCGCCCCCCCACAATCCACCCATGGCTACCCACCCCCAAGTCTGTGACTCTCCCTCTGCCCTGTGGCAACATGTCCCCATTCCTATAAGTGCATTTGTTTTGCCACCTCACTTCTTTCACATGCAACAGAGAGAGACAGGCAGCTCTTGGATGGAGGAAAGAAGTGAGGGGTCCTCTCTGTTGCATATATGCAATACACACCAGTTTCACGATTCATTTTTGATAACAAGCTGTACTGAGAATTCATTTTGCCCTTGAACCCTTGGTGGGAACCATTCTTTCATTCTGCATGCCCATAAAGGTATCCCGCACATTCACTGCGGAGGTGACCTTTCCCAGGAAGCAAGGGGCCGCTGCAGGAGGAAACCCATTCAGTGCCTACCTTGGTCTGGTACAGGGCCTCAGCCTCGGCCTTGCTCTTCAGGGCGATCTCCTCATAATGCATGCGGACCTCGGCAAGGATACTGTCCAGGTCCAGGTCCCGGCTGTTGTCCATGGACAGGATTACGGAGGTCTCACTGGCGTGAGTCTGGATCTGAGCGATCTCCTGCAAGGAGAGAGAAGGACAGAATCAGAACCCCCCTGGCTTCCCTCCTCTGCCCCCTCAGTCTTCTGGGCCCATGGTTCCTGGCCCCATAGGCTGCTAGGAGCCACAGCGCCGAAGTAGGGGGAAGAAGCGCCCTCTGGGATGTGTCTGCAGGGCTGAGGGAGAGCAGCTCACAGCAGCAGGAAGCCTGCATGCGGCAGGCACCCTCTGGCACATCCACGTGGGTGAAGAATGTATTTTCCACAATTTCACAGATGCAAGGGTCTGTGCTTTAGTAGGACCTCACTGGGCCATCTTTTCCTGCCTGTGGGCAAGGCCACTATTGTGTTCTGGATCAATTTCCTCCTGCGTGTATGGCCTCCAGGGACCAGCATCCTGCCCTTCCACAGTCTTCTGGCGCAGGATTTTGTACCTTTCCATGAAAACATCTTTCATTGTGTTGATCCTAAGCCTCTCCTGTTGGCATTTCCCTGGAAGAGTTGGGAAGGAGGTGGGGTGAGGGTGGGGGGACAGGAGTGTCCTCACCGCATCGTACAGACACTTGAGGAACTTGATGTCTTTCTCCAGAGAGTCCACTTTGGCCTGAAGCTCCACCTTGACTGCATAGGCTGCATCCGCATCCTGCCAAGAGGCCCCAAAGTCATTGGTGGACGCAACCCTCATCCCATAGCTGCCCTGCCCAACCCCTGCCCCAAAGCCCCCTGATTTCCTGCTTTCTACCCACAAAGGAAAGCTCACTCAATATCAGTTTCCTCCCAGACTCCCTGAAGCTTTGGGAATAGGGAAAGGAGGATGGGGCTGCTCTTGTTATGCCTGGAGAAAACAAGGCCCAGAGGGGTAGTGGGTTTTCTCAGGTCACACAGCAAGGCTGAGCTGGACCAGAGTTTCACAGTTCCCAGACCAGAATCCTCTGTCTATCTCTTTCCATTTCCCAAGTGTGTGTCTCTCCTCTCCAACTCACTGGAGACCAGGACTATGACTCCATCCTCACCAGGCACCAGTCCCTCCCCAGATGCCTGGGCTGAAGTCCTGAGTTGTTAGGATGGGGGTGCGAGAGGTCAGGCTAAAGAGGCTTTTCCTTCCCTTACCTTCTTGAGCACCACAAACTCATTCTCTGCTGCTGTGCGCTGATTAATCTCCACCTCGTATCTGCCGGCAGGGAGAGAAGATGGCCTCAGCCCCCTTAGCCAAGGAACTTTCTCTTCCTGCTGGCCAGGCAAACTTTTGGGATGCACAGTCTCTGCAGGGCCTGAGCAGTAAGAGGCTAGTGACAGGAGTAAGATGCCCCTGAGCGGCCTCACTTGCTTCCCACCCTTTGCATGTTAGCAAAACACCCAGGTGCCTATTGGGCCCCCCACACCAGCAACTGAAACTTTCAGTGGGTCAAGGAACACAGGAACTCCTTTCTATCAATCAGGCAGGAAGTTATCATCAAACAAGGTAGGCCCTTCCCCCCAGCCAGAGAAGGGAATGTGAGCTCCTGACCCTGGATCATACCACCCTCCCAACTCCTAAAAATTAATGGCACAGAGATCAGGTGAGCCCAGAGCCATGGGGAACATGGTCTGTGACCCTTGGGTGGGGCCTGCTCACCTCTTCTTGTAGTCCTCCACCAGGTCCCTCATGCTCCTCAGCTCCGAGTCCAGCCTCACCCTGTCCCCTGACAGCATCTCCAGCCGCTTCCGCAGGTTGCTGATGTAGCCCTCAAAGATGGGCTCCAGGTTCTTCCTGCAGTTGCTCAGGTCCAGCTGCTGCAACAGCTCCCACTTGGTCTCCAGCACCTGGTTCTGCTGCTCCAGGAACCGCACCTGGAACCCAAATCAACAGACACCTGGAACCACATGTGGGTGCAATCATGCCCCGTGGACACACACCATTAACTCCCCAGGTTTTGCCACAGACGGTTGTAAAGTCATTTTCCTCATGTCTTGACTCTCCACCCTGGCCATTCCACACAGACTAGACCCTTTCCAAGTGCTCATTTCCTAGCCTTCTTGACAAGCAATCTCTGAAGCCTCACTCAAGGAAATTCCACAGCTTTCACAGCTTTCTTCTATTGCTTGGCCCTGGTCCCAAGCCATTTCCTTCCTTATGTCTCAACTAAGTGTCTCTTCCTGTACCATGAGCCTTTCCATTTGGAACAGTGCTGGATTCTATTAGTCTTTCATGTTCTTCGAAGATCCAGCTGTCCTCAAGAAACCAATCACTTTTTTGTTAAGGAAGGGCTGCTCTTTACCTAGCTTCCCATCCTTCTCTGTGAAATCCCCAAAGAAGCCAATACATTCATGTATTCCTCCGTTCTCTGTGCTTCACAGACCTGCTCTCCTTCCCTAATGATGAAGAAGCCCTCCCCGAGCCCAGCTGCACCTTTCCAGCCACAGTGCCCAGTCCATGCCCAGGCAGCAGGAAAACTGCTCAGGCCTCAAGCGCCTGCCTCATCCTCCTCCTGTGAAACCCACCTTGTCGATGAAGGAAGCAAACTTGTCATTCAGTGCCTTGATCTGTTCCCGTTCCTGGGCGCGCACCTTCTGGATCTCGGGGTCCAGCTCCACGTTGAGGGGGGCCAGGAGGCTCTTGTTGATGGTGACCTGGTGGATGCCCCCGGGTGGGCACACAGATGGACATGCAGGCCCCAGGCCCACACTGCCAAACATGCTGCCTGCAAAGCCGCTGGCCCGGCCCGCTCCATACCCAGAGCCAGGCCTGAAGCCATAACCTCCAGCCCGAACGCCACCACCAGCCACACTGAAAGAAATACACCGATTCCCTCCGAGGCTGTAGAGGCTCCGACTGCCGAAGGCAGCTCCAGCCCCTCTGCCAGCTGCAGAGTGAGAGGCCAGGCTGCCCACAGCTTTCCTCGGCACCACTGCCGAATGCACGCTGAAGTTGCCCTTGTCACCACCGGACTTGACGTTCAGTTGCCGACTCATGGTGGGAAAGGTGGCGTTGACAGAGCTGGAGGAGAGCCGTTGCCAAGGGGTAGAGAACACACTGATGGGACACCAGGACTACTGCCTCCTTTTATCCCGGTTGAGCCCAGGACACCGGAAAAAGGCGTCTCTCCTCTATCTCCTTTCACCTGCTGAAGGGCCAGGGGCTATGGGCAATTGGTAGAACAGAGATCTCCAAGCCCTTTGCAGCAACAAAGCTCTTCTGATAGCAAGTGGAATATGCTGCCCTTGCAGACTGGAGTGGTCTAATTTGGAGTTTATCTGTGCTCCCTAATAAGGGACCTGAAAAGTTATCCCCTGACGAGATCTCTTAGCTTTATTTTTCCAGTGCTACCTCCTTCTTGCTTATCTGTCAGCAAGGAGCAGGGGAAATGCCTGGCTTTCCCCAGAGGAAGCTCACCTGAAAAAAACCCAGGTTTCTTCCCAAAGAAACCATCTCCCTACTATAGGGTTTTGTGCGGAAGCTGGGATTTCTTTTACAACAGGGAAAAGAAGACATGGAAAGATGATTCTTTTTGGAAAGGTGTCCTCAAAGATCAGGATCTGAGTAAGAAGCTCCAGGATCTGACCCTAGGCCATGCTAAGGACCATGGCTGTCCAGCAGTGAAGTGGACCCCAGGAAGGGTGGGTGAATAATCATGGCGCATCTGCATGGCACCCTAGCAGGGATACTGACTGGGGTCTTCTGTGTCGGGCAGGGCCTGGGCGGTGGTAACCTTGACATTGCCTTTTCCGCAGTGAGAACCTTTCCAGCCAGCTGCATCTCCCCCAGCTGGACTTTCTCTCCTGGATAAGATTAACTGTCCTACTCTAGGAGGTCAGGCAGGAGCTGGGACATTAGCCCCTGCACTCCCTGGGGAAACACCCCATGGCTGAAGTCACCAAAAAACAGGACCCCGTGAGTTTCACTCCCAGGTCCAGGGTAGGCTGCTCTGCCGGTTTCCCGGCAACTTCAGGGAGCACTCAATTTTGGAACAGGAAGTATCAGCCCTTTATAGCTCAGGTAGTGTGGGTTGGTGGCTCATGCCTGTAATCCTAGCACTTTGGCAGGCCGAGGTGGACTAATCACAAGGTCAGGAGTTTGAGACCAGCCTGACCAACATGGTGAAACCCCATCTCTACTAAAAAATACAAAAATCAGTTGGGCATGGTGGCACATGCCTGTAGTCCCATCTACTCAGGAGGCTGAGGCAAGAGAATCCCTTGAACCCAGGAGGCGGAGGTTGCAGTGAGCCGAGATCATGCCACTGCCCTCCAGCCTGGGCTACAGAGTGAGATTCCAGCTCAAAAAAAAATATTTTGGGGGACAAACATGGTGGCTTACACCTGTAATCCCAGCTGTTTGGGAGGCTGAGGTGGGTGGATTGCCTGAGGTCGGGAGTTTGAGACCAGCCTGGCTAACATGGTGAAACCCCATCCTTACTAAAAATACAAAAATTAGCTGAGCATGGTGGTACATGCCTGTAGTTCCAGCTACTCAGGAGGCGGAGGCAGGAAAAACGCTTGAACCCAGGAGGTGGAAGTTGCAGTGAGCCGAGATTGTGCCACTGCACTCCAGCCTGGGCAACTCCATCTCGAAAAAAAAAAAAAAAAAATTAGAAACTAGGTATCTGGCAGCTGCCCTCATGCAAGACTCTGACCACCTCCTATAACTAAACTGGGGACGCTTGCCCTGTTTGGGTCCATCTGAGGGCAGAAGACAACCGCTCCCACTGTTGGAGAGGAAAAAGGAGAAGCTGAGCTGGGCAGTTGGGTGGAGCTTAGTCCTGGAACCCACCCCTAAGACCTTCCCCTTCACAGGGTGTTTTCCTCTCAGCCCCTGAGGCAACAGCGGGAGGTCCTTCCCCAGGGACCCTGTCTCCAGGCCCTCCTGGCAGGGCCTAGTCCTAGAGCACAGGCACATGTAATTGAAGGGGTTGCTTGTGGCTTTCGAAGGTTGCGAGGGCAGCAGCAGAGGTGCTGCCAGATGCTGTGTTTGCCTCCTTCCTGTGCTGGTGTGTGCAAGTCAACAAACAGTGTGAGTTCCTTGATCTGGGGGTGACTGTCCTACAGCCCCAGCCCCCAAGAAGCCTGCAGACCAATGAGAGGAATCTACATAAAGAACTTGATCTCCAGCCAAAGCTCTGGAATAACAGAAGAGCATTATGAACCGTGGATCAGAGGTTCACTGAGGAGTGGCTCGTTTTGATTAGGGTTTTTGGGGAATTTCCAGAAGCCAGGTTTATATTCCCAATAGCGCCCATTACAGGCGCTGGCTCCAAGTAGTGGCTCAGAGGTACGGGGGCTCGAAGTATTCCTTATGGTAGTAGTAGTGATAGAGGCAGTAACATTGTTGTGTAATAGTGATGGTAGTAACAGAAAGACTTAACACTTACTGTTCACACGTGACAGGCATTGTGCCAAGCACTACATGGGACGTCTCACTTAACCCTCATTAACTAACTTCATTTACAGAAACAGAGGAACTTACCCAACTCACTCAACTAGTAAGTCAGAGCCGGGCCTGGAATTCAAATGTGTCCGGTTTCAAAGTCCATGTTCCTGACCATCGCCTTATGCAATGGAGGGGGAGAGATGGAAGTTAGCGGCAAAGATGCAAAGACATTGTGGTGCATGTGGCAAGCGTGTAGTTGTAGCTGGGGCCCTCGTGCCTAAGTTTCTGTTATGTTTTCGATTCAAGGGTGACATGAGGAGAAGGGGAGGTTGTTGCCAAACTAGGGGCTTGCAAAGGGGTAGCTGCTCACTTTAGGTTCAGAGAGAAACTCAGTCACAGCAAGGATGGGCAGAAGGAAGCAAGAGGCTTGCTTTCATGAGTGGTTGTTTTATTCCAGAATCCCCAGCAGCTGGTCCTTCATTGTCCAGCTCCAAGGGGGAAATAAACATAGCTCTGGACAGCTGAGTCTTTGAGCCACCACTGCCTGGCTGACTGTGAGCCCCAGTCTGATAGGAACTTCAACAAAAAAGCATTTACAAAGCAGGAAAGGCATGAGGCTCAATCTTTGAGGCTGGAGAAGACTCAGGGTAAACACAAAGCAGACGTCCAGGTGCCCAGAGAAATGCAGCAGAGTGAACAGGGTCCATCCACACTCTGCAGTGATGGGCTGGGAGGGCCAGGACAAGGGCTAGGGGTCCTGGCACCCTTTGTATTCATTATAAATGGTGCTTCCATAGGCTAGGCCCTGTGCAGGAGGCTGGCCAATAAGGGTTACTGACAGTGGCAGTAATGACGATGGTGGCGGGTTGGCTGTGAAGGAGAAGGAAGAGGTAGAGGCAGAGCAGAATTTCCTGACAACAGTGTTGTGATTGTGGCCACACAGAAGCAACCCTCCTCATTGGTTCCTAGGGAGCTTAATTGCAGGGAATTGTCTTTAGTCTATGCAGTCAGATCCCTAGCAGTTCCAACCTTCACTGTGTCAGATGCCCTTTAATCAGTCATCACACACCACACCCTGGTCTTTGAGTTCATTGGACTAATGAGTGTCCCAAGACCTGAAGAGATTAGTTCATTCAATACGTATAAAACTGGGCATTTCCTGTGTTTTCAGCTCTGTGCTAGACAGAGGGAGATGTCTGAGACACTCTTTTTCTCTTTTAAGAAGTTTATTGAACTGGAGGAGAAACAATATAAATACATGAAAGTTGTTTTGCTGTTGCTATTGCTGTAGTTTTAATTCTGCATGCCTGCATTGGATTATGTGCTTCAACAAGTAACTCGGACAAGCTGTTTATTGAAATTCTGATCCAAAAAAAAGAGAATTTTAAAAGTACATGAAAATCTGCTTTTGGCTTACACTAAATCTTCTCTATCCTTGAATTAAAAAGAAAAGGACGAATAGAATAAAAGAGAGGTTGGGCTCTCTGAGGGAGGGGTTGGGAACTGGAAGACTGGCCAAACTGGGCAGGTGCATGGGCTTCCCTGAGACAGTGAGAGGCCCAGGCAGATTGTAGAAGATTCAACTTGGGAAGCAGAGGTGGAGGCAGAGATGGCTCACGTGGGCCCAGACAATTCTCTTCTCCCTGCAGACAGTGTGGAATCATGCAAGGGTCCTGAGGGGAAGCAGTTTCACAGGGCCAGAGCTGTAGGTTAAGGAATAGGCTCTGTGTTGCAAGAGGAGAGCTATGGAAGACACAGGTACCCCAGGAATGCCACGGAAGCTGAGTCAATTGTGCCATAATCTCTCACCATCTTCCTGGAGGATAAGAATCCCGTTCTGCAGAGCACAACTCACCGGAGGGTGAGCGGCTCCATGAAAAATCCCATGGCCATAACCACTGTGTCTGTAGTTTGAAGACGAATAATGAAGGTATTTTTCTCTAGCCCTATGGCCTTTGACTGCTTCTGGGCACAGAACAACAGTTTAGGGGTCCAGATTCTATAGATCAAGGTCATTAAAGAAAACAGAAAGAAGGCCAGGCACAGTGGCTCATGCCTGTAATCCTAACACTTTGGGTGGCCGAGGCAGGTGGATCACTTGAGGTCAGGAGTTCAAGACCACCCTGGCCAACATGATGAACTCCCGTCTCTACTAAAAATATAAAAATTAGCTGGACATGGTGGCACATGCCTGTAATCCCAGCTACTTGGGAGGCTGAGATAGGAGAATCGTGTGAACCTAGGAGGCAGAGGTTGCAGTGAGCTGAGATTATGCCATTGCACTCCAGGCTGGGGAACAAGCTCAGAACTCCATCTCAAAAAAAAAAAAAAAAAAAAAAGGAAGAAAGAAGCTTAAAAGATTCTTGAGCTAATTTTGCGGAGACAAGACTTGGGGACAAACCACAGCACCTTAGCATTGGAAAGAGCCTGAAACTGAGTTCTCCGATTTCCCTTTGAAAATAAGCTCAGTGCAGAATCCTAACACCCTCTGCCTGTCTGAACCAGTTTGAAAGGAGCCTATTTTTTCATCCTACTCCAAAGTTAGCTAGCCCAGACAACAGCGTTCATCTGCTTTTTCCCCATCCATCTCCCAAAACCCTTCACTTTCTGACATGAAATTTTCTGTGCCAGGAGTCTGATGATGGATGGGTTATACACCAGAGACATGGGCAGAGCCCACTGCTGCAATCCCAGGCTCTATATGTGGCAGGGGGCCAAGTCTGAGTGGGTGTGAAGAGTGAAGCAGAAAGTTCTGTAT
Source organism: Sapajus apella (assembly GCF_009761245.1). Taxonomy (NCBI): domain Eukaryota; kingdom Metazoa; phylum Chordata; class Mammalia; order Primates; family Cebidae; genus Sapajus; species Sapajus apella. The sequence continues at coordinate 23,892,093 of NW_022436942.1, read as the reverse complement.
TGGTGAGAGGGGAGGAGGAACCTCTGGGCACAGAAGAAAAGGGAAAGCACCCCAGGCAAGATGATAGGGAGTATCTAGATACTGTTTTGTACAGTACTCAACTATCCCAGTTTTCCCAGGGGTGAGGCATTTTCCAGAATCTCTGTCAGTGGTACAGAAGTTCTGGAAAGTTCTGGACCGTTCTGGAAAAACCTGGATGTTTGATCACCAGAACCTCACCCACCATATTGCAGAGTTCTAAATACCAGACTCTGAGTGATCCCCAAGGATCTCTGAAGTCATGTCTACCAAGTCAGTAAAACTTAAACACTCAAGCAATCCCTGGTCTGTCTCCATCCCTACTAGACCCGCTTTTCCCTTCACACGCACTCTCGTTAATGCGAATTCCTCAGATTATGAGGAGAAAACGGGTAGCTGGATGGCATCGATTTCACTTTAATTCCAGTCCCTCTCACTCAGAGCCTATTCTCTTAAAGGCACTGTGCTGAGTGAAATCCCAGGCGGGCAGTCAGCATGGTCAAAATTCCCATTTCTTGGTGTCACATTAGTGTAGAGCACATTGTGCAGTAAGCCTCTATTTATTAAAACTTAGCAGAGGATGTTTATTTCCTTATCACTGCTAGTCTCATGAAACTTTCTACCTGTCCCTCTCGGGGTCAACGTGGGGGAGCCGCGTCTCTGCAGACACACTTCTCTGAGTCTAGGGCCTTCCCCACTTCTTTCCCGCATGAGCGTCTCCCTCCTCTCTGCTGCAGCCCAACTTGGGAGGGGCACGCCCCACCCTTCCTGCCTGGAGAAAGAAATATCAGAGCAGTTTAGCCAAGTGGTTGTAGGGCCCATACAGCGCCTCTATGCCAATCAGAAAAAGGCGCCCCTTCCTCTTGGCAGATGCAGCCCGCTGCCAGGGTGCATGGCTGAATTTCAGCCTCCACTTCCCCCTCACCGAGATAGTGCTGGACACAACCTGCACGTCCCTCCAGGGCCACCTTGGTAGCTCACCTAAGCCTCAGGGATAGGCTCACGTTCCATGGGCGAGTTGGAGCCTCTGGTCAGAACTGTCCCCTTGCACAAAGGATCGTGGGAGTCTCCTGGCTTCCCCAAGCTCTCACCTCCCTCTCCAGTGCTGCCTGAGCTCTGTCTGCCAGTTCCCAGGGTGTTTCCTCTCTGACCCCTGGGGAAAAGTGGCGGTACCCCAGCTCCCCGCTCACTGGCACCCCCAGGGTTTGTCCACCAGGAACTCTGCCCCACCGAGCTTTTCTCTGGCTTGAGGATCTGCAGGCCAGTGTTCATTGTTCCCGCCCGAGTCTCCTTTGTCTTCAGCACCTCCTGGCTTGTGTCTCTCCAAGCTCCTCCGTTCTTAGTTCTCTCCCTGCCGGGCCCAGAGCTTTTATGATGGAACAGGCCCTTAGCCCTTTACTGTATTTAGTTCTCTTTCTCTCCTTTTTTTTCTTAAAGAAAAGCTCTCTGAACTCTTTATGACTCTACCCACCACCTACCCGGTCATCACAGGGAGGTTTTCTCAGCTCTAATGCACACAAGTATGTGAAGACAAGCACCGTCTTGCCCTGGGAAGGACACATTTCTTCCATTTGTTCATTACAACATTCCACTAGGCCCCCGTCTCGACACTATTTAATCCATCTCCTTCCCTCAGACCCCCTCCACCTCCAGCCACTTCAGGAAGAAATTTATACTTTCTGAGACCCCAACCCCCTTTATTACAGGATTCATCTTTGAAAGAGGACAGGGAGGCTGGGGGGAAATGCCTTAATCTTTTGATCTTCACTGTGAAGTTTGGTGCTTGATCCACCTCTCCCTCTGCCCATTTGCAGAGCAAACAAGCCGGCTGTGCAGTGGGCTGTAATTAAGCCACATCATCACTAATGACATGCTCTCTATCTCCCATCATCAGAGCAACACACCATCCGTCCAAACAGGAAGGAGAAGCCCAGCTCCACACCGCCCCTGGGGAGAGCTGGGGTGGTGAGCCAGGCCTTGGGTGGCAACTCTCTCCAGTGTGGAGAGAATGACCAGCCTCCCTCCCTGGACCGTCATCATAGCTGAGCCTGCTGAGCTCTGCGGAAAGACGTTAAGAAGTGATAGGAGAAGGGAGAGATACCAGGCAGGGCAGAAGCACCAGGGGCCCAGATCACCATAGGCAATGTGGAAATTGGGAGGAAAAAAGGTAAAAGTAGGACATCAGGAAGAAATGGAAGTAGAGTCCTTAGAGAAAGGAGCTAGGAAAGGCTGCGTCAGTGGGAGGAAGAGGTTGCTGCTGAGGCAAGGGCTAAAAACAGAGAGAATGCAGGATGAACCCAAGGCTGGGGCAGGGGCTGAGCTGAGCCCTCCAGAGCTCCATGAAAGGCTCATCCATGCATCCCCAGCCTGCAGGTGGAAGGGATGGGTGACCTGCTGGATACAGGAAACCTCTCACTGCTGTGGGGTGAGGGATCCTCAGCATCACCTTCATGGATGCAGACCTGCCATAGAATTAGAAGGCCTGGACAGGTGGGGCTTAAGGGAGGCTTGAGGCTGGCACCTGAGCCTTGGTGTCAGAGAGTGAGCTACTCCATCTGGAGCCAAGACCACAGCCAGCCCTTTTGGAAAGTTCTATCCCCCTCTCCTACAGAAAAGGAGGCAGGAGATGTTGACAGCAGGAGACCAAGTCCCCATCTTCCCAGTGTCATGGGCCCCCACTGAGGAAAGCAGGGCCTTATACTTGGCTGCCAGGTTGGACACACAGCTGTGGGTTCAGGAGGCAGGTTGTGAAATAAGCCAGGAGCCTGCAGATCCAAGAGTTGGGGAGAATGACTCATATCGGGGGGGCAAACCATCTCAAAGTGAGGACAGTGAAAGCAGGTCCTGGGTCATGGTGGCTCCCATTTCAGGGAAGAGGAACAGGGGGAGTGTGGAGCAAGGCTGGGGGCTGCATGTTACAACAGGGGGCCAAGGAGAACGCTCAGAGGAACCAGCAGCCCTGCCAGGAGAAACCCTTCTGGAAATGGATGTGGGCTGGGAGGCTGGAGGAGAATGCAATGGGACTGGAATGGAGCCGGAAGCTAGGCAGGTGTGCCTCAGGTGTGACATGGGGCTTGCTATACACTAGTCACTGCACTAAGCTCTTTGCACACTTTAACTCATTTCATCCTCACATCAGCCTGTCAGATAAATATTCTTGTTTTTCCCATGTTACAAGTGAGGAAAGAGAAATTGAGCAGAGAAACTGAGTTGCCCACATCACAGTTATAACTGGCAAAAGAAACAAATCAACAAAAGGTTTCAGATCCACACCTCGCCAAATGCAAAGTGCGTGTCCTTCCACACTGAACTTCTAAGGTCCCTTTCAGTCCTGGATCCATCAGGCTGCGGCTCAGGTCCTGAGCTGGGAGCAGCTTTCATCTGGAACTGGGGCTGCATGTGGAGTTCCAGCAAAAATAATCTGGAGTCTCTCCTGGAGATGGACAGATTCGAAGCAAGGAGGGATTTCGGGGACATGCTCCCTAAGAGGGGTCTGCAACTAAATGGGGATGCAACATGGACGACCCATCAGGGAGGAGGGATGGACAAGCCAATGGCAGCTGGTCTGCAGGAGAGGAGAGACCCTCAATGTCTCTGCTGCTCCTGGAATCATTTGCCAAATGTGAATGTAAGGACTGAGGGGTAGTGCAGAACAATTGCCCTTTGTGTAGTTGCCACTCTATAGGTGGCAGAAGTGGCAGAGCCCCTGGGAGGGAGATTGGAAGCAGCTGGCAAAGGGCAGCCCAAACCCCAGAGCAGCTGCCCAATGGGCCCTAAGCAGTCTTTAACAAGCTCTCTGTCTCCAACAATTCACTTCCCTGTTACCTCCTCCTCCAGGAAGCCTTTCCAGATTGTGCCCAGCTCTCAGGCTTTCCTTCCTATGGAGCCCCTTGGTTGTGCCTTGCCAGTGCCTCCATTCCTGGATCATCTACTGCCTGAGAAAGAAAGAGTTCTCAGAGGAGGGAGGGGTTTACACACTGTGCAGACAGGGCTTGGAAAAAGGGGTATCAGCTGAGTCATGGGGGCCCTCACTCCAAGGACCTCTGGATCAGCACCAAGATTTTCAGGAAAAGTTGTCTGAAGTCCTCAGGTTCTCTAACTAGAGGTGTGGAGGTTCAGGCAGCGGCAGCTGAGCCCCTGCCCCCTCCTCCTTCCTGTAATAGGAGAGATCAGAGAGGAGAGGAAGAGGAGACAGGAGTCAGGCCCAGGCAACACAGAGGCTGGGGCCAGCCTGGGCACGCCAGGGAGTGAAACAGCATCCCCTCCCACTGGCAGCTCCGCGAGGGGTGCACAGCCTGTCGTGGGTCACCCCACAGCCTCTCTGCTGTAGGGAAGTCTTTCCTCCAGTCACAAGGATGGAAAGTGCAGTATCCAGAGCTGAAGGCAGAGGGCAGTGTGTGCACAAAATAGAGGCACCGAGGGTTTCTCCCCTGCTTGGAAACAAACAGCCAGTGACCAGATAGGAATGTATTTTAGTGAATGGACTCAGCGTCCTCCACTTTTCACTTAGCCCATCTCGGCCAGGTCTCTGGGCAAAGACCTGCTGCTGATCCACACCGCCCAGACCCGAACCAGCACACAGCTGGCAAACACAGACAGGCTTTAAAAATGCTAATAATAACAGTGAGCGTCTCCACGTGGCAGACCATGTTCCAGGCACTGTTTTACTTCCATCATCTCTTTTCCTATTCTCTGGTCTCCTCTAAGGTGAGTTCTTTCAAAGGTAAGGAGGTGTCGAAGCCTGGCATATAGACTCCAGACTAAGACTGGAATTCAGTTCCTCCATTTACTAACCGTGTTGACATATGGGGAATTACTTAACTCCTCTGAGCCTCAATATCCTCAGAAGTTAAATAACATTATAATAATCGCATTTTAGAAAAGTAACACACATCAGGTTGTTGGGAGAATTAATTGAGTTACCAGAGTGAGTGCTGAGCACAGTTTCTGGCACACAGAAAGCACTTCCTTGCGGCCGGCTTGTGATCATCTTCCTCCACAAGGGCAGGGTCTTGCACTAGGTCACTACTGGCCATTAGCAGAGCCAGAATTCAAAGCTAGGTATATGACTCTTCTGCCACAAGGCTAGGCCCAAGGGGACCATTTATCTGACAGTTCTGGCTTTGCCAGTTGTCCAAGGATCCAGTTTGGTATTTATTTAGATCAAAAGTGTCCCAGTTTGAGTGACTGCCTGCACACAGATGCATATACAACACAAATGTATTGACACAACTGTGTCTCATCACCTACACACCAGGCCATCGAGACGTGGGTATGCTGTGTGTCTATCCAGCTCTTTTTCCCAGGGAAGGTGGGATAAACTAAGGCATGCGTTCCCATGGCAAAAGTGCTGACTTCAAGCCAGACCCTGGAACAAGTGGATGTAGGGTGAGGAGTGAGGGACAGGCATGTGAGCAGCTGGCATGACACCAGAAAAATAGAGTGCCAGCTTTCACATGGGCTCAAGACAGGGTTGTGAGTGTGTAGGCCAATGGGCCAGCCCCGGCTGCTCACCAGTGCTGTGAATATGGGCAGATCACTCACCCATCCGGGCCTTAGTTTGCCTGCCTGTAGAATGGGCGTGTGGGGTAGGGAGGTGTTGGGCCACAGCTGTCATGATCCTTCTCATGGAATGAAGACTGATGGATCCACCTGGACCAGACACCACAGGAACGTGGGTGGTGGCCACACAGGGTGAGCCATCAGTAGGTAATGGACATCGGAGGTTGAGAAAATGATATTTGCAAAGACCCTTGGCTGTGAAACATCTGGCCTGCACGGGGAAAGGCTGGAGAATAAGGTGGCAAATGATGCAGGGGAGACAGGATCTCGGACACTCTGGTTGCCACCCTCAAACGAGCCTTGCACTTGAAAGATGGGCTCACATTAAGAGTTTTTCTCAAATCAGCTGTGCTAACTGATGCTGAGAAACAAACATTCTTGCAGAAACACACACACATACACACACACGCACACGCACACACACACACACACATACACACACACGCACACATACACCCACATACACACGCACACATACGCACACACATACGCACACATACACACACACACATACACACATACACACACACACACACACACACACAGAGAGAAATAAAAGAGCATCCTTGAATCTCAGCTCTACTCCACTGACGTTTTCTTCGTAGTAGTTAACACTGCTTGACTTCATCCTATATGTTGCTTTGGTAGGTGCATATTTTCACTCTCCCCCATAGACTATCAGCTCTATGGGGCCGGGGTCTGTGCCTATTTTGTTTATTCCGGTATTCTCAGTGCCTGAGCAATGCCTAGCTCACTGAATATTTGTTAAGCAAGGCACTATTTCAAATACACCTTAGATTGAGATCCCGTAAGCATGTATACACACAGGCCTTACACATTAGGGTGAAAAGGAAATTGGTTAGAAGAGGAAGGCAGGGCCATTGTGTGGGAGCAGGACTGGGGAGTGAGTGGTGGGTGATGGAGAGTGAGACGGTGGGAAAAATGAAGAAGCAGCCGCTCGAAACACAGACAGTGCGTGTGCACCACCATGGGCGCTTGGAGAACCGGAGCAGGCAGCTGTGCAGAAGCGCTCATGCCTGTGTCCACCGTGGGGCAATGATGTCTCACAGGGCTATTGTGCAGACAGGTGGCACAGGGCCCGGGAAGCATCCGGCCTGCCCGGCAGTGGCCTCAGCAATAAATTGCAACTGTTTACCAGGATCAGCCCTCACCAGATAAAACCAGTGAAAAACTGCATGAGGCCAGAGGGAAGCAAAAGTCAGATCCAGAAAAGTTAAGGCACTACAGATGGTGACATCCTGGGCAACAGATTCAACTGAGAACCAAACAGACTTAATCATTTATTGCAGGAGAAGCAGAGGACTGGACACAGTCCCAATCAGAAGACGAAGCGAGTCCCTTGGCAGTGAAGACCCAGGAAAGACATGGGGGCAGAGGGGCTTGTAGCTGGCCACGGGGAAACATTCTGGGTATGTGTGTTGTCTTTGCATTTGGGTAATGACCCAGTGAAAGGGGACCAAGAAGGAGGTCACTGAGGCAGCCCATGACAGGACTCCTTGTGTCAGAGCATCACACCTTGAGGACAACAGGGAGAGGAAATGGGGTCGGGACTGTAGTGACAGACAAAGCATTTCTGGACTCGGAAAGGGGGCCCAGGGAAGGAGAGGGAGGAGATGGGTGGGTTGGGAAGCCTTCTGCTCACAGAGCCAGCCACCTGTCCATCATCTGGAGGCCTTTTTGGTGGCACAGCTGCCACCCGAGGTTTTGGCAAGGGGATCCTTGAGCTCACTGCCACAGCTGCCTTTGGTCTTGACGTCTGCAGCTGCAGTTTTGTAGCTATAACTGCTTGAGGCCCCAAAGCCCATGCTGAAGCCAGCCCCTCCTGCCCCAGCATTGGTGCTGCTGATGACGGCTGGAAGGGATGAGAAAAGACCTCAGCCTCAGTCATCCCCAAACCCACGTCACACCCCCTCCTGGGGCATCCTGGGCCACCCGCTCCACTCTCTCGCCTGCAGCGGCTTCATGCTGAGATGGATTCTGTCTGTTGTGTATTTCAGTTTGCTAAGAGATTTTTATCAGCACTGATCATAGGGCTTTATTTTTCCTGCACTTAGCCTCATACATTTTGCCTTTTCCTATTAGTCTGTGGATTTCCCCCATGGGGAGGACCAAATGAAGAGAGGAACTTCCCAGGCCCCATCTGGTGCTGCTGGTCTGCTGATGAGGAAAGGAGCCAGTGAGGGCCCTGCCTCTTAGCATCACGGCATCTCCCCACAGGCTATCCAGCTTTTACAGCTGAGCAGGTGCTCTCAGCTGTCTTTTCCCATCCTTCAACCTTCAGGCCCCCTCAATCCCCCTTACTATAATCTGGTGCCTTTATTTTGGTCAACAGAAAAAGAATGTCACTATTAAGCATCATTCATTAGGTGATACGCTCCTGAATATGATTTGATCTTTCTATGGATTGTACTTTTGTATCTCATGATATTCTTCTCCATCTACTTCTTCCCCTTGGCTACTACAGCCAGCTCCCTCCTTTTGCCCTTAAGTCTCCCCTGAGCCCTCTCTGTGACTCTGATTTCTCTTTTGTGTCCTGAATTAAAGGGACTCGGACTTCTGGTAAGGTGACCAAGGGCAGAACTGAGATCTGCAGATACTTACAGATGCTCACAGAATTTGGATATTCGCCAGACATCCTGAAGAGGGAGAAGAAAAACAGGCAACTCCTCCACAAACAATCACCCCAACCACCTGGGAGTCATCTCTGTGAATAAGCCTCTCAAAGCAGAACGTGCCTTCCCAACCCCATCCCAGCCTCCTTTCTTCCCACGCATCCCAGTGCGACCTCCCAAGAAAAGAACCGAGATGGAAATCTGCAGCTAGGAGTCAGCTCTCCATCAGGCTGCTTTGGAACTGCCTGCTGCGTGGGATCACTAGGCCTCCATTTCCCTCTAATCATGCCACTGGTCTTAGACGATTCAGAAGAATAGCTTACCACCCCATTGGAGTCCCAGGCTTTGCTGGAGCACCCTTGAACTTGGACAGTCCTTAGAGGCCATCTTGCTCCTCCCCCACCCACAGAAATACAACATGAACAGTCAGGGGATGCTGTTTCTCAAGCATTGCCAGCATTAATACCTCCTCTCCCACAGCCTTTGGGATTTTTTACAACTTGGTCCTGCCTGCTGTCTTAACTTTGGCCTTCCTAACCACGTGGCAAGCCCATTTGCTCTATGGTTTTACTTCAGTGGGACCTAAACAGGACCAAAGCGTTTGCCCTGGAGCTTCCTACCAAAGCAGAGAGAAAACTGGCCCTGACACGGGGTATGCGGCCCCTCACCTGCACTCCTCACTCTCCAGCAGTTTGCGGTATGTGGCAATCTCCACATCCAGGGCCAGCTTCAGGCTCATGAGCTCCTGGTACTCGCGCAGCATCCGTGCCAGCTCCTCCTTGGCCTGATACAGGGCGCTCTCCAGCTCATCCAGCTTGGCCCGGGCGTCCTTCAGGGCGCAGTCCCCCCGCTGCTCAGCATCGGCGATGGCCGTCTCCAGGTTGGCGCACTGAGGGGCAAACATATCCAGCACTTTGCGTCCAAGCCCAGTTCTGAGATCTTGCTTGGACAGCCTCCCCTCGGTTTTTCCTAACTGATGGTAAGTGCTTGGAGATCCTCCTGGTTTATCCAACTTTGGCTATCCCTACAGGTGAATCTGTCCTTCCCCTAACTCCAGGTATGGTCCACCCTGGTTCATGCCTCTGCATCTGAAGCCTGGGAGGGAGGAGGGAAAGGCACTGAGAAAGTGGGCATCCTGAGCACGTGGTCCTTGCCCTCTCCCTCCTGGACTGAAATATCAGCTGTAAGATTCTAATGTCAACTCTGGAAAAAAGTTTCTGAGCAGCTAGACTTCATTCAGCTCTGCAGTGTATAGGTTGTTTTAGGAGATCCCATAAATCACGGAGAAAATATGAGGACCAATAAAGTTCCTATTAAAATGTCCTATAAACTTGTGACACCTAAGAGTTTAGTCGCAAATCCTACAGAGAACTATGTTAAATGGCAACAAAAGAAGAAACCTTTACATAACTAGAAACAGAAAACCAAACACTGCATGTTCTCACTTATAAGTGGGAGCTGAACAATGAGAACACATGGACACAGGGAGGGGAACAACACACAATGGGGCCTGTTGGCACGTGGAGGGAGGTAGAGCTTTAGGAAAAATGGCTAAAAAAAAATAGCTAATGCACCCTGGGCTCAATACCTAGGTGATGGGTTAACAGGTGCTGCAAACCACCATGGCACACGTTTACCTGCCACGTACCCCAGAACCTAAAACCTGCACATCCTGTACATGTACCCCAGAACTTAAAACAAAAACAAAAATAAATAAATAAATAAAATAGGCTGGGCACTATGGCTCATGCCTGTAATCCCAGCATTTTGGGAGGCCGAGGCGGGTAGATCACCTGAGGTCTGGAGTTTGAGACCAGCCTGACCAACATGGTGAAACCCCATCCCTACTAAAAATACAAAAGTGAGCTGAGTGTGGGGGCACACAGTTGTCTGTAGTCCCAGCTACTCGAGAGGCTGAGGCAGGAGAACTGCTTGAACTGGGAGGTGGAGGTTGCAGTCAACCAAGATTGCACCACTGCAACTCCAGCCTCAATGATAGAGCAAGACTCTGTCTCAAAAAATAATGAATTAATTAATTAAAGAAGACACTTTGCATAGCTAACAGGTTTTACCAGCTTCCAGGCCCCTGCTGTTGGGGGAAGCATGTCCCTTGCTGGAGGAAACTGCAGCTGGGGCTGTGTGCTGGAACGCATATGAAAGCCCCCAGGAGGCTTCCTGAGCCCTTCATCTGGGCCTGTGTTCCCTCAGCTCAGGTTTTGGTGGGGGCTGAGGTTTTCTTTCTGGGTTGTGCCTGTCTGTGGAGCCACGTTTGCTTCACACCAAGAAAAGCAGCTGATCCAAGGCCAAATAGACTCTAGAATATTGTCCAGCTGCCACCAGCCCCTTCTGCTAGGCAGGTCCCTAGCAGTGCCAATGCCCTTGAATTTTGGATGAGTGGCTCACAGCCTCAAGAAGATGCCTAGGATCCAGCGGTCTAACCACAGAAAACCCTGCCCCACCCTTGGGACTCTAAAGGTTTCATCAAGCACTGAGTGGCCATACACTCTGTCACCTGTCTTCTATTCTTTTTCACTAACCAAGATCTCCCATAATGAACCTGGGGCAGGGGGACACCCAAAGCTTGGGTCTTGTGAATGTGGCCCGAGTTGAAAGGACTTGAAATTTTAGCATCCTTGGAAACAAACATCACATGGATTCTGAGAACACCAAATGTCAAGAGACTCTGCATGTGACATGGTGGGCTTCTTTGATGGAAGAGGCCAGAAGGGCAGGAAGCACCTTAGCTGAGGGCCCTCAAAAGGAGCCACAGTGTTCCCCGCAGAGGATATCTTCCCTGACCCCAAAGCACTGTGGCATTCTGATAACAAAAAGTCACTTTCTAGTAACCATAAACAGATAGCATTTTATTAAACACTGTAGTAGAATACTGAGGGTAGCTTCAAACATCTATGTTTTTTCTGCATTTACATGGCTCTTGATTAAACAAAAACACCATAAGTTATTTAATGCTGGTGTTTTTTCTTCCCACTACCATGCGTACAGAGGAGGGGTGTGTGTGTGTGTGTGTGTGCGCGCGCGCACGCGCGTGCGTGTGTTTGTGTCAGCATGCAACATGCAGGGTAAGAGATGCGGTACAGGGAAGGGTCAGCAGATGGAACAACTTGACTTGCCTGGGAGCTGAGAGCCTTAAACCCTGGCACTGCCTCCTCAAACTTGAGAATTCATGGGTTTGCTTGCTTCAGAGTCATGGTTGTGGTTGCACGAGTACTACCTCCCAGAGAGGGGCGCCTTAGTGCAGCGCCCTCCCCACAGCGCAGCACTAGTGCAGGGCCCTGAGCCGGGTCTAGGTTGTGAAGGCTGTGCCTCCTCCACTTTGTTCTAAAATCTCCTGCTGCATTTTCTCTCTCCTCACAAGGATTCATCATGTGAAACCTGCAAATGGCTTTCTTTTACCTCCTATGTCAGGTCTAAACCCCATGGCCTGGTTTTTGAGATTTCCCATAATCTTCCTATTCCCACCCAGGGGTGTCCCCTGCTCCCTGCCACCCCTGCTGAGCAGCAGGCCACCTGCCTCAGATAGGCAAGCCCACCTGCATGCATGCTGTGCACATCCCTCCTTGGCCCATTGCTCCTGCCAGCTCCTTCACCTGCTCTTTCCCCTCTCCCAGTGTAATCCCACCTCCTGCAAAGCTTCCCTGGGGTCTTCATTCACCTCTTGCCCCTCTGGGCTCATGCAGCACTTACCTACAGTGTGTAGGCTACTCTATCCCTCCCTATCTGTTCAGATTGTCCCTCCTGGTGAGTTAGAGGAGACCCAAAGGAGGGCATTTTGTTTTACCCTTTCTTCATACTCTGGCCCAGATTGGGGATCAGTGAGTGCTGTTAGTGGATTCATTTCATATAACCCACCTGCTTCTTCACACTCCCTATCTCTGAGCGGATCCTCTGGATCAGGCGGTTGAACTCAGAGATTTCAGCCTTGGTGAGCTTGAGGTCATCCCCATGCTGGCCTGCTGTGACCTGCAGCTCCTGGATCTGAGGTTGGGTAACAAGAGAAGAGGACCACAAGGATCTACTGAACTAGGGCAGGATCCTTTTCTTCCAGACAGGAAAGGACCTGCCCTAGTTCAGTAGAATCCTCAGGTTCTCAAATATGAGCATCTTGGTGGAGGCCAATTTTCCTGTCCTCATTTTGCCAAAGTTGGAAACATGAAGCTAACACAATATATGTGAATTACCCATAGAAACAGTGTCAGAATCCTATCAGGGTTATAGCTGGTGTCACCTCAGCCAAGGGCCGTGACGGAGGAAAGGTTAAGCCCCATATATGTCTGCAACACAAGTCAAGACTGTGGTCAATCTCCCTTACCCATGGGGTGGCATTTCCACAAGACCCAACTCCAAGACAAAGGAGGTCTTGACTGAACCCAAATGCACACACACACAAACACACACATGTACTCATGCATGCATACTGCGAGGGTGCTAGCAGTGGCCAGTGGGACTCGGCACACCTGGTGGCCAGCTCACCTTGGTCTGGTACAGGGCCTCGGCCTCGGCCTTGCTCTTCAGGGCGATCTCCTCATACTGGGCGCGGACCTCAGCAATGATGCTGTCCAGGTCCAGGTCCCGGTTGTTGTCCATGGACAGGATGACAGACGTGTCGCTGATGTGGGACTGGATCTGAGCGATCTCCTGGGGAATGGTTGTGGGAGGGGAGCGAGTTAAGGGGTCCTCATGAGGAACCAGTTATCTTGGTGCTCCCTGGGCAAATTCCTCACAGCTCCTCTCTGCCTCTCCTCAGCGTTTGAACTCTGCCTCAGCACCAGTGCCTGGCAGGGATGTGAATGAGTGCCTTAGGCTTTCAGCCCCAAGTGCTGGGAGCTCCTTTCTCCATCGCACACTCAGGACCACTCCTGCCCTCTTCTACATTGTTATCCTCAGAAGCCAGCCACCGCCACCCTCCTCCCATAGGACCAAACTCTTTCCCTAGCATGCGGAGGGCCCTAGGGAGTCACCAGCACTGGCCTCTTCCCCAGGCCTCTGTACCCTTCCTTGTTCCTCGTGCTTTAGTATGGCACAGGCTCCTGGATCGTCAATTTTTCTGCCCCTCTCAGCACCCACTGAAATCTTCTTCCTCCTCTCTCCAGAAACCTACACTGATGACCCAGGCAGAATCCACCATTCCCTCCTCTGCTGTCTCAAGGCTCGGCTAAACGGTGTTTTCCTGCCAGGCTGTGAACTCCTGGAGGTCAGAAATCATTTCTTCTCCTTCATGGACTCGTCAAAACCTAGCTCATTGCCCAGCACCCAGCAGGGCCTTGGTGAATGCAGGTGGAAGAAGCCTAGAGGGCTTCCAGCTGTACCAGGTTGAAAGCTTTCTCCCTACCAATTTTTGGTTCACACAACCCTCTAGCCAAGGGCTAGAAGCCACTTGTTAGAGGAGCAGACCTCACAAGAGAGGTCAGCCAAGTCCTTACCCCTTCATAAAGGCACTTGAAGAATTTAATCTCATCTGTCAAGGAGTCCACCTTGGCCTGGAGCTCAACCTTGTTCATGTAGGCAGCATCCACATCCTGGGAGCACAGGACAGTCAAGCCTCCCCGAGAGAGCCATCCATGCCCTTCCCTCCCTCCCTCCCTCCCTCCCTCCCTCCCTGCCACAGGAAGCCCTGCTCTCTCTGCTCCCTTCACCCTGTGCTCAGTCCCTGAAAGCAAACCAACTAACATGCAATGTAATGCCCACACCAGTAGTGCAGCAAAATGCTCAGATTTTAGACTGGCAAATTCTAGAAACAGCATGCATCCCAGGGAAGGGATTTGGAAGGAGCGGCTAGGAAGTTAGGGTCCCAGTCACCCCTGTCCAGTCACCCCTTTCCTCATCCTGCAAGCATCACTGTGCCAGGTGGACAGGGAGCCCTCTAGGCTTCTTCCAGCCCACCCTGCACCCCTCTTACCTTCTTGAGCACCACAAACTCATTCTCAGCAGCTGTGCGTCTGTTAATCTCCACCTCATACCTGCATGGGGCAAGACAATGAGATAATTCAATTCTGCAAGCACTCACTGAATAGTTAGTGACCACCTCTGTGCCAAGAGCCGCGTGGTAGGGGGGGTCTTCAAACTGGGATTCATGTACCCCTGGGATACACATAACCTTCCTAAAGAGGATGCAGGCAAGGCCATATTTAAAGAAATCGATTGCCAGCTCCTCTGTCCCTATGCAGTCTGCCTTAAAACTACCTGCCTCAGAAAGCACCTGTGGTTGAGATGTCATGCATTTTCTACTGCCCACTTCCTGTCACAGTTAGCCCCTCCCACATTATAGCAGAGGTGAAAAGGCACCCACCCCCACACCAGCACCACATGACAACTTAATATTGTGCAATAGTTCAGGGTGCAAAAACCTCCTAGGCACCAAACAAAAGCACCATTCTCACTTTCAAACTGTACATTATACTTATTTCTTTTACATATTTCTGTTCCAGGTGAAGCAGAAACAGAAGCAAGATCTAAGACACAGAAATTTGGATAGGACTGGGATGTTCTGAATACAGACATATTGTTGATTGGGGAGGTAAGGGTGCTAATCATTTTATTTAAAGAGCTTACCTCTTCCATCCCTTACTTTTCCCAAAGAACACATTATAGGACATTTGTGAGGGTAAACAAAATAGAGCATTGGTAAGAAATAATTAATGCTAAATGGACAAGCAAAGTGTGGTGTATACATACAATGGAATATCATTCAGACTTAGAAAGAAAAAAAAAATTCTACAATATGCAACAACACGGATGAACCTTGAGGACATTCTGCTAAGCAAAAGAAGCCAGTCCCAAAAAGGCAAATATTCCAAAAGACCAATGATCCCATTCGTTTGAAGCACTTAGAGTAGTATAAGTCAGAGACAGAAAGTGGAATGCTGGGTGCCAGGGGCTGGGAAAGAGGGGAGGAGATGGGGAACTAGTGTGAAGTGGGTACAGGGTTCCAGTTTCACTAGATGGAAAGCATTCTGGAGGTGGACGGTGGTGGCGGTTGCAGACATTATGAATGTATTTGATGCCACTGAACCGTCCACTTAAACATGGTTAAGATGGCAAATTCTGTTATGTGTATTTTATCACAACAAAAAATTGGAAAAAAAAATAAGGCTAGATGATAGCTTTTTAATTCATGTACTCAGCATAAACAATCCTTTTCAGCTCTTCGCTCATTCCTAAGGCATGTCCCTGGCAGTGCTCTCCCCAAAAAGCACTGCTGAATGGCTGAAGCAGGGCCGGGTAGTGAAGAAAGTTATTTCAAATGTGACTAGGATGTTTCCTGAGGCTGCAGATCTTTCTTGTTATGCTATGTAAAGCACACAGAAAGCAGTCCATATGATTTACCTCAAATTCTGTGTCTTATTCAAGGGATAACTGAAACTTTTTAATCAAATTATGTCATGAAACAGCTATTTCTGTTACAGTCAATATAGTATCTTACAAAATTGTTAATAATGTCTACCTCCTTTTAATAAAAATAAAAGCATATGGTAGTTGCCAGACCAATTAATTTTTAATAGTTTATATCTATTTCCTAAAATACATAGAAAACATTTGACCAAGTGGGTTATCAAAATCAATTACATTAGTGATAAATAATTTTATATTATTTACTTGCAGAAACCAAACAATAGCATTAAATATATATATTAAAAAGAAAAATGATGCATTTTATAGCATTATAAACTTAAAAATAACATTATTTTAAAGATATGTTACAATGAATAATTAAAAGTTAAACCACGAAAAAGTACATATTGATTTATCTGGTTTTATAACATAAATAGTTGTATTAGTTATATTAAATCTAAATCATTTTAATCTTAAATGCTTCCAGTAACCCATTACACAAGACATATTTCTTAGTTTATTGCTGAGTGGATTTTATAACAGTCCCTAAAGTACAAATTCTTATTTTTACTTGAATTTAGAAATGAAATCAGGCTTTTTCTGATAAAAAGCAACTCATGTCTCTGATGTGAACATGAAAATTGGCTTTTCCAATAAAGCTAGAGGGCAGATATTTTCTATATAAATTGAATAAGGTAAATCTGCAGCTAAAAATGTGTATGTGTGTGTATTTATGTATAAAAACATGAGGCAGAATCACATTATTTGTTAAGGATAAAGAATTGGCATAGGCATATTGAGTACTAACAGTATTTTATATTTCCAGTCCTTTCCGATCCATTGGATTAAACATAGTGCTCTGTTTTGAGACAACTCTCTTTCCCTCATTCCTTCATTTTCAGTGCTAGAAATTGAGCACACATTTATTTCCTAGACACTTTGGGGCACCAATGTAGGTAGAAGCTATTCTTTTCCTAAGTCCCATTCTGTCTGGATGTCCCTCCCTCCCACAGTGTCAGCAAAGGATCTAAGAAGCAAAAATGCTGCCTCTAAATGAAAACTTCATCTGAAATTTGATCCCCCAGGGGCATATTCTCTGCCACTCACTCACCTCTTCTTGTAGTCCTCCACCAAATCCTGCATGTTCCTCAGCTCCGAGTCCAGCCTCACCCTGTCCCCGGACAGCGTCTCCAGCTGCTTCCGCAGGTTGCTGATGTAGCCCTCATAAATGGGCTCCAGGTTTTTCCTGCAGTTGTTCAAGTCCAGCTGCTGCAGGAGGTCCCACTTGGTCTCCAGTACCTGATTCTGCTGCTCCAGGAACCGCACCTGGAACCCAAAGCCAGTCATCGCCCAGAGTCCCCATGCTGTTGCCTCTCAAGAGTGAGGAGAGGGCCCCAGAAACCAGAGGCAGCTGTCCTAGGGGACTGGGGGTAGAAAAGAACAAGGCTTATCCTGGGGAGGATTCAGCCAAGGGACATGCTCACCTGGATCACTAAGACAAGAAATAGGACCTGATTTCTATTAGAAATCAGGAAGAGGGCTTAAGCAATGGTACCATCTGCCTCTGCCTTAGTGAGTTTTCATGAGACAGAGGTAGCTTCTCTTGCTATAAATGCTGGTGTTTTCTGAGTAAAGGGAAATGGGGAGCAGGGGAGAAATAGCGACTGGGGGGTGACATTGGAACGCACACTGGCATTTAGAGCGTTCTTCCCGTTGCGTAGCCTAAATTGCGTTTGGTTTGTTCATTTCTTTGTTCATAGCAGGTTATCACATTTTCACAAGGTTTCTTCATATTTGACCAGGGTGCAAGTTTTTAGATTCATTAACTCCAGGCCCTCTGCCACACACCAGCATTCCTCTCCTCACCTGTCTCTTAGCTTGAGCGGCAGGAGGAAACATGCTAGAGAACAACAGACATGAAAGAGAAAGAAAATGCCCTGGCCTCTGGAGTAGCCACTGCGTTTCTTCCATGCAGACCTGAGCCCTCCAGCCACCTCACTTCCCCCTCCCTAGCAGAGTGGTGACACACAGCCCACCACCAACTGTCCTGTTTAGATGAGCTCATTTCTTAGCCTCCCATGTCCTAATTTTCTCATCCGCAAGGCAAAACAACAACAGAGTCATGAGTTGTGCATTAGTAAATGAGGATCACTTAGGCAGCACCATAAATGTCAGCCAGCTATTGCTATCAGGCCCCTTACCACTTACCATCTAGACCTTCCACCCAGGTGGAGACAAGAGAAGCCCATTCCCTGTCTGCTCTCCACTCACTGGTGTCATGCCTTGGAATCTCCAGGGTCAACTTCCCTATTACTCCAATTTCTGGACGCCCCACCCTCAGCACACACCTGTAACTTTACCTGCGCTCTTTCCAAGTGCCTCCTCAGCCTCACCCTTCAGTTTTCTGGCCCTTTTCTCTCACCTTCCTGGCTACACACTTACCCAACTCCCCAAACACCAAGCACCATGTCCTGCAGCGTCTCCTGGCCTGTGGTCCTAATGCCCTGTCCTGAACATGGTCCCATCTCCTGGTCTGATATTGGGAGCTCTCAAAGTGCCCATTCCTCGTAGCTCCTGCCCCCTCCCTTCCCACAGTCTTGCCTCATGCAAGAAAGGAATGAAGGTCCTTGATAGGTTTGGCTGTGTCCCCACCCAAATCTCAACTTGAATTGTGTCTCCCAGAATTCCCTCGTGTTGTAGGAGGGACCCAGTTGAATCCTGGAGGCCCGTCTTTCTCCTGCCATTCTCATGATAGTGAATAACTCTCACAAGATCTGATGCGTTTGTCCGGGGTTTCTATTTTTGCTTCTTCCTCATTTTTCTCTGGCCGCCGCCATGTCAGAAGTGACTTTGGCCTCGTGTCGTGATTGTGAGGCCTCCCCAGCCATGGGGAACTGTAAGTCCAATTAAACCTCTTTTTCTTCCCAGGCTCGGGTATGTCTTTATCAGCAGCGTGAAAATGGACTAATACCTCCTGCTTACTGGAAGCGTGTGTCTCGCACTGTTCTGAGCACTTTATAAACATCCCAATTAAGCCTCATCACAACCCGCTGGAGGAAGACCCATTATTGTGCCCGTTTTCCAGATGGAAAAGGCAGGCTTGGAGAAGTGGTGACTCGCCCACGTTCCCACGCAGCTCGCCAGTGGCAGAGCCGGCCCCACTGTGCACGCTGCGCCCCCCGCAGGGACAGGCCGATGGCCCAGGACCCACCTTGTCAATGAAGGAGGCGAACTTGTTGTTCAGCGCCTTGATCTGCTCCCGCTCCTGGGCGCGCACCTTCTGGATCTCGGGGTCCAGCTCCACGTTGAGCGGGGCCAGGAGGCTCTTGTTGACGGTGACCTGAGGGATGCCCCCGGGCGGGCACACGGAGGGACACGCGGGCCCCAGCCCCGCGCTGCCGAAGACGGTGCCCACGAAGCCGCCCAGGCGGCCGCCGCTCCGCCCCGCCGCAGCGCTCAGCGCCAAGCGCCGGCTGCCCCCGGGGCAGAAGAGGCTCTTGCTGCCGAAGGAGGCCGAGCCCTTGACCCCGGCCCGGAAAGAGGCGGAGCTGCTGCCGATCCTGCCCGAGAGGACCGCGGAGCAGCCGCTGAAGCCCAGGCGCTCCCCGCCGGGGAAGTGGGTCAACTGGCGGCTCATGGCTGGCGAAGACCGGTGCTGGCGGCGCGGGAGGCAGGAGGGGCGCAGACAGCCGCTGCGCTCTCGGCCAGGCTCTCCCCTTAAATAGCCTGGCTGGCTGCAGTCTGCCTAATTTGTACGTCGAAAACACCTTTTAGATCCCTCGAGGACTCTTGGGTTCTTCATGTAGGAAATTACCATCCACTCACGGAGATTTTTGTCCACCATGAACTCCCCATGAATCCCTATAAAGTGACCCAGAACCCAGCATTTACTTGGCTCACCTCCTACATTATCCCTTATCTCCACCTGCTGCCCTCCAATTACTGGGGTTATCACCCCCAAGATCGCCCCTGGAAGCTTCCAATGGGTCTGGCCTCTCTGGGTGTGTGTCTGGGGAGACGGAGGTGTGTGAAGCAGATGTCCAGGCTGGTTCTCTTCAGAAGGCCATGAATGGGGTCAAGAATATTCCGGAAAATCATCCTTAGCCTGTCCTCCTCCTGCCTCCCAGGCTTCTGCGTGAGGACAAGTTCTGTCCTGTGTGCAGGAAGGAAGCTGAGAAGGAGGAGATTTTGGCCCCATCCGCAGAGACCTCTCAGTCTACTGGGGGAGGCAGGACACAGAGCACTCTGGGTACAAGTGTTGGGGGTGACTCTGGACCAGAGTGAAAAGGTTTCTCCATGAAAGCATTTCTGGATTAAGAATGGGATGGAGGGAAGAAGTCCTGGGGAGGTGGCACAGGAAGGCTTAGGCATGGTTTAGCAGATGATATGTCCTAAGGTTTTGGGTTATTTTCATTTTTGTTTTCTTTTACTAGCAGAAGAGGCTCATTCATCCAAATCCAGGAAACCTCTGCTCAGATCACTTGCCACCCTGTGGTTTCTAATTCAGCGTCAAAACGTGACCAGTTATTAGGAACAGGTCAAGACTCTTCAGATCTAAAACCAAGAACTAGATTCTAGAACTTGATTCCCTTGAAGCTACTTCATTCCCTTGAAGCTACAGAGGATACTTCTTCCATCTAACCCGATTCCACTTTCTCAAACTTAAGTTGCCTTCAAGTCTCCCCCTCTCTTAGCAGAAGCCCTCCTATTCCTCTGACATGCGGGTGGAATTGTTTCATTGCTCTTATTTCTCAAGCTGTCGGAGTCCTGAGTGTGTGTTCCATTTCCTCTATTGGATTGACAGGATGGACTCACCCTTTTCTCCCCTGCTCCCCCAGTGCTCAGCCCAGGTCTTGGTTCCAGGGACATTCAGGATGATTGTGAAACAGCAGAGGGCTTAGGGAAAGGCTCTTAACTGTGCCCTCAGTGATATCCTGAAGGCTGGGCTCCCCTTGAGGATCTCGTGGGATGGCTAAATGGTACCTGGGGGTGATTGGCTGACACAGCCTCCACTGGGCCAAGGACAGGACATAATAACAGCTACAGCGTTTACCCCACAGGGAACAAAGTTGTGGGGGCATTGTTAAGCGGTGGAGATGGCGCCGATCACAGATGAACAGATAGCGGCGTCTGGGTGTCCTAGGTGGGAGAGACGGTGGGCTCTCAGTGCTGCCTCAGAGGAGGGGCTGTAGTCCATTCCCTCTGGAGAGAAGAGGGGCAGTATCATTGTGGCTAGGTGACCAGCAGACCCTTCAAGAAGATCAAAGTTATCCTTTTCATTATTACATGAGATTTTTCCTCTGCCCCATAAATTTAGCCAGTTTTTTCCCACAAGCACTAAAATGAATTTATTTATTCCGGCCATTGAGCATAGAAAAGTAATAAATGGATTACATTGAAAGAGAATAATTTTTACATAGGATTGGCTTAGAAAAGATGTCTTTGAAATCATTTTTTTTTTCCTTAGAAATTTTCTAAGGAGTTGAGATATCCTGGGACCCGGGCTCTTCTGCCCAGGGTTAAGGAACAGGTAAGCTGATCTTTTCTTATCTTCCCAAGAGGGGTTGACTAGCTGGATGAATAAGGGATTCTTCAACCCCTGAATCACCTTTATTATAGATCATGAAGAGACAGAAGTGACACATGCAGATTTCAAAGGCCTCAGATGTGTGGGGATGTCAGCAGGTCAAAGTGGGTTGAGGCCTGGGAGAAGGAGTTGCCTCTGCCTCTGATAGCAGCTTACAGTGTCACCTCAGGCCCTGGTCCTCTGTCATTAGTTCTTGGGTTAAAGCAACCCCTGGATTAGTAAACTAGACCAGGAGCCTTGACCTTTGAAACCAGATGTCTACTACAAAAGATGGATGAAACCACTCTAGGCCAAGAATTGCAAATGCATTGCTGGTTAAACTGGATCTTGGAGGCTGTGCTGGGTTTAAAAAAAAATTAAGCAGGCATCATATTTCAGGACTTTCTAGACCCATTAACATGCTTAGTGCTAGAGCAATTTTAGGGCAGTAAACTATTCTGTATAGTACCATAATGATGGCTACATGTCATTATACATTTGTCCAAGCCCACAGACTTTCCAGTGAACCCCAGTGTAAACCATGGACTTGGGGTGATAATGCTGCATCAGTGTAAGTTCATTACTTGTAACAAATGTACCGCTCGGGTGGGAGATGTTGATAAGGGAGGAGGCTATGCATGTGTAGGGTCAGAGGTACGTGGGAAACCCAAGTACCTTCCACTCTATTTTGCTATAAACCTAAAACTGTCCTAATAAATAGTCTATTAAACAAATAAATGGATGGATGGATGGATGGATGGTAGATGGATAAATGGACAGATGGATGATATTAAACCATAATAACAGAAAAACATGATACTTTCTGCAGTACCAAAGGGTAATACAAAACTTAATGTTTTTTACACATGGTGGTTGAGAGGTGGGCTTGTGAATGGGGCAGTGTCAGTGGGGTTTTTTTTCCACTTTTTGATATGTCTGAATTTTCTAATATGAGCATATAATGCTTTTAGTTTTTCAAAAAACAACTAGAGATGAAAGGGGAGGGAAGCTGATTCTAGAATCAGAAATGAAGTTTCCTGAAAGAATAGTCTATACCTAAAAATAATAGGGGCCCCATTTATGGAGCACTTACTATATGCTAGACATGAACTAAATAATTCTCATAATTTCATTAAATTATCATAACAACTCTATGAGGTAACTAATTATTAACCCCTTTTTAGGGATGAGAAAACTGAGGCTTATGGAGCAGAAGTATCTTGCCTAAGTTACACAACTAGTAAGTTGCAAAGTCCTTCTGACTTAGGTTCCATCTGACACCCAAGTTTAACTTCTCCCTCAGGCTCTACAGGATAAAATCCCAGCTCTTAGCATGCATGAAAGGCCTCTCTTACGCACCTGCTGCCTGCCTCCCCAACTCTGGATGCCACTGCACCCTCCCTCTCCTCCTACTGAGCCTCCTCCGTCCTCACACTTCACACCCCAGCAACAATCACCTATTTGTACCATGCTGGTGCCTCTGGCTACAAAGCCTACTTCCTCCCCTTGTCCACCTAGTAAATTCCTATCCATCCTCTAAAACCTCTACACATATCGCCTCCTCTGTGAGCTTTCCCTGACCTCCCTGAAGTTCCTCTCTCTCCTCTAGGCTGCCTCTGTGTCTTCTTTTGTTGCTGACACCTCACCATGCTACAGTTATGTGTTTTATGGTTATGCTTCCATTAGGTGCATGGACAAGATTTCTTCATCACTGTATCCCCAGCACTAGCATATGCCAGACATGACATATGCTTAATGAATATTTGTCGAATGACTTTCTTCACTGGCCCTAAGAATATAGTCCTGAGACTAATTATTCCACCAATCAGTTCTCCTTTGGGAATTAAGCTTGTGCTGTAATTCATGAGATGGTCTCCTTAAAGTTTGGATTTTTGAACTGCTTTATCTGCAGCTGTACACCTCTTTCAGCGAGCTAATTAAGTCAGACCAAAAATATGGAGGACACACTTTAGTTTCCAATAACATTTATTAAGCATCAACTTTGTGCCAGCAATTGCACAAGATATCCTCGTGCTGTCTCATTTTAGTGTTAACAACAATTCAGGGACATTATTCTTCCTGTTTTATAGCTAATGAAATAAGGTTCGAGAAGATGGAGATCTTTGTTCATTATTGCCACTTAGTTGCAAAGTCTAAATCTGAATTCACAGCTATTGACTTGAAGTCTAGGACTCTCCCAGGAACCACAGAGACCTGTTCAGATGCAACACGGGAGCCCCAAACTGCATGTGTGCCAGCTTCTCACTCGCGTTTACATCCTGTTGCATCCTGATGGCATCATCGTGGCCTGGGGATCTATGAGAAATCTCTGAGCATTTTCAAAACAAACATTTCCCCCTGAATTCCTCCCTGGCCTCACCTCACCTCTCCCACGCTCACAGTGGTTGAACCCTCCTCTGTACTGGTCCATGTCCTCCTAGAGCAGAGACCCCGCCACAACCAGGTGGAGTCCTGTCAACCTGTGACTGAGAGGCTTGTTGCACTGGGCCCCACAGCTTTATGAAAAGAATCTGCAATTGTGTGTGTAACAGAGACGGCCCCATTCTTAAACGCATATACATATGCACACACATATTCATACATATGTAAATAAACTCATACATATACACCTAAATATAAACACCCATGCTCAACTCCGTGGGAACTTTAGCAAGGACCAAGAGAACATGTTACTTCAAAGAGGATCTTCCTTTGGGCCTTTTCTTAGGGGAGATGGAGCCATCCTAACTCGGCCCCAGGCTATCTAGAACTGACCTTCTGCTGCCTCTTGACCAGTTTTAAGTCTTGACACCAGGCAAGGGTGGGCTGCTTCTCCCTGTTAATAACCTGCAGAGATCCCCCATTCACTGGAGCATTGGCCCGAGAAAACCATGACTTAGAAGGTGCTAGTGAGATTCCCCCAGGCTGGGTAGGGCCTCTATCACTCAGATCAAAATATACATCCAGACTTTAGATGCCTGAGGCTCCCATTCATTGACCACTCCATATGCAGAAGAGACATGGACTGAGATGTGGACTCCCTTAGGAGAGAGAAGCAGCCTGACCCAACGTGGGTTTTATAAGTTTATTGGTAAGACACAGGAGCAGGGAGGTGAGGCCTAAACAAGGACAAGTACTCACAGATGAAGAGCACAGACCCCTTGATTGATAGGATTGGCCTCAAGGGGTACTCCCAGCTGTGTAATATGCAGTGGCTATGCAAGATACAACCTCCCACCAGGCGTTTTGCCTGAGCCGGTGCTGCTCTAACACGAGACAGTTCTTGCAAGTCTCTCAGTAGATCTGAAACTTTGTGTACTCAGGGAGCAAATGGCCAAATAGTTACTGAGACAGGGTATGAAAGAGCAGCACAGGAAGACTGGGGTTTTATCCTTGAGAGACAGCCTTCCTCTGCACGGGGACATGCAGGCAGAGAAAGGGCCAAGTCTTCATCCAGAAGGGGAGGCTGAGTGAAGGGGTCTCTTTGGATGGAGGCAGAAAGATAGCAGAAAGCTCCAGCTCTCGAATCCTGATTCAGCATTAACAAAGACGGAGGCAGAGAGGTCAAGGAGAAGCGAGAGAGGTCCATGGTGAAGCCAAGCAAGAAGGAGATGAGGACAAATGAGACAGAGGAATTTCCTAGAGAAGGAGTCTGGACTAGCCTCCGGAGTAAGGCAGACTACTGGGAAATGGGCTTTCACTTTTATCTCATGGCTTTCTTGGTGGGTGAGCTGAGAGCTAAGGTCTTTCCCTGGGAGTCCTTGAATTCACTTGCACTCCCCAGCCTGGTCCTGGCTTCCCCACGGGGGCTGCAGTTCCCACTGCCAGTGACACAGCCCCCAGGCAGCATGCTGTAGCCTCCGCTGACAGAGCTGGGCCAGTAGCCATAGGTGCCAGCATTGCTGAATCCAAAGCCAGCCCCTGTGCCTGCCGCCCCAGCCATGGAGCTGTTGAGGACCGCTGTGGAGGAGGGAGGGAGGAGTGATTAGTGTATATCCTAAGACAGAGGTGACCCCAAGGCCCCTCCGACTTCCCAGGCCCCACTGGCTTAAATGCCTCCTTCTTAAGCAAACACTTTGCATCAACCATGAACTTGGGTTCTTATGAGCAACTCACGGGAAGAACAGCCCCAATCCCAAAAGACTCCCAAGTCAGGTGCCTTGTCATTCTATGAACAAGCAGGAGTAGCAAGGGCTTCCCCCAAGGGACAGATGATGCTCAAATATCAGATAAGTCAGCAGGTTCTTGCATTTAGCTTTACAGTACCTTCTGAGTATTTGTCTAAAGAACTTCCTGATTGTTAAAATTAGGGGAGTTTTTGCTGGCCCCACTCTAAGAAGGAGACTGCCACGCCCTGTGGGGCCAGCATTCAACTGACTTGCGCAGTGGTCTGCACACTGATCTCCATTCCCAGTGAGGAGGCACGACTCTGTGCTGCTTCCTTGATGCAGGAAAGCCGGAGTGGGGGTGAAAGAAGAGGGGAGGGGCTGAGAGTTTCACCACAGCACGGGGGAGGTTGCTGCAGAAGAGGCCAGTGTGCAATGTCAGAATGTGCTGGGCGCTGACTCCACCTGAAAGCAGCAGCTCTGAATGGGGAGGCCGCAGGTCTCAGCAAGAAGGTGAGTACATGACAAAGTCGACAACAGGCAGAGCCAGGCTGTTCCCCAGGGGACCGGGTGGCGCACACCCACCCACTTTATGTTTGTTGATGGACTAAACCAACTTCTTCCCGTGAGTTGCTCATAAGAACCCAAGTTCATGGTATTCCCTCAGTGTCATGAAATACTCACAAATGCTCACAGAGTTGGTGTATTCTCCAGACATCCTGCAAGAGAGAAAAGCACAGGAGAGTCTGAATCACGTGCACTCCCATAGTGACTCTTACTGTCTCAACACAGGTCGGGGTTCCCCAACCAGACCGGCTCAGCCTCCATACACCCTGCCCTGGCCAGTTGGCACTGGCTGCCCCTGAGTGTCTCTAAACCCTCCCTCACCCTCTTTAATCTACTCTTCCCACTGCAGACATGTGGGACCCGCCACTTTGGAACCCCCAGCAACATAACCATCCCCAGGGTCCCTCCTGCTGGGTTTCTCTTGAAGCCATTTCTTTACTGCTGTGAAGCAACTGCCTGAATAAACTTATGTGTGGAAAGATCAGGATGAGGAGTTGCTACTAATGAACTAACTGTGTGATTCTGGGACCAGTGACTTCTCTCCAGGTCTCAGTTATAAAATGGTGGTAGGTGAAAACGGGGTTTTTCACACGTGCGAGCTTTGCTTGCCACCCTTCCAACTGTTGCTAGGACCACGTTTGACTTGCACTGTTAGATATTCAGTATTTTTAATTGACTCTGCCTTTTATGACAAAAGCGCATTTCTTTTAAAAAGAAGATTTATATCACCAGGGTAAATAGAAAACCGATATTATTACCTAACCAAATAAGAAAAAAAAGTAGCAGAAAATAAACATAATGAAAATAAAACAATTTAAAACTTTGGGGCTAGATATTGCTATTATCTTCCCAGAGATTCTGCACCTGGAATCGACTGTCTTTTTATCAATAGGGGAGATTTGCAAGTGTCTAAGAGGTGTTAAAGACACAACAGCACCCAGCTAAGGCTTTCTCCAGAGTCAAAAAAGAACTGTGAAGGAAACTGCTGTCACATTATCTGGCTGGATACTGTCTGAAATTGTTTGTGGGTGAATTAAACACATCTCCAGCCCTGCGCCATCCAAACACACTCTGGGAAACTCTGAGTTGGAGACTTGCAAACTTTCTTCCAGTCCCTGGGTCCCAGTCACCTGCACTCCTCGCCCTCCAGCAGTTTGCGGTAGGTGGCGATCTCGATGTCCAGGGCCAGCTTCACGCTCAAAAGCTCCTGGTACTCGCGCAGCAACCGTGCCAGCTCCTCCTTGGCCTGCTGCAGGGCACCCTCCAGCTCATCCAGCTTGGCCCTGGCATCTTTGAGGGCGCAGTCCCCCCGCTGCTCAGCGTCGGCGATGGCCGTCTCCAGGTTGGCACACTGGGGTCAGGAGGTAGCATTTCCCCCTGAGTTCCTCCCTGGGCCTCACCTCCCCTCTCCCATGCTCACAGTGGTTGAGCCCTCCTCTGTCCTGCCCCATGTCCTAGAGCAGAGACCCAGCCACATCCAGGTGGAATCCCGTAAACCTGGGACCGCGGGTCTTGTTACATCGGGCCTCACAGCTTTATGAAAAGAATCTGCAATTGTTCCAAACTTCAGATGGGAGCTAAGGGTGGGAGATGAGAACAGGGCCTCTGTGTGAGGAACGGGCTTCTGAGATGGAGGCTCAGGAGAAGGAGGGGGCAGGGGTACTAAGGAGTTTATCCCTCTCAGGAGTGAGTAAGGAACGCTCCAGCCCCCTTCACCTGCTTCTTCACACTCTCAATCTCCGAGCGCAACCTCTGGATGAGACGGGTCAGCTCTGAGATCTCATTTTTGGTGTGTTTCAGGTCATCCCCATGCCGGCCAGCTGCCAGCTGCAGCTCCTGAAACTAGAGGAAAAGGAACCAAAGCAAAGACATTGAATCAGGGCCTGGCTGGGCTCAGCCTGCTGCAGACACTGTGCTGCACTTGCAGAGCCTGGCAGAGGTGAGTCCAGGTCCCCTGCTATGCCAAGTCTGTCAGCAGCCTCCCGTTCAAGCATTGGTCCATTGCATTTGCTTGTCTTAAGCACAGCTGAGCTCATGGATGGTTCGAATTGGCCATAGGGACTGTTGAATGTCTTATACTCTACACACACAACTTTACAACACACAACTCAATTATGGCGCTCCTCTGCCTATCATCCTGCAAAGTCAAGGTCAAATTCAAACTCTTAAATGGGATCCAGGGGCACATTTCTCTCTGCTCTTGACTAACACCTATCCAACTCCCCAGCTGAGTCAAACAGT
This sequence comes from Sapajus apella, assembly GCF_009761245.1. NCBI lineage: Eukaryota > Metazoa > Chordata > Mammalia > Primates > Cebidae > Sapajus > Sapajus apella. The sequence continues at coordinate 23,864,050 of NW_022436942.1, read as the reverse complement.
CCCACGGTTCCCCCAGATGTCCCGCGTGCCTTCGTGTCTCTGAGTCTTTGCCTGAGCCTCTCCCCTGACGTGAAAAACCCTCCCCCATCAGTCCTCCTTTTTCCCTAGCTAGCTCCAACTTAGCCAGTGCAGAGTCACTTCCTCTGGGAGGCCTTCCATGATGTCCCAAATGGGTGCAATTCTATTCCATTGCTCCTGGCACACCAGTCCATAGGCCTCCCCACACTGTGCTATACTGTAAGCCCATGTTTCCACATTTTCTCTATCAGACTCAAAATGAATAGATGGCAAGGACTTTTTCTTTTAAGTTTGAATTTCCCATACCTAGCACGGTGCCTGGTTGGTGCTCAAAAAAGTCTAATGAATGAATGAGTGAGCCAATGAGCTGTCCATCTGTATTTTCTGTGACTCCCTCCCCTTGATAGCTTAGCTGGGCCCCAGCCCACAGGCAGTTTTGCTGGGCTGGGATGGAGGGACAGATTAGCATGGAAGAATATTTTTTGTGTATGATGGGTGTGGATTCAGCTACACCCCAACGCCACTAGCCATGAATTTTGGGTCATCTACTAATTTGGGATTCTTTCTGCCTTTGATGTTGTCTATTAAACAGTCACAAAGAGTACTTCACTTCTACTCAGAATGCAGCTCAAGGGGAACATGAAACTGAGACCCCTCCGTACTCTGGAGGTGACGTACTGCTCTGCCTCTGTCCCTGGGCGCTTCACCCCAGCATGGCCCAAGAGTTAGGATTGTTCCTAAAGATGCCAAGTCCTCCAAGGCAGAGAAGACACAGGGGCTTCTCTCTTCAGTCCTTGTGTTTTATCTTTGGTGCCAACCCTGAACAAGAGGTCTTCTTCCACTTCTCTGCAAGACTCTGTGAGCAGGATGCCTCCCCACACACTGGTTCTGACACCAAGCAGCCTCATTCTAAGAAGAACAGGTGAGTCTCCTCCTGCCATTCCGCTCTCAAGCCACACAAAGCCTGGGAGTAAATGCTTCTTCCCCAGAGTCACCTGATTTTCTGCCTAAACGCAGTGGAATTTGAAGTCAGTCACCTAGATTCCGATCTAGCTAGCTATGTCACTTGCCAGCTATTGCCTTGGATAAGCAGCCTGAACTCCCCAGGCCCTACCTTCTTCATCTTTAAAAGGGAATCATCAAAATCAGCAATCACACTACTCATGATTCTGGCCATTCCTGACCCTAGCTTGCAACAGTAATGTGGAAGGCTTTGGAGACCAAGGAGTTGAGTTTGAACCTTTACCAAGAAGCCCTAGCCTATGTCTCCCAGACCTGGAAAGTCTCCCTACTCCCCCGCAAGGAGGCAGGGAGAGGGATGAGATAAGATCTCCCGAGAGTGTGGATTCCCTTGAGAAAGAGCCTGATAAACAGCAAGGAATAATTAGGAAGTTGCCATCGTGATCTGAGAAACCAAATTATCTAAAAAATCACTTCCCACCCACTACCATTAGGGGAGTTAAGATCTGAGGACTCAAACTTCTTCTTTATCCTTGGAGTTGTACTTGAAGGAAAAGGTAGAAGTTACTTGATTCCAGATCACACTGAAGAGACCCCCTCATTTATGATAATTAGCGAGGGAGTTGAGATGCTGACTCTTCATGTTGCCCCTCCCCTCCACACAGAACTCTCCATCTTCAGGAAGTTGTTTCTGATTTGCCCCACCTGGTGCTAGTTCGTCGATCTGGACTGTTTGCACCACATTCACCGCACTCAGCTGAGTGTTCCTCCAGGGGTGCTGTCCATCTGAGTGGGTCCGAAGGACAGAGCTGTGTCTTCTCTTCCCCTCTGGCTTCCCCCAGTGCCCAGGACAGTGCTGTGCTCTTAGAAAGCTGAGAGCCACCACAGTGGGTCATGGGGCATACAAGACAGAGTCTGGAGCAGAGGGCCCTGCACACGTGACTCTAGGAGTTGTGCAGCCTCACCTTGGTCTGGTACAGGGCCTCGGCCTCGGCCTTGCTCTTTCGGGCGATCTCCTCGTACTGGGTGCGGACCTCAGCAATGATGCTGTCCAGGTCCAGGTTCCGGTTGTTGTCCATGGACAGGATGATGGACGTGTCGCTGATGTGGGACTGGATCTGAGCGATCTCCTGCAGGGGAAACGAGGAAGCATGAAATACCTTCTGTGACCAGAGAAAGGTGCCAAGGAGATGGCCCTGTCTCAGAGGGATGGCCCTAGACCATCCCACACAGATGTCAGCTGCGCTCCCCAAAGCTTGTAAGAACAGAGCTCACAGCCCAGAGATTCCAATACCACACCTGAAAACTGCTGAGTGGGTTTGAAGCAGCTCAGGAAGAAAACAGCCCATACGTCTGTCCCCTGAAACAAGATGGGAGTTGGGAAAGTGGAGGGCAACAGCCTGGCTGCCACACACGGGTGTGGAAAAGAAGGTGCATGGCCCAAGTGTCCACGACCTAAAGGCAATGAGGTAGGAAACCCAACAGGAATTCCAACTCCTTCCCCACTGCAGAGAGTGGCGGGGGGAGTGGGGGTGGTTCTTTGGAACTCAGGGGCACAGTGGTGAGCTTAGGAACCAAGAGGCTGTGGCACACACAACACAGGCTCTCTTGAGTGCTTGGCCAATAGGATGAGGCTTGAAACCAGATGAGCATAGAGAAGAGAAAGGGTATGAGGACTTCCTACCTCTATCCCTGGGGATTCCTACCCAAGACCCCAGGAAACATCCCCATCCACAGAGAGAAGAGAAGCAGGAATGAGAATAGGCTTGGCTGAAGTTCAGTAGAAACCCCCTGAGGACTCTGGTTTCCTGAAGGAAATGAAAGCAGGACATCCCCAGGGCAGTCAGGGATGGATGGGGCACCAGGATAGATGGCCGCTCCCACCTTTGATCTACAAATTTCCAGCACCCCAGTGCTGGAGGTGCCCTGGACTGCTGAAGTTACTGATAAGTGAGAAACTGTTCATCACGTATCTGTCCTTCCAGAAGACAGAGCTGGAGGTGGGGCAGAGGGAGCCTTACCCCCTCATACAGGCACTTGAAAAACTTGATTTCTCCATCCAGGGCATCCACCTTGGCCTGCAGCTCCACTTTGCTCATGTATGCCGCATCCACGTCCTGTGGAGAACCCAGATACCCCCAACCTCACCTTTTTCAAGCCCAGACAGGCCTCTCCAGTGAACTGACACCCGCAGGCCCTGCCTTTGATAGCTGCCCACGAATGGACTTGAGATCCAAGAGGCAGGTACCTGCCTTCCAGCCACAACTCACTGTCAGACTCACTGCGAAACCTGGGGCAAGTTTCTCATGCCGCTGGAACGCCTTCTGCCTCTATTTCTCAGAGAGGGTGTGGGACTCTATACCCCACTCATCTGGTCATTCAGCCAACAGAGGGAGCCAAGGGCAGCCACAGCAATTTGCCAGAAACTAGCAGAGTTGGAAGGCAAGCCGGCAGCCCCTCCCAAAGCCTGTCCTGTTCCCCAGCCAAAGAGGACATGAGCTGGGACTGACCATCCATGTCTAGGTCCCTGCCCACAGACAAGGTACTGTGTGCAAAACCAACACCCAGGTGTCCCAAGATGTTACAAGTAGCAAGCCCTGCATCTCCTCCTTCAGCACGTGGGCTCGGTCGCTTCTCTCTCTTACTACAGCACCCACTGCTGGGGACTGGAGGCCACCCATGCACCCTCCTCACCTTCTTAAGCACCACAAATTCATTCTCAGCAGTTGTGCGCTTGTTTATTTCTTCTTCATACCTGCAGGGAAAGCATCACATCACAGGGAAAGCATCACAGACACATGTGTGACCATGTGTGCGTGTGTGTGTATACATTCTCAGTGAGATGAGAAAAGAAATACTCATATTATATGCCCATTCAAATACCCCAGGACTCTTTGGCCAGAGTTGTAGACTGGGTTATGAAGTAGCCTGGGTGGTTTGAGGTCTGATTTCCTCTGATGCCTGAGGAGTGAATAGGTTCTTCCTCTTCCCACTCTGTATCTGAATCACAGAAGCGTGCCAGATGTCCTTTTCAGCCATGATTCTTCTGTCAATCCTGCTGCCTGACACCCTACCAGCAACTCCCCTCCATCCCTAGGCAGGGGTCCCATGGAAGCCAGAACTATCCCCCAGGGGAAAAAGAAGGCACATGGCCCAAGTGTCCGGGACCTAAAGGTAATGAGGGAGGAAACCCAACAGGAACTCCAACTCCTTCCCCACTGCAGAGAGCAGCCAGTGGGGGGAAAAGAGGGGTGGTTCTTTGGAACTCAGAGGCACAGTGGTGAGCTTAGGAGCCCAGAGATTGTGGCACACACAACACAGGCTCTCTTGAGTGGGGAGCAGGAAGGAGTGTGCCAAAGAGCATGTCCTGCCAGGACAGCCCTGACACCACCCAAGAGGCGGCTGTCCACTGTCCAGTCTGCCTCGTTGCCCATAGAAGGCCCTCATCTTGCCGGATCAGATGAACTCAGTACCTCCGAGGCCAGAGGCAAATGTCCCAGTGCCCACTGGGAAAGCCTCACCCAGGGAGACAGGCCAGCCTGGAGCAGCATCCTGCTCACCTCTTCTTGTAGTCCTCCACCACTTCGCGCACGCTCCTTAGCTCCGAGTCCAGCCTCACCCTGTCCCCGGACAGCGTCTCCAGCTGCTTCCGCAGGTTGCTGATGTAGCCCTCGAGGATGGGCTCCAGGTTGTTCCTGCAGTTGTTCAGGTCCAGCTGCTGCAGCAGCTCCCACTTGGTCTCCAGCACCTGGTTCTGCTGCTCCAGGAACCGCACCTGGAACCCATGCCAGATACATAAGCAGTGCAGAGAGGGGAGGTGAGATTTCCTTCCTGGACAGGAACTGTGTTCTCTTATGCTACATTAGCTCTAAAAATGTGCCTCAGCCCTTAAAAACTATCACCCATGCCACTCATACCCCCACTCCCCACCTAGGGTCCTTTATCTGACTGAAGTTCTCACTCTGAGGCAGCCCCTAAGGTCAGGAGGGGCACCAACATCTTCATTTCCCTCTCCAACTATCAAGATGTAGATCTCCTGTCTCCTCTGCACTTATCCAAGCCTGCCTGGGCTGATGTCCATCTTCAGCCTAGGCCGCCTCTCCAAGGCAGCTCCTGAGACACAAGCTGGCCTGTGCTAGCCTTCACACTGTAGGACCCTCTGCTTGGGGTCTGGTGGCCTGGCCCATGCTCTGCCTATTCTCTCCCTCCTTGTACGTGGGCTCTCCTAGCCCAGCCAGAGGCAGATGCTCAGCGTATCTGCAGTCTCCAGCCCTCCTAAGTTTTTTTCATGTCTGGATCTCTACTATCTCAATCAGAGCATTGCCTCAGCAGCAGAACAAGCATTCTCAAGTTGCAACCTACAAATATAGCATTCTCTTGCTTAAAACCTTCACCCTCAGGGTCAAGTTCATATTCCTTATGCACTTCACAATGCGCCCAGCCCTGCTGGCTTCCTTTATCATTCACACAATGATATTATAAACCCAAGGTCTCCCATTCCCCAGACAAGTTCTGCCACGCTGCACGTGCTCTCTCCCTAGATTGCCTTTTCCCCACCTCCATCTGAAAACTCCTACTCATGCCTCACCACCCTACCTCACTGTCACTCCTGGTAAGCTTCTCCTGCTCCCCTAAGCTTAGGGAGTCTCTGCTTCCCAAGACCTTCCTACCACTTTGTTCCTCAGTGGTTCTCAAACCTGAGTGGATATCAGAATCACCTGGAGGGCTTATTAAAATGCAGGGTGCTGGGCCCCACCACAGTTTCTGATTCAGTTGCTCTGGGGTGGAGCCTGAGAATGAGCATTCTAACAAGCGTCCAGGTGATGTTGCTGCTGCTGGTTCAAGGGCCACTCTTGAGAACCACTGCTCTAGTGCAACATGACCTCCAGCTGCCTTGCCTCACAGGCTGCATGTGTTACAGACTGTCAGAGCTGGCAGGGGACACAGGAAGAAGTGCTGGGTCGCATGGCAGTCTAGACACCCCAGGCTGTCAAGGGCATCTCCTTTGCCTGGCTTCTTAGTCTCACAGGCTGTCACTCTCCTACTTCCCAACTCAGAGACCACTCTCTCTCCGCCTCCTGGACACCTTCCTGGACTAGGCTGCTGGCTCCTCTCACCCCTCTGACCCTGGTCCCTTGGCTCTGATGTCCAGGCTTTGTCCACTTCCTCCCTGGGCTATGTCTGCATCCTGGGAAGGTATCTTGCCTTTCTCTGCTTCAGACAGGGAGTGCCCCAAGGACAATGAAGATGGGGGAAGAAAGGGGCTCTACATGAGCAAGTCTTGCAAGCCCAGCGCCCGGGAGGGCTTTCACGTTATTTACCTGGCATCTGATTTTGCTGGGAGAAAATGATTTCTTGCTCTCAGGCAAATTGAACCCACAAATTAGGGCAGTGGCTCCCTCCTGACTTCTTGAAAGGGGAGTCCAAGATCAGCTTTCTCCAGAAAGACCCACCTTGTTGATGAAGGAGGCGAACTTGTTGTTCAGCGCCTTGATCTGCTCCCGCTCCTGGGCACGCACTTTCTGGATTTCAGGGTCCAACTCCACGTTGAGGGGTGCCAGGAGGCTTTTGTTGATGGTGACCTGATGGATACCCCCAGGCAGGCACACGGAGGGACACATGGACCCTAGGGCCACATTGCCAAACATGCTGCCACTGGCCCGGCCCCGGCCAAATCCATAACCTCCTGCCCACCCACTGCCACTGGCCACATTGAAAGAGATGCTCCGGGGACCCCCCAGGCTATAGAGGCTCCGACTGCTGAAGCCCCCACTGAGCCCTTTGCCCCCTGCCCGGTAGGAGGACGAGCTGCCCCCTGAGAGCACAGCTGAGCAGCCGCTGAAGCCCCTCTTGGCAGCAGCTCCCGACTTGTAGGTGAATTGGCGGCTCATGGTGGGGAGGCAGAAAGTGGGGATAAGATGCCAACCCTCAGCTGAGATGCAGGTCACCAGCCTGCGATCCTGGGCTCCCACTTTATAGGACTCAGGAGGGAGCCACTGGCCTAAATTGTGGGTTCAGTTTGCCTGGGAGCAAGAAATAATTTTCTCCCAGCAAAATCAGACACCAGATAAATAACTTGAAAACTCCCAAAGTGCTAGTCTTGTAAGTCTTGCTCATGTAATTTGCACTTTATCTAATGAACATGGATAATTAGCCTGGCCACATTATCCATAGAAAGATCCTGGGTGGGAGATTTGTCACGGTCTCAACTGCTGTTCCCCAGGGAGTGGTGGGGGCTGGGATTGTAGGGGTTCAGAGGGGAGACTTTAATTGACAATGCCATCTGTGAGAAATCTCACAGCCTTGCCAGCATCAGACCGGCTGCTTCGGGGACCCTGGCTGAGCTGCTTTTATGTGGTTAGGAAGAGGCTGCTGCTGCCTGGCTTCCCAGGGTCCCTAGGAGAGGAGCACGCTGGGAATCCAGGCCCTGTCTCTGGCTGCCAGGCCCCTGCTGTGCCCTCCCAGGCAGCTCTCCTGCTCCTCTGAGACAGCCAGGCTACCCCGCCCACCTTGCTTTGCACACACTGACTTCTTTGTCCCCTTACCATCCCACTACCCCAACTCTTGACCTTGAAATAATGGTCATTGCCACCATTCACGATGGCTGACACTGGTGCAGCACTTTCCAGTGTAAAAGAGCCCCTCACACAAGATGCTCATTTCACCCACTTAGTCTGCCGAGGGGAGTGGTGATGATCCACATCACACAAATGGGGAAACCAAGGCTCAGATAATTGAGGATGTCATTCCTTTAGCAAACATTTAGTGAGTCCTTTCTTTGTGTGAATCCCAGATAATTGAAAATGCCCCAAAAAAGCACAGGCCCCAACCTGGAGGACTCCCTTGGCTGGTCTTCTGACTCCACATTCAGAACTATGCAAGCCTTATTCTTTCGTCCATCCATCCATCCAGCCAGCCAGCCAGCTGTCAACTTGTTCACTCACTTATCCATTCATTTAACAGACTTCTGTTGAGGGCTGACTCTCTCCCAGGCACTGTGCTAGGCTCTTGGGTCCTGAATTAAGAAGACCAAACCTAGCTCCCAAGTTTGGAGATGGTAAGGCAGACACTAGAATTTCACTGATCCTTGACATTGCCAAAATATGTGACCCAAGAATTCTCAATTCCCAAATGTATTCATAGTATATCATTTCCTCCATAAAAACACAAGTATTTCACTGGCCAGATTACTTGAATGAACAGTTGACCCATCCCTCTTTTCTATTTCTGTTCGGAGGTTATGGTATGCCCTTAAAACTGTTGTACTAAACAATTGCCAAATTCAGCCTCCCCTCTTTTTTATACAAAACAGTTGTCTTCCAGTTAAGAATAATCATTTTCTTAGATGTCTTCAGTTTCACTAAAGGTAATGCCACTTGGCAATCCTTTAATCTTTTTTAGCTAACACAAAGTTTTTTGTTTTTGTTTTTTTGTTTTTGAGACTGAGTTTCACTCTTGTTGCCCAGGCTGGAGTGCAGTGGCATGATCTCGGCTCACGGCAACCTCCACCTCCCGGGTTCAAGCAATTCTCCTGCCTCAGCCTCCTGAGTAGCTGGGATTACAGGCATGTACCACCACGCCTGGTTAATTTTGTATTTTTATTAGGGACAGAGTTTCTCCATGTTGGTCAGGCTGGTATCAAACTCCCGACCTCAGGTGATCTGCCCACCTCAGCCTCCCAAAGTGCTGGGATTACAGGTGTGAGCCTCCACCCCTGGCCCAAAGTTTCTATTCCTTTGTAAGTTTCTTTGTAAGGCACAAAGAAGATCAACAAAACTGCATTGTGATGAGGATGCTGAGTGTTCCAGCCAGAATTACTCCCTAATTGGCTCATTTCGGCACACCAGCATTGGGGTGGAGGTGATTCAGACCCATGTCTCGCCAAAACTATGAACTGCTGCATGTCACAGGCCTTGAGATGACCCCCAATGGCATTCATGCTGTGAATGCCAACTCCACAGTGTGGCACGGGAGGGCTTATGAGCAAACAGCCCCTCTCCTTAAGGTTTTCACTTCCCCTCCCCTCCCTGGCCTTCTCGTCTTGTGAACCTACCACAGAGGCACCCCTGGAAACCTTCTCCGATCACTTGTTCTAATCCAACCACTCCTCTCTTGCCAGCTTCCCATATGTTGCCTGTTGTCCAAACAACAGCATCTATTATGTCAATTGTCTCTTCTGATTTGATGTCGCTACCTGTATTCAGGAGGTATGTCAATCTTTCCTGATGGCCAGAAATTTTCCTGAGGACCAGACCCAGGTCCTATCCTCCCTTTGGTCCTCTGTACTCACTTCCCAGAACTCCAGTGGCAAAGGACTCTCAGGCAGTCAGGGACTGGGCTAAAAAACTATTTGGTGCCCTTTGAAATCATTCTCCCTAAGAACAGTATCCCTAGCACCTGTTGTTAAAACTCCTCCAAGTGGGCATTCATATAGTGAGCCCCTTATATTTCACATCCTTCTATTGCCCTCACTGTTGGAAACTCGATGCCAGATGAACCCAATTACCAAGTCAGTCCCACTTCCCACAGAGGGGCTGTCTTGCCATTAGTCTTTGCCCAGACTTTTGGGCAAGAGTTTCTGATGGTTTCAAGGAAAACAAAGCGGAGAGAGAGACAAGAAATCAACTTCCTGTCACTCCTAGGGGCAACCAAATATTGCCAAGTCGGTGTTCCACATGTGGATATTCCACATCCGAAAGACGAAATAGACTGCTCTTCCCTTCTTCACAGATGGAAGACGACTCTGAAAGGTAGAGAAGAAGGCACACCAACAGGGACCTCAGGACCCAGTGGAAGACGTGATGATGAGTTCTCTAGGTTTTCTGTTTGTCTCCTATATTCCAGATTTGGGGCAGAAGAAGGCAGGAATCTGGAAAGGCTCAGATTTTTAAAGACCTAACAAAAGCCTGATCTCTCTAGCCAAATCGCCAGGAAAGGGGCAGCCTAGCAAGATGGAAAACTTAGAGAGAATAATCACTCTATCCCATCATCTCAATACCATGGAAAAAAGTATGGCCTCACCCACATCCACCTCAGCAAAAGCTGAGTGGGAAGCCTAGACCCGACTGCCCCAATTGCCACCTCCCCCAGCAGTTAAGTGGAATCAGGGAAGTCCGGGAAAGGAGTGGGAACTTCATCCCCACCAGGAGGTGACAAGTGCCTGACCCACTTGGTGCCAGTGGAGGCCATGCGGGGAGCCCAGACTTCCACCCTCGCCTGGCAATAACAAGGCAGCATCCACACCCTTTCCCCTGCAAGGGCAATGTCAGAAGAAGGCAGCCAAAGCAGAAGATTTAAACAATATCCAGAATCTCATAAGAACACCAAAATGTCCAAATCTTTTTTAAAAAATCATTTGTTGTGCCAAGAACAAGGAAGCCTTCAAATTTAGTGAAAAAAAAAATGACTGATAGATGCCAATACCTAGATGACGAAGTTGTTAAAATTACCTGACAAAGATTTCAAAGCAGCCACAATAAATATGCTTAAATGAGCAACTCAGAACAAGCTGAACAGATGAAAAATTAGAAGGTTTCAATGAAGAAGTTAAAAAACCAGAAGAACTAAATGAAGTTTTATTTTTTATTATTTTTTAAAACCACACCCGACTTGCTTGTTTCACTGGAGAAGGGGACACAGAATAAATAGCTGGGACCTGAGTCTGAGAAGAACCCCCTCCCTGTACATGCTCACTGCCCCAAATAAAAAATAACCAACTATGGGAGAGCAGCCGAGACAGCAACTAGGGGCAGGGGAAGGAAACATGGAACTTTAGGCGGCAGTGAAGAGACCATGCATGTGCTGGGAGGGCCCAGAGGCAGCGCACGAACAGCGCAAGTACCAGTCTCTGTGTCTTCCCTGGGGTTATATATAAATATGCAGAGATGAGGCCTTCTCTCCCACTTCTCTCCCTTTCGTTCCATGCTGCTTGGCACGGTCCCAGCTCCTCTTTCCACATGAGGGCAAAGGGAAGTGGGGGATGAACAAGTCATCACTGAATTGGCATCAGACCCACATCCATCAGCTTCTGGATCTTTAAATGGAAGTTTCAGGACTGAGAAATACAATAGCCAAGACAAAAAACTCAATGGATACACTTAACAGCTGCGTAAAAGGCCAGAGGAAAGAATCAGTGAGCTGGAAGAGAGGACCATAGAAATTAGCCAATCTGAATAATAAGGAGAACTGAACAATAGACTGAAGAAGAATAAAACGAACCGAGTCTCAGGATCAGAGAGACTATAACAAAAGGTCTAACATTCAAGTCGCTGGGGTTCAGCAGGAAAGGAAAACAAGGACTGCTGAAAGAGAGCTCAAGGAAATAAGAAATAAAAGTTCCCCAAATTTGGCAAAAGGTGTAAAACTGACAGATTTAGGAAGCTGAGCAAACCCAAAAGAGAATAAGCCCAAAGAAATTCATACCCGGATTTATTCTGAAAACTACAAAGAAAAATCCTGAAAGCCGCTACAGACAAGCAATGCTTTACCTTCAGGAAAAAAAAGAAAATTTGAATGACAGAAGATTTCTCATCAGAAACTATGAGGCTAGCAGGGAGTGGCATAGTTTTCCAGTGCTGAAAGCAAAGAACTGTTGATACCGAATTCAATGCCCAGTAAAAATATCCTTCAGGAATGAAGAGAAAATGAAAACATTCTCAGATGAAGAAAAACTACAAATGTGTTTCCAGCAGACCTACCCTAAAAGAATGGCTAAAGTTCTCTAAACAGAAAGAAAATGATAAAAGAAGACAACTTGAAACATTAGGAAGGAGAAAAGAACATGATAATTTCTTTAAAATAAGTTAATGCAACAGACTTTTCTTCTCTGGAATTTCCTATAAATTACGTTTGATGGTTGAGGCAAAAATCCTAACACTGTCTGATATCGTTCTAAATGTATTTAGATGAAATCTTTAAGAAATTATATTATAAATGAGAGAGGGTAAAGGAATAGAAAGAGGTAAGGGTTCTTCAACTGGTAAAACGATGAAAGCAGCAGACTGTGATAAGTTATGTATATATGATAAAATACTCAGCACCACTAAAAATGATATACAAGGGCATTTACTAAAAGACACAATACTTAAATCAAAATGGATTCCTAAAAATGTTCAAGTAACCAATAGGAAGTTAGGAGAAAAACATAAATGGAAAAAAGAGAACAATTAGAAAACAAAAATTTAAATGGCAGCTTAAGCCCTTATATATCAAGAGTTATGCTAAATGTAAATGGTCTAAATATACCAATTAAAAGAGATTGACAGAGTGTATTTTAAAACATGAACCAACTATATGCTATCTACAGAAAACTCATCTCAAATATAAGTGGCTAGGTTAACATCAGATAAAGTATACTTCAAAGAAAAAAAAAAGAAAAAATTGAGACAGAGAGAGAGATTATATAAAAGACCAATTCACTAAGAAGAAATAGTGACTTAGTTAGAAGGCATTCCCAACGTTTATACCCCAAACAAAAGAGTTGCAAATATGTAAATGAAAGACTGATGGAACTAAAATATTACATAGACAAATCCACAATTATAGTTAGGGAATCCGACATTCCTTTCTCACAGTCAGTAGAACAATTAGCAAGAATATTATCAAGGATATGAAAGAACTCAACAGTACCATCAACCAAGAGGGTCTAATTGATATTTATAAGACGTTCTACCTAATAAAAGCAGAATAAATATTCTGTTCAAGTGCCCACAGGACATTCACCCAGACAGGCGTATTCTGCGATATAAAATAAACCTCGACAAGTTGAAAATAACTTAAACCATACAGAGTATGTTCTGTAACCAAAATAAATAAAATACAGAGTATGTTCTGTAACCAAAATAAATAAAACTGAACATAAACCAAGGAAAGATAATGGGATCTATCCAAATAGTTATTAACTAAACAATATACATGTAAATACACCTTACAGGTTTCAGGTTTCAGCTTTGAGGGCTCTTCATCAGGGAAGTCTCCCTTCTCCTCCTAATCTGGGTCTCTTGTTCCTGAGATGCTCTTCCCAAGACGGCATCTGTCTCACTGTACTCAGCACATTCACTTACCTGTCTCCCAGTGGACAGAAGCCTTGGTCACCCTTTTGTATTAGTGTTGAGAATAGAATCTGGCACATACATGGTTGTCGAATGAATGCATGCCGCCTCTTCAGAAGCATAGGAGTGGCTCAAAGGCAGGACCTGTGCCCATTATTCCTGGCTATCTTCCTCCCCTTCTGCTCAAAACAGAGCTCACGACAGGGAACTGGTGAGACCAGCCTTCCAATACAACACTCTGGACTCTTTTGAGTGCAGTGCTGGACTGGAAACTGCCTTCTGAGCAAAGCAGGAGACAAAACAGGAAACCTGCCCTCATGACCCGAGCCCCCAGACTGCTTTTCCCACTCCACAGCCTCTGGCCATTCAGTCACCTGATAATAATCCTCCTAGCAATAATGTTAGCAACATTATTACCCTGAAATTCGCCAATAATAACACCAGCTTGGCTGCCAAGCAAGACTCAAGACCTAAGTTATTGCTGTAAAAATGGAAGCTGAGCTTTCCTAATAGAGGGAGGAAACAAGGGTCCTTTGTGCCCACCTTCCAAAACCAAACAGGAAAAACAACCCTTCCTGTGTTCCCTCCTGTGAGCACAGATAGCTGAACAAGGACAGAACAGAGAATGAACATATGTGCATGTATGTGTGTGTGCGTATGTGTGTGTATATGTGTGTGTGTGTGTGTGTGTGGGCACATGTGTGCCTTACAGAGTGGCAATTTGGGGTTAGTGAACAATATTCAGGAACGATCTGATTAGTGAATATTTTAAAAGTTTCCAAACGGAATGAATTCCCCATGAAGTTTACTGGAAAAGTGTGGGAGGGAGGGTAAGGTGGGAATGTGCAACCCTTTACAACGAAACACAGGATGCAAGATCTCCTTCATAAACCAGAGGGCTCCAGGGCCCTAGTCATGCCCCTCGTAGCCCGGCAGGTCAGACTGGACGTTATTTCAAACTAGACTCTGCCAGAGTATGGCCTCTGTGATGGAATTGCTTCTGCTGTGTTTTTATCTTCATCCCAGCAGATGGGGAGACACCTGAACCCAGCCCACTCTCAGGTTGCCCTCCAGGTGGATAATCCACTGGCTTTCTTGGGGAATGGGGTGGGGCCAGGCTGGCACACCTTCACCCTTCCCGTCCCCATAGATCTTCCTCGCTCCTCCTCCCTTTGATGGCCACCCATGGTCTATGAATCCATGGAAGGCAGAGAGTCCCTCTGCCCCAGAATAGGTTATATGGGGCCTTGTAAAATGAAATAAACACTTCTTGCTGAACATGGCTGCAGGTTTTCAGTGCCATGGCTGACATCCACGAAAGTGGATAACTGAGAATTGATAGGAATCATGTTTCAAAAGGTGTTTATGCATGCCCTTACTTCAGGACCGGAGACAGGGGAAGAGCTCTTGCTTCTGCACCGTAGAAGGAGACCGTGTGGGCTAAGAGCACTACGAGGCTGCGGGAGAGGAAAGGGAGGTGACTGACACCCAAAGGCCCACTGAGAGGGGGTTTCCTGAGGGGCCTGGTGTTTGGATGCTTAAGAGAGAAAAGAAAAAGAATGTGTTTTGACCCAAAAGTCCATCTCCAAATTGCCAAAGAAGGCGAAAAGGTGGGGGTAGAGCCAGAGCAGGTATGCACACTCAGGCAGACAGATGCCAGGTGAGAGCAGGGCCAGAAGATTGACCTTAGCCTCTGAGAGGGAGACCCACAGGCTTCTGTGCCCTGAGCTGGAGCCCTGGACTCTCATTGACCTGGACTCCTCAGCTCCGAAGCCAGGACCAGCATGTCCAGGATACCTAGCTTGAGGTCTGGGTCCTCAGAAGCTCTAGCCAGCCCCTGAGGACCTCACAGCCCTGGACATGGACACAGGTGCTGCACCAGATCCTTGGGGGATGGTGCCCCCTCTCAGGAAGGCTCTGTCCCCTGAGCAGACACCCACTTGTGCCTGTCTCTTCTCCACCCTCATAACCACCATTTATTGTGGTAAACGTGTGAATATAGACAAGTAGGAAAAAATCTATCTTAATCCCACTCTCCCCCCTCCAACTGTCGAGTTGGGGTCCCGTCTGTTTCCTGAGGTTGGTGATTTCTGCCTGAAGTCTCTGGATGGCTTAGTTCAGCTCACTGACCTCCATCTTAATGGCTTCGAGGTTCTCACCCTTCCTCCTGGCAGTGACCTGGAGCTCCTGGTACTGGAATCGGGAGAAGCAAGAGTGAAAACGTGTCACAGAGAGAGCAAAAGCAGGGCTCCTAACCCCAGACCTCTAAGCCTCGATCAACCAGGACTTGTACATCCTGCCCAGGCTGCTCACTGTGGCCAAAACCAACATGCAGAGGAGATACATTCCTGCCTGCTAGGAATGCATGGTCTATCTGTGAAAACAAAACATTCCTATGTAACACACTTATGTAACTACCACAGGTCACCTAGCCTATTCCTAGACAATAACACAGAATGGTCTGTCCCAGTCAGATCTTGAAGAAAGAGACAGTAACGTAAACAATCCACTGTGGATTCCGTGGGAGGAAGACACCCACTATTTTATGTGTGGACCTAGAAGTATTATTTCTACCAAAGAACCACCTTAAATCATTTTCCACTCAGGTGAGTGGAAGGAGAAAAGTTACATGATCATCTGAATGTTGAAAAGTATTTGAAAAATATCAATGTTCACTTAAGATAAAACACCCAGTGAACTAGGAGTTTAGGAAACTTCCCGAATTGCTCATCTAAACAAACAAACCAATTTTAAAAGCCATTTAATATTACAGACAATGGCGAAGAAAAATAAATGTTTCCCTCCAAGATTAGGGAAGAGGGGAGGATGGCAACTCTTGCTGCTCCCATTCAACATTGCACTGAAGATCCTAGCCAGAGCAACGAGGGGAGGTAAACAATAGCAAACAGTTTGGGAAAGAGAAGTCAAAATCATCTTTATTCACAGACAACATAATTATGCACATATAAAATCCTAAGGAATCTACAAAATAACTAGTAGAAGTGTCAAATGAATTTTGCATGCTCACAAGAAACAAGGCCAGTTTTTAAAATTGTGCTTCTATATATGAGCAACAAACACATAGCAAATTAAAAATTTTAAATACCACTTACAATAGCACAAAAACATGAAATACTTAGAGATAAATTTAACAAAATATACACTGAAAACTGTAACACACTGATGAGAAAAATTAAAGACGCCCCAAAGCAATGGAGAGAGGTACTGTTTATAGATTGAAAGACTCAAGATACTTAAAATGTCAATTCACCCCAAACTGACCTATAGATTCAACACCATTTCCATTAAAAGCCAGCAGTATTTCTCGATAAAAACTTACAAGCTGATACTAAAGTTTATATTCAAATTTTAAAATTGTATCCCAAATAATTTTTTAAAAGAAGAAGAAAATCAGGGGAATTATGCTACATTATTTCAAGACTTATTCAAGCTACCATACCAATACAGTATGTTAGAAGTGTTTCACAGATACATTAACCAATCCACAGAATAAGGAATCCAAAAAAAGACCCACATGTATATCTCCATTTGATATTTGACAAAGTTGCCAAGGTAGTTCAACAAGTAAATAATAGTCTTTTGAATAGCTGGGGCCCAAACAACTGGATATTTACTTCGGGGAATAAAATGAACCTTGACCCTCATGCCATACCCAAATGACCACTTAAAATGGGGTATAGACAATGTAAACTCTAGAACTATAAAACTTATTCTAGAATAAAATTTGTATTGTAGGAGAAAATGTTTGTGAACATTAGGTAAGCAAAGATTTCTTGGGACATAAAAAGTCCAAACTATAAATAAAATTTGATAAATTAGAATTGATCAACATTAGAAACTTTTGCTGCTTGTAAAATGCCATCAAGAAAATGACAAGAAAATCCACACACTGAGTGAAAATATTCACGATACATTCCTCACACATGACTGTATATAAATGACTTTATATACTCTGTGACAGCAGAGTATATAAAGAACTCCTGCAACTAAATAATAATATTTCAAACCACCAAATAAAAACCTTCACAAGATTTGAACAGACCTTTCCTAAAAGATGTACAAATGCTCAATAAACATCAAAAAGGACACTGCACGTCACAAGTCATCAGAAAAATGCTATCGAAACTACAATAAGACAATACAAACATCCTGTAGACGAAAACAGACTGGGCATACCGCGTGTTGGGGTGGAGGTAGAGCAACCCTAAGAAACCCTAGAACAGGCAAAATCAGTCAATGGTATGAACAAGGAGATCGAAAGTTGCCTAGGGGTATAGGGTAACTCATTGGAGTGGTGGAAATCCTCTATAAGGTACTGTGGTAGTGGTTATAAGGATGTATACATTTGTTTTAAAATATTGAGCTATATGCTTAAAATGTAATACAATGCATTTTATTATTCATAAATTATTCCTTGTTAAAGTTGACTTTAAAATAAACAGCATGCACATTCAAATGTGATCTGTAGTAAATTTTAATTTACTGGAGTTCAACAATGCATTAAATTAACTCACCTTTCTGCACCTTGAACTACAGCTTCCCCTGCCATCTCTCTTTCAATGGAAAGTAATCAGATATTTCAAGACTCATTAGTTACAAATATTGTTACCATTTGCATCCATCTATCTGTATAAATCAAGATTTTCTCAATACAGAACTCTATTGACTAATAAGATACCTTCGGATTTCCTACATACACAATCACATCATAGATTCACAAATCAGTTTGATTTCTTTCTTCATATCTGTATGATTTTATTTCTTTTTCTTGCATTATTGCACTATTTAGGAATCCCAGTATGATGCTGAATAGGAGTAGTGACAGCAAATACTCTTGCTTGTTCCCAAGCAATGTTTATGGGAAAAGCATTGACTTTCACCATTAAGTATGTTAGCGATGGGTTTTTATAGATGCTCTTTATCAGGCTAAACGAGTTCCCTTCTACTCCTAGTTTGTTAAGAGTTTGTTGTTTGTTTGTTTTTACCATGAAGGGTGTGGAGTTTTGTCCAGTGTTTCCTATCTATCGATACAATCATGTTTCTTTCTTCTATAATGTGTCAATAGAGTGAATACATTGATTCCTTGAATGTTGAGCAAGCTTTTTATTTCTGGGGTAAACCTCATGTGGTCATGAGGTATTACCATTTTTGTGTATTTCTAGATTGAATTTGCTCATATCTGGCTGATAATTTTTTAATATATTTATCCATGAGGGATATTCATCTTTAGTGTCTTCCTTTAAACTACCTTTGTCTGATTTTACTACCCAGGTAATGCTGGCCTTATAAAACAAGATGGAAAGTGTTTCTTCTATCTCCTGAAAGAGTTCACGCAGAATTGTTATTACTCCTTAATTAATCCCACATATCTGCCAGTGCCTGGATATGAAGTTATCTCATCCGTGAGGCCTTTCCTGGACCCAAAATACTGTCTATAACTAACAATAATAATAATAACGTAGCTCACAGTACTGCTTGCTTATGATGGCACAGGTCCTACAGAATAAGCATTTTTCATTGATTTCAGCGTGTAACCCTCCCAGCAACCCTATGAGGAAGCCGTTGTCGTTGCTTCTTTACAAATGGGTAAAGCAAGGCTCAGAGTCGTTAAATAACTTGCCCAAGGTCACACCTTCTTTTATCTGATCATCAGCTTTTCATTGAGTGCCTACTAAATTCCAAGATGCCAGCAACTGAGTCCATCCGAGAGCCTGCTGCCTTATCCTGTCCATCAGCGCTTTCCAGAACATGGCCCTTGCGTCATCAGCATCAGAATCACCTAGGAGATGGTTAAAAATGCAGATTTCTAGACTCCTCTCTGGCGGAAACTCAGGGAGGGGGAGGGGATGCTGGAACAAAGAATACACATTTTTAGTGAGGGCCCCTTTAATGAATTTAATGCATACTACTACATTCTGCCTTATGTTAATAACAATTTGCAAATTTCTCATTCATCCCCTACTAGACCATACATCCCTGACAGGACACACTGTCTTATACGTCTTGCTACGCCCACGTAGCCACATGTACAATCTTGCCCACAGTCATTGTCCAGTGGGCATTTACTGAACTAGAATGGAAATCACTTTGAGCTTCACATGCTCACACCTATTCACATAGGGTCTCCCTAGATCTCCTGACAGTGTCCCAAATCCGCTATTAGCCTGAAAGGCTTTGGGGGTAAGCACTGGCTGACCCAGTAGCACAGACGGGATTCTTTTCATCAGAGCTGGAAGGATCTGTAGAAACAATCTTGGCCCCTGAAGGTCCTTACAGTGAGGCAGAAAAGGAGCTGGAGAGGAGAGATGATTTGCCCAATGTCATGCAACAATCCCACAAACATGAGGATCAGCACAGGCATCTCCTCACTCCCAGGGCATCTCCTCTCTCCCAGGGCACTCCTTCCCCACTTCATGGCAAGAAAAGGAGGCATGAGTGTTCCATTTAGGTGGGCTTCCTGGAGGAGATGAGCTGTCCCAGGAATTTCATTTGGGTAGACAGGAAAGAAGGAGTTTGGTGAGGAGGAGAAAAAAGTTTTATTTAAATTCATTCTAAAACTCACAGGCAGAGAAAGGGAGGGAACCACGAGAGGGAGGGTGTCCCAAATATTCTGCAACATCATCAGAATGTAAATGTTTAGCCCAGTTCCCTATGGAAATTGAGCTCGTCAAACCCTTCTGCCTGTGCCTGTCTCCTCTTTGAAGCCCAGGACCTGACAAGTCAATTACCAAATCTGGCAGAAGAGCAGCAGAGGGCCCTGTGGGCTCGTGTGGCCCCGCTGCTGGGCTACTCTATGACACTTCGGAGGGAAAGGAGAGTCCCTCTCCAGAGCTAGCCCCTCTCTCCAATACCTGCTTAGAGCTTGGTTTCTGTTATGCCTCAGGCCTGGATCCCTCTGCGTTAATGTACAAGACTAATTTAATATTGGAATCCAGCAAGAAAGTAGCATGTATCTGATCCAGGGGGAGAAAAAGGGCTGTGTCTCAGATTGGGAAGGGATGAGGAAGTGGGAACGATAGAAGGAGCCGGAGGCTCAGAACACTGAAAGTCTCAAAAATTAAGGCCAGGAACAGTGGCTCAGGCCTGTGATCCCAGCACTTTGGTAGGCTAAGGCGGGCAGATCACTTGAGGTTGGGAGTTCGAGACCAGCCTGGGCAGCATTATGAAACCCTGTCTCTATCAAAAATACAAAAATTAGTCAGGTATGGTGGTGCATGTCTGTAATCCCAGCTACTTGGGAGGCTGAGGCAGGAAAATCCTCGAGCCGGGAAGTGGAGGTTGCAGTAAGCTGAGATCATGCCACTGCACTCCAGCCTGGGCAACAGAGTGAGACTCCATCTCAAAAAAAAGAAGAATTAAGGCCCCTCCAGGAATAAAAGCTGCCACCTTACCTGCCTCACCTCTTTTCCCCTCAGAAAGTTATTAGAATGGATCACCATTCCCAAAGCCTTTTAAAAAATGAATGAATTGGGAGGGGGAGACCTGGTTTCTGTGTCTACCCTGGGCCTCACCTGTTTCCTCACTTAAGTGAAAAGTTCAAATACACTGACTGTCAAAGCTCCTATCCAGCCTCAAATGTCTGGGACACAAGACCTTGTTAAAGGTTGTGTTCATGTCTATGCGATGTACATACTCAAAAACAGCCAGCTCCCCACGCCGCTTCTTCCCAGCCTGCACCCTCTCTCCACAGACCTCTCCCCGTGACCAAGGCCCGGGTGGTTCTCAAGACCCTTCTCTGAGCAGCAGATCGCTCTAGAATGCTCAGCACGGCGTCTCACCACCTTGCCGCCTGTGGCCTTCGGAGCTGTTCCTGCAACGCCCTCATACCTGTGTCCAGGCTGGTCTGGAGGCAGGTGAATGCATCCTTTCTCTATTAGAGCCGCCCCTGCAACCTCTGGGAACAGGAAGACAGTCACACACTCAACTAAGGACTCTCCAAGGTTTTAAAGCTGGGATGGAGTGGGAGAAAAGAGGACCCTCCAGAACTGGCTCTGAGTGGCTTTAAGCACAGCTGTAATGGAACACATGCGTAAAGCTAAGCTGACCCAGCCTAAGCCACCAACTCCCATTTGAGCAACTCTGACCTGTCTAATACCAACCCCAAGCATGCCAATCCCACCTGCCCAGCCATCCCTGAACTCCCTGGAAGCCTCAGTCAGGTGACAAGGCCTTTCTGGGGAAGGGGCTGAAGGCATCTTTGCACCCACAGGAGAAGGCCACCCTGATGGCATCCATGGGACAGGCCCCGGGGGCTGTGGTGAGGGAGGAGAGAAGGGCTTGTTTGCTGAGTGTGATGGGACACCTCTGACAGGAGTGGGTGTTCTGTGAAAATAGAAGTGGCTGTTTGGGAGGCCACTTTATAGTCCCCCAGACACATCCCAGGTGTCCTCCAGGCTTGCTCAGAGACCCCGCAGGGACAGAGGCCAGGACCTATGTCAGGCGGAGGCAAGTCTGCGTTGGAAGCTCAGAGCTTAGAAATTCACTGTGATGGTGGCAGGGGCTCGGCTGGTTCACCCTCAGGAGAAGTGATCATAGACCAAAGCCCTTGTCAGAAAAGGGGGAGGCCAGTCTGTGGGAAATGCTCAGGAAGAATGGGTTTTTCTAGAAAAGAGACTCTTCCACAAATCCCCCTGTCCACCTTCCAGCAATGCCACAGCCCCCAAATCTGGTAAATACTCTCCAAGAACCTTACACCCATCCCCGGACCCCAGGGTCACCCCACCTTCATCCGTCCAGAGGCTGGCACCTGGGCTTCCCTCAGGGAGGCACGTTCCTCACCCAGAAGCCGCTCCTTCATCACGTCCAAACCTCCCTTTTCTGTGGCTGCCCACTTCCACCAAGGTTTGACATCACCCAGACATCACGATATGAATTGCAAATGAAGTTTATTACAAAGACCCCCAGATCACAGCACTTCTGAAAGCAAGGTGGACAAAAGAAGCTATATACACAGAAACACATTTCCCCCAGCACTGCCAGGTGTAGAGATGAAATCCCTGGGTGGGCCTGGGTCCTCCACAAACTACCCATCTGGAAAGTGGGCAATGTAAAGAGGCATGGGGGTGGGGCAGGAATGGGGCATGGCTAGAAGCGCAGACGTAGACACCACAGATTCTCCCCCAGGACACAGTGACATCACTGGCTCTAACTAACTAGTTTGGAGAGAAGATCTTTCAAAATGTGTATGTGGACATTCTCTTCCCCTAAAACGCCATCAGAGATAAATGACAAAATTTAACCTATTTCCAGTTAGAGGTACAGAGACAGGCTTCTACATTCTGGAGTGGGAGAGTCTGGCATGGGAGAATCGGTGGTGGGGGCAGGGGTCTCATCTTTATCTAAAAGAGAAGCTTACACTGGAACTGAAACCTTCACCGGAGCTACCCTTTACAGAGCTAGAACCTCCCCCTCCAGAGCCATATCCTCCTCCAGAGCTTGAGCCTCCTCTAGAGCCGCCTCCAGAGCTGTGTTTTCCACCTCCAGAGCCATGTTTTCCCCCTCCAGAGCCATATCCTCCTCCAGAGCCGCCTCCAGATCCGTATCTTCCTCCAGAACCACCGCCAGAGCCGTATCCTCCTCCAGAGACAGAGCCTCCGCCACCGCCGCCTCTGGAGCCAGACCCTCGGCCTCCAGAGCCATAACTGCTGCTTCCAGAGCTATATCCTCCTCCAGAACTGGACCCTCTACCTCCAGAACCTCCAAAGCCAGCCTTGGATGCCACATTTGATGAAATGGTGCTGCTTGTCACAGCTACAGAGAGAGATGTTGTTACCACAGAGATTCTGACGGCCTCTCCCTGCCCCTACCCCCCACATCACCCCTTGGATTGGACCACACCCCACTACTCACACACAGTCACGCTGCTGCTGAGGTCCGTAGACATCCTGTCAGAGAGAGAAGAAACGAGCTGTGCTGGAACACTCAGGCTCTTTATGCATGCTGTTTTACAACTTCCACCCGGAAATGCGCGGTTTAGCCTCTAAAAGCTCACACCAGCGCTCACAGACCCCACTTCTGTGCTGCCAGGTCACACCGTGACGACAGGCCCCCCTCCGTTTATGCACAACCTTGCATCTCAATCCATCTCGATTTTTTGTTCTGATAAAAAGTGAACAGTTGCATGGTTGATCCAAGGTAACTGAAAAGCAAATTCACTTCCAACTTTGAAACCCATTTTTGTATTTAAGTCCATCTTGGAGAGTCTGTTATTCAGAATCCATGCCACACCAGGAATTTCACAAGGAGGCTGCCTGTGAGCACTCCACTCAGAAAGAACTGTGACTCTGTAGAGCCTCCTCATTCCTCTCTTCTCCCCACCCTCTTCAGCTTCGACTGAAAACGTTCCCACTTCCTCTTATAAGCTGGGCATAGAAGGCACCGCATCGCATCTAGACAGGGATAGAGAAACCTCCTGAAGAAAGCCACTCCCTCTTTGTCATGCTGGCTTGCTGACCGCCTGGGGTAGCTTTTCCCCTTCCAATTGCTTCAGCCAGATTAAGTCACCCAAGATGCTGATATTATGGACAAAGTTCTCAGACTACAGAGGAAGCAAAGGGTCCCTCTTTGAATGCTAGCAAATGGTTTCGTTTGTCACTCCAGAAACCTGCAAAGAACTGGGGCTGGCGCCTGCTCCGGTAAGCACATGCCCACTGTGAGCACACTCCAACACATCACCTCCCCTGTGTGGGTCACACGGTGGAGGGCACAGAGGTCACTCATTCTGTGGACCTAGAGACCAATGTTTCAGACTGTCTAAGACTAACCAGTTTTCCCATGATTTTGTTTTCACTTTCAGAAAAGACCAGGATGTTGAACTTACTGCTTAGCTTAATTACGCATCATTTCATACTGATAAACATACAACTCTCCACTCAAGCTTTGAGTCCTGAGTTGCTGCTTGGGGAACACAAAGAATGTCAGCTCTCAGTCATCAGAAGGCCCTGCCCCATCCTCTGCTTTCCCTGTCTTTGTTTCCAGCCCTGGTTCTAGGAGAAAGGAGAGGCCAGCCCAGGGTCCCCTTCTGTCTTCCCAGTGCCCTCACCTGCACTCCTCGCCCTCCAGCAGCTTGCGGTAGGTGGCGATCTCCACATCCAGGGCCAGCTTCACGTTCATCAGCTCCTGGTAGTCACGCAGCAGCCGGGCCAGGTCCTCCTTGGCCTGCTGCAGGGCCTCCTCCAGGTCATTCAGCTTGTTCCTGGCGTCCTTGAGGGCGTGCTCCCCTCGCTGCTCAGCATCTGCGATGGAATCTTGCACATTCTTACACTGTGAGAGAAGGACAGAGAGTAGATTCTGCCTGATGGAAGGGGATAGAGAGCAGAGGCATTCGAAGTGTGGGAAGCCAGAACCACTGGCCCGGGAAGTGTTAGGTCCGCTCTGGAGTTTATGCAAGTCGCAAACAACTCGGCAGCTGCTAAGGCTTGCTGCTGTCTCTGGGCCTCTTCTTCCCCTGTCACCTTTGATGATACGCTTTGGCTTTCCCTATAACACCCTTTGATCCTCATACCACAGGGCCAGAATCATGATCCCACCTTACAGATGGAAATGAAAACATTTGAAATGGTCTGCTTGACAAAGCTTCTGCTGCTGACGGAATCACTCTCTGCCTCTGCCTTTTCTATTCCAAAGCTAACGTCCAGCCCTGGGCCAGCTGCCCCCAACACTCACTGCCCCTCTATGAAGCCAGTCCGCTGGTGTGTAGGGCCCGTGCTGAACACAAAAAGGAAGCTCCATGCAGTCCACAGCAAATCAATCAAACTAACATCTGCTCTATTTGTTATGACTTCCTTTTGCTCATATAAGCAAGTGAGCATAATTCTTCCCCTTCGCTAATCCTTACTTTGGAATGTCTCTTAGAGCACTCCAAGAATTGTTATAATAAGGCTTAAATTATGTTAAGCTGGGGACATTGGGATTGATACATGCTAGAGTACAACATCTCAGTGTCTCTCATGTCTCACATGCACACTCACACACAACCACACTCTCACGCACACCCAGAGACAACCTCCCCCCCACTCCCTGGACAGGGCCAGGCCTCACCTGCTTCTTCACATGTGCGATCTCCCCCTGCAGCCTCTGGATCACGCGGTTCAGCTCGCTGATCTCCATCTTGATCTCTTTCAGGCTGTCTCCATGTTTCCCGGCAGTCACCTGGAGCTCCTCATACTGATATGGGTAGAGGAGGACAGTTTGCAAGGAAGTTCCAGCCTGGTTTACATTCCAGAGTGACTGGAGTGAAGGAGAGCTGGCTACTGGTCCAGGGAGGGTCAACCCAGCTAAATGTCATGGCTGCATTCATGAGAGGTAGGGTCCATCTCACATTCCCAAAAGGACTTGGTGGCATTCTCAACATCCTTTCTTGGGAATGGTGCCCAACTTCCATTAGACAAAAAAAACAGTAATCTCTCCAGGTGGGGTGCCACCCAGCTCATGGCAAGGAGCCCGTGGCTCTTCCTGCATTCCCTGTACTTGCCTTGCTGTGGTACAAGGCCTCCGCTTCATCCTTGCTCCTCTGGGCGATCTCCTCGTACTGGGCCTTGACCTCAGCAATGATGCTGTCCAGATCCAGGTTGCGGCTGTTGTCCATGGAGAGGATGACGTTGGTGTCAGTGATAGTCTGGTGCATCTGGGACATCTCCTATAACACACAAGAAGGTCTGGTCATGACATCCGGCCACAGCCACAGGCAGAGGAGACCTCTGTCTCCCAGCATCAGGGGAATGCAGACCCTCACACTAAGGATCCACTGGGGGGAAGGAAATCATGTAACCATCTACTCCTGGGCATCCTGAGAATTTGGGGGAGAGGCACCTGTATTTCTGAGCCTCCTAGTTAACAACCTTCACCACTTATGCCAGTTATGATAAGTGCCCCCAGACAGAAGCCAGTCCATGGCAAACACCTTAAACGGTACTTCCTGTTTCAGAAATCATCCATGTGCCCTTGGGTCAGGGAAGGGGATAGGAGACAAATGGATTTTGACCTCTGAAGTGCAGTGGGCACAGGAATGGACACCCGACTTGTCTCTTCCCCAGGGGATCTGGACATTTGGGGAATGGAGGAAGGGGAGGCTGTCCTGGTATTTCCTGAACCTTTCTTCCTGTAACATCAGAGGAGAAAATTCCTCACCCACAAAACCTAGCCTATGAAAGCCCCCCAGTGGCCTGGAATGATGGCAGGTTGAAGGCAGCTGGTCCAAAAACCCCGCTCCCGCCAGTTTTTCACCAAGTGGAAAGGACTCTCCTTCTGTGCGAAGGGTGGGAAGTAAGGGTCTGTCCCAGAGCAGCTTCCTTACCGCATCATAGAGAACTTTCAGGAACTCAATTTCCTGGTTCAGCAGGTCCACCTTGGACTGCAGCTCCACCTTTATCATGTAGGCATTGTCCACATCCTGCAAGAAAAGTCAGGACCTCTGGTGAAACCCACACCCCCCTACCTTGCACGGTTCCCTGTACAGGGTTCTTCCTCTCTCTGCCACTCCACTCTACTCAGTCCCCGCTGGTTCCTCTCCAACATTTCAGGCTCCCCCAGGCAAGCTTGGTCCCCATGGGACTTCTTTGGTTGTGCAGTTCACCATACATCTCTGCCAGGGACTCCATGCCCACGTTCACTACTCACACCCCTCAGGACCATCAGAGCTCCCATGTGACCGAGCTTTACCAACCAGCCCCCCACTCCTGCTTGGGACACGGTACGTTCCTCCAATGGGATCCAGTGTTCTCTGTGGGCTTCCTCCACTCTCTCATCCTGTCTGTCCGTCTCACCTCTCCTGAATTTCCCCAGAATACACACCAAAGCCCCTGCAGAACCCAGGAAGAGAACCCATGCTTCTGGTCTGCGAGCTCAAACCTTTGTCAGCACAACCAACAGTAACTTTAAGCAGGCATTCTAAGGGAAGTCCCATCCCCTCCTCAGCGCTTTAGAAGGGGAGTACAAAGAGATTTTTGAGCTTGTATTTATCATGACCCAATAGAGGCTTTAAGTGGGTTACTATTGGGAAGCGCTCTACCAAAAACGCAGAGCAGCTTTGAAAACTGTATCCAGAAGCTTGACCTACAGAGACAATTTTGCTTGTAAGAGAATGCGCCCTGGTCGCTTTCAACCCCTTTCTCTGGTTGCCGCTTTCGCACTCACAGTTGTTTTCCAACCTGTCTGCTTAGACACGCTGGGGCTGTGAAGTGGTCCTATCCCCACCCCCAGCCAAGACATTCTCTTGCTCACCTTTTTAAGTGTCACAAAATCATTCTCGGCAGCTGTGCGCTTGTTGATTTCATCCTCATACCTATTGGGACCCAGATGATACACCAGTTAGATTAGTTCTCATTTATTTTTTTCTTTTCCTTTTCATGCTGGATTCACCCAAAATGCCCCATTCTCTGGGAATATTACACTCTTAAATTTAGACATTTAAAATTTAGATGTTTAAAAATGTCTAAATTGAAACTATGATTTCCAAACTAAAGATAGAGTTCTATAAACTGACTCTCAAACATATAAAAAACAAAAATGATCTCTAAAGCCTCACTGTCTTCCTCACTAATAATCAACCAAGATACATATATCCCTTTCCCCGTTATCACCACAAATGCAAACTGGGAGATGAGTGGCTTTCCGGGGAGTGATCAAATGGCTCAGCGCAATGTTTATCTCCACTCAGCGTTTACTCTGCCACCTACTTCTTCTTATAATCCTCCACAAGATCCTGCATGTTGTTCAGCTCTGAATTCTGTGATGTTCTTTCCGCAGTGAGCCCATCTAGGTATCTCTTGAGGTTGTCGATGTATGCCTGGAAGATGGGCTCCAGGTTGACGGAGCGGGTGCCAACATTCATTTGTTGTAGCAACTCCCATTTGGTCTGTAACACCTGGTTCTGCTGCTCCAAGAACCGCACCTGCCGTGACCAGAAGGAGAGCACATGAGCTCTGGATCATCCTTCACAACAGCAAGCCATGCTGGCCAGGGGCAGCTCAGGATCTCAAGAAGTCTCTGAGGCTGAATGCCGAGTCCTGCTGGGCAGAGCTTCTGAGCTCCCTGCCTTCACCCCTGGAAAGTCCCACAGACTCCTAAGGCTACATCTGGCTCTCTCCTTGAAGGTGAGTCTCTTGGCTGCTTCCCTGCTCACTGTTTTGTCTGCAGCCGCTCCCAAGACTCCAGGTAATTTCCCTCCCCCATCCTGGTTGAATTTCCAGCAAAGATCCCATAAATTCTGGGGAAAACCAAAAGCAGGCATCTGCTGGCACTGCTCCCAACAGTGCTGAGTATGAGAGTCCTGGAGGGCAGGGCTCCTCAGCCTGATTTTTAAGAGCCTTGTAAATCCCTGCCTATTTCAAGGCAGACAAACCAAGACAGGTTCGTCTGCCTTGAAATGGGAGAAAACCCAGTAACACTCCAAAGTGACACCAATAAAGACTTTATGGATCACAAAACTGAGAATGCTTCACTTGAAGGCAGGATTTTCACACATTCCCAAGCAGATATTTCAGGTTCAGCTTCCCAGAATTTAATAATAACTGCTAAGGAAGGAAGCACTACCTTCCTTAGATGTCTGCCCAGTCCCTTCCAAAACCTGCTGTCCCATGGCCTGTCCCAAGGATCAGTTCCATAATTGCCTGTATTCATTTTTTACGGTTTTCAGAATTTTCCATAAATATTATTTATTTGGACTATAACAATAAACCCAAAGGGACAAGTGCTTCCTAACTGCAGGGTGCTGTGGGAGATGCAGCCCACAAAGCTGGCGTCTTTCCCGTCTGGAAACCGCAAATAACCCAGGTGATTGCGGTACACCACTGGCTCCTAAGAAATACGAATCTGTGTCATTTTCTTTTCAGCTGGTGCTGGAAGTCAGGTGGTCTGAGCATGAGTGGGAGCCGTCTCCTCCGGACTCACCTTGTCGATGAAGGAGGCAAATTTGTTGTTGAGAGTTTTGATCTGCTCCCGCTCTTGGGCCTTCACATTCTGGATCTCTGGGTCAATTTTCACGTTGAGAGGCTGCAGGAGGCTCTGGTTGATAGAGACTTCGTGGATGCCGCCACCAGGGTATCCTCCAGGCCCGAAGCCACCAGGACCCCCAAAACCTCCAACACCTCCAGGGCCCCCAAAACCTCCAAAGCGGCCTCCACCAAAACCGCCTCCTCCGAAACCACCGCCTCCAAAGCCACTGCCGCCTCCAAAGCCACTGCCGCCTCCAAAGCCGCTGCCGCCTCCAAAACCACCTCCTCTGCCACCAAATCCACCACCGACGCCAAAGCCTCCACCTCCTCCAGCCACACTAATGGAGATGCTCTTGCTCCCTCCAAGGCCAACAAGACTCCGGCTGCCAAAGCCGCCTCCACCGAAGCCCCCGCCACCACCACCATGGCGGCTCAAGCAGGAGAAGCTGGAAGTCGATTTCCGGCTTCCACGAGACACCACGGCTGAGCCGCTGCTGAAGCCCCGGAATCCTCCTCCACCTCCTCCTCTTCCTCGAGATTTGCACGACATCTGACAACTCATGATGGCTTTGTCCAGGGAGGAAAGTCGCAGGCTCTTGAGAAGAGTCAAGGCCGGAGACTCAACTCTGCTGTTGGGAAGCTTTCAGGGTCCCCTTATATACCTGATAGCTAGGTGTTGGTGTACATGGGTGTGGACCCACTTATGCATGGGTTTGGTCTGCCTGGGAGCTATTCCTGGTGAGTGATTATCAAGCTAATAGCCATTAAAAATCAACTAATCAGCTCTATCCCAGAACTTGCTTTGATTGCAAACTTCTGTTTATCTGGGCATCTGTCACGCAATTTGATTTTTGTAAAATCATCAAAAGAGGAGATCAGGATTTGGGTTTCTCAATCTGGAAAAGGACCTTCCTTCTGCAGAATGCTGCTCCCTGTTCCGGACCTACCCAAGGGAGGTCGGCTACCACCCACGCCTGTGCAGGCTCACCACATCAGTTCAACAGTGAAAGGGATGATGGGTTTAGAGACTGCGGGAGCCCCTCAGTGCCAGCCTTACAGTTCTCCTTGATTTTCCCTCTTCCCCAGAAAGGGTTCCAACAAGTGTAGGGGAGACTGTAAAAGTCTTAAATGACATTAAATGCTAATTGGAAATCGGCATCCTCTTACAGAAAGAAATTAGTCTAGGATACTGCAAAAGAGTTGTCGTTTCCCAAAATATCTTGGCTCTTTTCTTCCCATGCCACACCAGAAATACACAATAACTAGGCACTGAATAAAGACTTTTTTTATAACCATGATGGTTTTTATAACCATCAACTGTCCCTTGTCTACACGAACACCCAAAGGATGAGGGATATAAGAAAAGTTTCTCTGTTTTTGGATTTCTGTGATGCAGGACACCCAACGAAAGTTTGCAAACAAAGATCCAAGTGTATATTGATTCAGTCAGTCAGTAATCCTGCATTGCCTGATGATTCTGGGAAGTGATTAGGAAGTCAGGCTCTTCAATGACACCTGCACATGCATGAGTATCAGAAGACCATCCAGCCTGCACAGAGACTCACACTTAAACTCAACCACTTCCTCTGTCCACATGGCCAAGTATGTGGGAGAGGGACTTTGCAGTAATAAAACTGAATTTAGTCTGACGTTCTGGGTTTGAGTCCCAGTTTTGCCATTTATTGGCTGTGTAGCCTTGAATGAAACCCTGAGGCTCTGCGGTCCTAGTTATAAAATGGGAAATTCATATGAAGCGTTTTGAAGACCACAATGCACAATAAAATGTCAGATTCATTATTGTTTGGGGTGAGACAAAGATAATTCCCTTTCCTTTCCTCCTTGCCACGTTACTGTCTTGTGGTTACTATGAAGATGCACTCTCCATAGGCACCATAAATTACAGAACCAGGTTGTTCAGAGCCCAGTACAAAGTTACCACAAAATAATGTAAAAAGCATAAGCTTTGAGGTCAAGTCCCAATTTTCTCTCGTCTTAAATGACCTCAGAAAATCCATAATCCTCTTTGAGCCTCAGATTTCTCATCTATAAAAAGTGAATAAGAATAATGAAAATATGGCTATTGTGAAAACAGAACAATACACACATGAGCTAAACACAGCGGAAACTCGATCAATGCTATTAGCCCTCTGCATACTCCCCACCTAGTTTCCAATCCTATGTCCCAACTACATGGCAGGGGTTGGCTTGTGGGTAAAGAACAGGGGACTACTCAAGGTATTTGATTTGCAGTAAAAGAAAGCTGAAGGAAACAAATTTACGTGTTCCCTTGATTTTTTTTCCAATCTAGTTTGTATAATTAGAGTCATGCAAACAAATCATAAAGCTAAAAACTTTGGAGAGAGTCTCAATCCAAAGTCAAATGTGTCATTATCTGCGGATATCTCAGCAATGCCCTAGTTGTCCCTTTACTCCAGCATGGCCATGCTCAGGCTGTGCCAGCTTCAAGGGGGTCTTGGTCCCTCTATGAAGGAAAGAAACAAACATTTGTTGAGCCAGATCTGTGCCAGATGCTCAATCTGCAGGTCTGACTCCATTTTATTTCTGCCCTTGCACCTGGTGTCCCTCCCCTCTCTCTCCACAGAACATCTTCTCCTTCTAGAACCTTTCACCAATTTTTTTAAGTCAGGTTGAAAGAGAGTCCTCCTATTCTCTTGAAATGTGAAGAGTAGAATTAATGCAACTTGGCTATTATGTAACACATTCTATTTCCATGTATTTAAAGTTTCAACTTTTACATAATCTCAATGTGCTTTTCTAGATAATATGCTTTGCATTCTTTAAGAGATATGGAAGTTAAGAATCTTGGTCTGGTTGTGATTTTGCCTCTACCCAAACTGGTATCCTCAATTTCTTCATCCATAAAATAGGAACATTTATCCTGAATCCCCACTGTCCCACAAGGACATTGACCCACAGCTGCAGAGAGTGTTAAGTGTCACTCTCTCTGAGAACAGAACAGGAATCCTATAGAACAAAATCCTTCTTCCTGTTCCCCATTTTTTCTTTCAACAAGCTGCCAGCAAGCCTAAGATCCTAAATGCTTCTCCTCATAGGTTTTCAAAAGCACATCTATTGGTCATTGGGGCAGAAAAATGAGCCCCCAGTATTAAGCAGAGAAGGGGTTAACTGTCTAGCCAACAGGACATAAACTCTCAACCAGGTGTGGATGCTAACACCAGAGTCTCCAGGTAGGAATTTATTTCCTTCTCTTCTGTTCTTCATTAGTGGCATGTCTACCTCCCTTACAGCCTCATCATCACAGTCCTCCTTGTGTGACAATTAGCCATGTTGCAGGACTTCTGTAGGGCAGAGGCAAGGTCATATTTACCTTTACCCCAAAGCTTCATCCCCTCAACACAGAGAGTCGGTTGAGGAATAAGCCTATATTCCAAAAAATCATTTCTGTGGCTTTTGGTTTGGAACTGCAGGTTTTTCCAGATGTGTGCATGCGATGCTGGCCATGCTCGAAGCCTGCACAGCCTTTCGTGGGCCTGTTGCCTAAAGGTCCCACTTGGAGTTGTCTCAGGTTTCTGCCCCAGCCCTGATCAGGGTTCCCTCCTCCAGCCAGTGAGCCTAGTCTCTCCTTCCCAAAGGCTCAGTGCATCAGCTGGAGAGGGCTGCTGAGCCCTCGGGGTATCTGGCACCTACCACCTTGAAATGAAAACCAAGAGTTTGGGTTTAAGAAAACCAAACCAAAAAAAAAAAAAAAAAAAAAAAAAAACCCTCCTCTTCCAGGCCCTGCTGCAAGGCTCAGGCTGCTCAAGAGCATCCAATAACATCAAGAAAGAAGTTAGGAAGCCAGAGAGGTGAGTCAGCGGGAGGCTGGAATAAGCTGAGCGGCAGGTCAGCCAGAAGCCGAAGACTCCATGGGCAGCGGGTGCCCAGCCTCTGCATGGGCTGCTGACTCCAGGTGCCTTCCATCAGAGCACCCAGGTGCTGCTCCAAGGAGCTCCGCAGCTCCCGTAACTCCCAGAAGAGATGGGCCAGGAGGCTGACAGACGCCCAGCAGGAGCCACTTGCTCAACATCTCCCTCCAGGGCATCCCTCGTAAATGATTATTTAAAACTGCTTACTCAGTCTCTTCCCAGCCCCTGACCCAGTTCTCCATCTTGGCC
Source organism: Sapajus apella (assembly GCF_009761245.1). Classification (NCBI taxonomy): domain Eukaryota; kingdom Metazoa; phylum Chordata; class Mammalia; order Primates; family Cebidae; genus Sapajus; species Sapajus apella. Next base: position 23,830,933 of record NW_022436942.1, on the reverse strand, counting down.
CAGGCTCCCCTCCTTTCTTACCTAACATCTCCTTTTCAGTTTGTTTGTTTCAGTCGGCCCCTTTTCTTACAGTGAGACGGGTAGCTGTTGGATTTTCAGGTGACCTGGCCAAAGTGGTTGTGTCTGATAAGCCAGGCTGGCAGGCAGCCTCCGCATGAAGCACCAAACGTTCCCACTGTACAGAGCCCATTCTGGAATGAGGAGATCCCAGGACACACACAGCAGGCTTATCAGGAAAGCACAGTGCGTCCTCTGCTCAGAAGCAACCAGATCCCAGAAGCAGAGGAGGAGGGAGGGCAGGGACACTGCCCAGAGTACGGCAGGGACCCCGCACATGTTGGGAGAACAAGAACGGCCATCTAGCAAGTGGGCATGAGCCATCGGTGGAGGACGGCTCCAGCACAGCACCGTAGCAGAGCGAGTCACCTCCTTGCCCATTGCAGGCCGTAAGCATCATGTGTGGGTCTCATTTTCCACCTGGATCCCAGAAGATCTGACCCAGAAAATGGCAAGTTGCACAGTTCAGCTTTATTCTCAGTGGGATCAGTCTCCGGTTGAATTAGCTCACTTGCATGCCATGGGCTACTGCAACTCCCAGGGGCCCGGGCCTTGTTAGCTAAACTGTGGTCTAGTTCATGATACTAGTGTGGCATGTGGCTGTGTGTTCCCAACTACAGCAGGTCTTCATTCACACAGAGAGAGCTGCCAAAGGGTCTTCTGTGAAAAGCTCTTGTCCTTCCCAGCCGCTGCCCTCACTCCAGCCCAACCGTTTCCCTGGACCAAGTTCTGCTCCAGCACTGATATTCTTATTTTGTCAATGATCTGTGTAGCCACCCGAATGTGGAAGGACAAGACAGCTGTCAAATACTCCATCCCATCCTTGTTGTGATTTCAGAAAAAGGGGGTCACCGTAATCATACCACTCACGCCTTCCTCAGTGCAGAGACTTCTCCAGGTTTTGCCAAATTTAATGCTGCCCCTTTTCTTACCCAACCTCTCCCTCTGGGGAGCCTTCCAACTAATTCTATATTATGCTGCTGCCGCTGACAGCTAGAATTCACTTTGGTGCCTCTGCCTGGACATCCACAAGTTCTTCAGCAGCAGCCTGGGCCGTGCACCCCAGGGAGCTCTAGGAGACATCCCAGCCATCACCTGCTCTCCCACCCCAGCCCCACCTACCTGCCCCATCACTGAGAGTTACCCCTGCCCCTTCGTGAGCTCCTTCACCTGCATCAGTTTGGCTAGAGATCATTGCAGAAGAAGGCAGGTGGGAAAACATCCCCCCAACAAAAATCGGAGAGGAAGCATGAAAATTAATTGAATTTTGTAAGACCAAATTCAAGAGACTCCTGCTCCTCTGTCTAGCAACAAATGTTTTAGAGACACTGTCAGACCTGTGGGTACTGGGATACCTCGTATTGGAAGCAGAAGCCCTATTCTGAATGAACTGATTGCTCCAGGGATTTTTATGGAGCAAAGCAAAAAAGGAAAATAAAACGGCTGAAAATTCTCTGGACAGAATTTTTTTCCCCCACACCAAAAACCATAGGCCTGACAGACTCTTCTTTAAAAGCCTTTCAATTCTAAAAAAGCTGGTGAAATCATTGCTAATTATGCAATTAATGTTTAGCAGAGCTAATATAGTCATTCATGCAACATTATTAAATTTATGACCTGAATTATATTTTTATGAGCCACAGGCCTACTTCATAGCCCATTGGGTATTCAAAGAAGTATATTAGTCTCTGTTTAGAAGTACATTATAAGGGAAGCCATGTGATGCACTGGGAGGAATGTGTTTAGGAGTGAAGATTGGGTCCCTCTGCCAGAAACCAGCCACATTACCTTGGCATGTCACCTCCCTTGCTGGGTCCCCCTTTCCTCCTCTGTGGACTGAGGGATCTGGAAACCAACAGGAACAGGAGGACTCTTAGATAAGGAGGCAGAGGATGGTCCATTTGCAGCCCTGTGGCCAACTGACTCCAGAAGTTAAGGAACCTCAGCTTCCCTGAGCCTCGATTTTCTCATCTGTAAAATAGAGGCCCTGGGCTACACCGATTCTGTCCATTTCAGATATCAGTTTGTACTTTAAATGGACACAATAGCTAAAACCCTGAGAGCAGATGCAAACTCTGGGAAAGCGTGGAGACAAAATGCGCAGACACAGACCCTGCTTAGGTTATTTTCTCACCACGAGATGAAGGGAGAAATGGCAGCAGTCAAGTGGGCAAAGGGAAGCAGGAGAGGAGGGAGAAGGGTAAACAGGTACCCTGCAGCTGAAGAGGAGGGTTTGCCATCAGGCGGGAGCTGCCATCAGTCAGGGCCAAGACGCACAAGTTCATTATCTCTTGATGCCCCAGCTGTAAGTTCCTCAAGGGTTTATAACTCTTGTTTTTCTCAAGGATACCTAGAAGTAGAGCAGATCCATAAATAGCCGTCTCTTTGAAATAACCTCTCACCATTTCCAAAAGCTAAACAAAGTCTCTCAGATCTGGGACCACTGCTTCTCCTTTAATTCTTTCCCTTCCCTTGGCATCAGCACACCCAGGGCAGGCAGAGAACTTGACCTTCTCTTCTGGAGCTCCATGTCTAGCAGTTTTGCGGAAAAATTGCCTGGGTTTGGAGGGGTCTCTGGGTGTGTAAAATCTCCAGGCTCTCTCCCCTCCCTTGGGTGGACATCGCTTTGCTGCTCCTGCCATGTGCCTGGACACCCTACCTCATTTGGGTTTGCGTGCTTCAGGCTGTGAACTGTGATCTCTCCCATTCAGATCAAGACCCAAGATGCAAATCTCACTGGCTCTCCAGTAAGACCCTTTGGACGTCTGTATGGGTGTGCATGGAGCTGTTATCCCCATCAGGCCTCCATGTCAGCACACAGCTGGCACTTACACACTACAGCCTATGTGCAGGGGCCTTCCTGGGACCCCTCTTAGGGGAAAGCCCCAGACACCCACTCCTTTGGATCAGGAGTCCTCTGGAAGCCCATTAATATATCCATGAACTCAGCTCACTGTCTATACATTTGAAGATCAGATAGTGCCTGCACCTCTCTCTGTAGAGGGTTTAACTCCATGCCATTCATGCTATTAAGCAGAAATAATGTTTTTCTGGTAAGGAAAAGAGAGATGACAATGACATAATTTTATAATGGGGACATGGTGGCAGGCTTGTCTGAGCAAATCCATGAAACCAGATTACTGCCAACATTTTCTACTGCCCAGCCCTGTGCAGACACTAATCATCTAGACACACACAGATGCCTTTGCAATGTCCAGCGTTCTGGGTTTCTGCTCAGGCCCAAGCAGGTGGGCAAGCCCAAAGGAGGGGAGGGCTACTGTGGGGTGGCGGTGGGCCGAGGAAGACTTAGCAGGGGCAATATAGTAGACTATCATATTGAATGTGAGGAAGAGGGGCTCCTCCCTCCTCCCACTGCCCAGGGAGTTCACATTACCCACTAGAAAGGCCAGGGAATGTGGAGATCCTTTCCCGCCATGCAGAGTGTGAATACAACGCACAACCTCTTCGGTGCAGCATTGCCAAGGCAGCAGAGAACCACCCAGGGCTTTGTTAAGACCCAGTTTCAGAGGCCCTCATCCTGCTCTCTGTGGGGGCAGAGGCATGGACACAGACTGCTGTGCTTGGTACTGAGCCCAGGTACAGCTGGAACAGGAAGGGTCAGCAGGGGCCCTAGCCCTGCCTATACCTGGGAGCTCTGCACCTGTGCAGTGGGCAGTGAGAAGAAATTAGAGGAGGCAGGCTGGGAAGTTGCCACCCACAAGGTACAGGAGTCCCCAGTGTCCCGGGGAGGAGGTCTCAGCAGTGTGGGAAGGCTGGGAGACAGAGCTTGGTCTCCTGGTGGCTGTTCAGGGGAAGATGCTGGACACTGGGCGGGAGCCACCAAGGGAGTGAATCTGCCTGGAAGGACAGGAGGGGAGCCTATAAGGAAGCACGAGGAGTGAACACCAGTCCTGCTGCCAGTCTCTAATGCTGCTGAAGGGCATAGCAGGGTGTCTGCCCCGCATTTTACAGCTCCACACCCTTGGGTTTGATCACTTACTCACCAGCCACCCTCCACCCCTATTTTTCACCTCTGCTTCCCTTCTTCCCTAGACCAGCAGCCAGGAGATTGAGCTCAGCCGGGTCCCAGGAGCCTCTCCGTCTTCCAAACCCTTGCTCCTACAGGAGGTTTCCACGCTCCCTCACCCGCCCACAGCCGCGCTGCCTGGCATCCTGGCCCTTCTTGGGGGCACCTGCTTTCCAAACAGCAAAATGAGGAGCATCATACTAGAGCAAGTTGGCTGTTTACATTATCTTGAAAAAGCAGATTTTGCTTTTGTCCTGAAACCCAACGACCATCTGCCAAGGGGTGAGCAGGCTCGCCCCGGTTCCTCTGAGAGCCAGAGGAAAGAGCACTGCCAGGCAGGGAGGGGCGGGACTGGGCTGAGACCTGACGATGAGGTTGGGAGACGCCAGCTTATGTTTCCTCACTGGTGTTTCAGCAGCAGCACTCAGCTCTCGGCCTGGCATTAGTGGGGAGCAGCTGCCCCTGCCAGGGAAGACCAAGGTCCCTTCAAAGGACCAGACGGCATGGCTCCTCATCACCCTCCCAAGGCTGATGGAGGGAAGGAGGACTGAGAAAAAAACTTCTGAGGCCGGGTTGAAGGCAGACCTGCCCTGCTCTACCCTGGCTGGTGGAAACCCCAGGCTTTTCAACACTGGGCTGTTGGGCCCTCTGCCTGTCCCCTGAGCCTTTTCTTTGCCTTCTGTCCTCACATAAAAAGTGACTACAATATCTCGAGGGAAAACATTGTGAGGGATCTTCTGTTTAGGGAGAAAAGCTAGGTAATGTAATTAAAAGCAATGGCCAAAACCGTAATAACTTTTGCACCAACCCAATATCACAATTAATCACCCTTGTAAGGTGCCTTGTAACAAGCAAAGGCCACCAGTGTACTGGTTAAGGACGTGGATTTGTCCAACACACCTGGGTTGACACCAGCCCCGCCACTGATTGGCCTCTTTGCCTTGGAAAGGTTACCTTCCCTTTTGTGGCCTCCATTTCCTCATTTGTAAAGTGGGGGTGATAGATCTGACCCTTAAACAACTGAAGGTTTAGGGACATGACTCCTCATGCAGCTGAAAATTCAAGTGTAGCTTTTGACTACCTAAAAACTTGGCAGCTACTAGCCTACTGCTCACCAGAGGCCTTACTGATAACATAAACAGTCAACACATATTTTGTACGTTTTATGTATATTATTGCTGTATTCTTACAATGAAGTAAGCTAGAGAAGAGAAAATGTTGTTAAGAAAATCGTAAGGAAAACATATTTACACTACTTTACTACATTTATCAATATCATAAGCTTATGCCATGTGTTTACCAGGGGAATTATCTGTAATGTCAGAAGTGGCAGGTGACTGCAGCTGCTGACCTCAATCTACAGTATGCATCAAGCAATTCAGCTTTTTCTTGTCATGTCACGGCTTTTCTCTGTTTCTTGGGAGCACTTCCAGCATCACTAGGGTCACTCTGCATGGGTCCCACGGTGCTATTCAAGGTTTACTGAAAAGCACTAAACATGACGGAGAATACACGAGAACCTCCTGGGATCACTTTTTTACTGTGATAAGCAATTTACTGGAGGAGCTGATTGTTCTCTTGGAGATGGTCAGCATCACAATGTTTGAATCGCAACACTTGAGGTCACTGAAGTAGCAACAGGAGGTGGCTGCAAAATGATTACAGAAGCACATATGTATCACAGTTAACTTTATGCCATTATGATTTAATAATGCATCTTTACAGTTGCTTACATTTTTCTTGACTTCGGCACTATGTAGGGTCTGTGTGTGCACAGATTTTGGTAAATGTTGACTTTTCACAATAGATTTGTGTATATTTTAGAGGAGTAAGTGATAAAATAGACTACTATCTACATGTATGTTATGCATTTATGATGTGCCTAACTTTTTCTTAATTTTTTTGATGTTTCTAGTATACAAGCTCATCTTCAAGTTTTTTCAAATTTGTCATACAGCTCCAAAATTTTACCAATACATTTAATGAAAAAAAATTCTCCTATAAGCGGACTGGTGCAGTTCAAACCTGTGTTGTTCAAAGGTCAACTGTACTACTTCCAAGTTGCTGTGAAATAAGTAGTTTGTGCGACACAGCACAATTTCTGGCACAAAGCAAATGTTTCTCCTTTCCCACTACCTGTAGAAGTGATAGGAGATGTCTAGAACTTCGAATGTTACGTCAATTTTCTGTTATTGCCACAGTCTCCTAGCCTGCATCTTGCCACCGGACCGTAACCTCTTACCTTAGCTTACAAGCCCACCCCTAACCCCACACCCTGGAGCTCCTGCCCCTTCTCCAGTCCTGCTCCCAACTGGTGATCCGCTCCTCCATCCTCAGGCATTAAGTGGTCATTCATTACAAGGCCAGTGGTAATGGATTCAGGATATGAGCCCTCTCTTCATGAATGGGTATTTCTTTTAAAAGGAGGACTCTTCAGTGCTTCAAGACACACAAGAATGAAGCATGGGACCCCACTTTGGTCCCCAAGTGAGCAGCTCTTCCCACGTTCCCCGGCTACACCGCTGCTCCTTGGCCCCATCCCACTCCCGCCCTTGGGTGCCTTCTCAAGGAAGAGCAGCAGTGGTGATGATCACTCCCTTTGTGTAATACTTCAGGTCCCTGTTGCCTGTGTCATTTCACTTTGACACTCTCCCTCTGAAGTAATTAGGACAAATGCTATCCCATTTCACACATGACCACACTGAGCCTCTAAGAAAGTGAAGAGACCTGCCCGAGATCACAAGATGAGTGGTGATAAGGCTTGGCCCAGCGTCTTCAGACGCCACATGCGTCTGGGAGCCCCACTTCTGCCCTCTCCACCCTCATTCCCCTAACTGCCTGCTCCCAAACCAGAGATGGAGTGAGAGTGCTCTGCCCTCCTAAAGGCTCTCCACCCGGCTCTGGCATCTGTACTAACAGCTCAAAGACATGATAGAAACCACCGCGGCTGACATCTTCATTTCTAAAATGAAGACACTGAGTTCAGTGCTTGTCAAGGCCTCATGACTGAAGGTAACAGAGGAAAGCCCAGCCCTGCAGCTCCTCCACCTCACCACACCAGCCTGACAGCATTGAATTTCAGAGCCAGAAAAGGCGTCAGGTAGACGAAAGACAGGGGCTTAATAAATATCACAGTCAACACTCAATTATCCATAATAATGGAAAATAGGAAGCAAGTAGGAGCTGTGTCCTTTACAACTTCTCAACCTGTCATTGCCATACTTCCCCCAGGGCTGTTAAGGCATCAGACCAACTGCTCCTCTTACTCACATCCCTGCGGATGGCTAGCAGGGTGGGTACGGGGCGAGATGGTCCAATCCCTGCTTCATCAGACCCCCAATAACCACGGCTTGATGACTGTCCTGCTATAGGATGGAGTACATTTGCCCTGGCCCTGCCAGGTGTGCGCCCATCTGTGGTGGCACACGGCAGGTCACCCATCCGTGGTGGCACACGGCAGGTCACCCATCCGTGGTGGCACATGGCAGGTCACCCATCCGTGGTGGCACATGGCAGGTCAGAAGTGCCAGTGAGGTGGCATGAGGCTCCTGCCACACCACCTTGCCTCAAAGCCTTATGTCCTCACCATGGGAACCTTGTTTATCCATTATCAAGCCAGGAGAGAGGATTATGAGGAGAAGGTAGCCAAAAACAGGGCACTCCCTTTGGAACCCAGCGGGGTTTCTCTGATCCCAAGCACACCCTAGTAGTCAGCACAGTGTGAATGAAGACACCCAAATGTTCATCTGCAAATGCTAATAATGAATGGTTGCAACGACAGGATCAACTTGTTCTTCCTTCAGGGACATGGAGGTAGACATCATGTTCTCCATTTGCCTAGAATGCTCTTCCAGCTCCACCAGGTATAGAACAAAAGGAAATGAACCGTGGTGGCATCAGCAGAAACTTAAGACTGATAACAAGAGGGACTAGGCAACTACTCCATTGCATACAGAGTAGAAATGTGGAGGGTGGGAATGCCTGGGTTGTTGGGTCTAGAAATCTAAGCGAAGAACCTACCCTGCCACACACTTTCCCACTGTCCATGTAATTGAGGTTAATTAAGGACATAGAGCTAGGTGAGGGGCAGGATGGCCTCACCTCAGACCTGTCTCATGCACACTTCTGCATGCAGACAGGTGACTACAATGCAAGATGGAGCTTGCCTGACAGGATCTTCTTCCCAGACAAGAGTTTCCTTGTACCAGAATTAGAAACATCCCCAGGGATCCCCCCCAAGTCCCCCAGTTACCATGAACACATTCTCCGAGACCCAACTCAACCCAGATGTTCTCACCTCTTGACTGATGACCCTGATGCAATGTGGCCCTTCCTTCCTGTATTCCTCCAGTGCTCACTCTGTCCAGTTCATTGACTAACAAGAACTCACCCATCACTTCAGTAGAACACACATTCTGCTGCATCCTTGGAATGAAAAGGTAAAGAAGACACAGTCCTTGTCCTCAAGAAGCTCATTATTCCATAGGCACTCATTTCTGTGGCATAAATATACCTACCATGGTTGATCTCAAGCAATCAACATGGTGTTGCTGAACATGGAGTTAGGAAGGATAGCAGGTGATTGGCTTTCATGAGCTGGTGCGGGTCGGCTCCAGGACACCCCGGGACATCGTGTGCCAGAAGCAAGGAAACAGAAATGGAAAAGTGAGGCAGGAAAGAAAAGTGAGGCAGAGAAGGAAGGAGGAACTATGAACTGGCTTTTAAAGGATGCATTAGAGTCTACACACAGAAAAGGGAGAAAGGAACTCCAGGAAAATGAAGAGGCATTTGCAAAGGCCTAACAGCATAAACATGTGTAAAAGTTTAGTATATTTAGAGAACGACATGACCCCCTCCCTTAAGCCTGACCTACATGAGAAACTGGCACTCAGTCTCCAACAGATGCCCATGAGAGGTGTCCTGTGTGCATTCTCGGCCAGGACTCTGATGGCCCTGTCACCTGCCTCCAGCCTGCTTCCATCCAGCTCAGCCCAACAGGGCCCAGCCTCTGTCCCAGGCAATCTCCGGAGAATCTTCTCAATGTCTCTAGGCGTCTGGGCAAGAGACAGCACCAAACGGGGTTTTAAACTGAGGTCAAATGTCCCTATGCATGTTTAATCATCCTGTTCTATATTTGGCGACCTTAAGGACAGGTCTTAAAGAAAAGGGATGACTCCCAGTCTTCTATCGCAGAGGCCACTCATCCCAGGGCAGAGCTGCAGCACCTGTCCAGGACTGTGGCTGAACTCCTGCAACCCTTTGCTCATCTCCCTAGGAAAAAGTAAGGCATGGTGCTGAAGTCAAGAGTCCCATGGCATCCCTAGAAAGACCTCAGAGGCAAGGCCATCCTGACTTAGCTTTCCCTGTCCAGTTCTCCTAGAACCTGCTATTGTGACACCCACTTTCACCCCATCAGAAATTCTACTGGTGAAGTATGTAATAGACTCTACTCTGACCCCACCCAGAGCCCCACTTAGGAGAACTGTTACCCCCTGAGGTCTCTCCTAAGAGATTGGGCCCCAAACCCTCCCAGTCCCTATCCCCTCGCTTTGCTAGTTACTTGTCTCCCTAGGTAGGGTTGGCCACCAAGGGCCTTCTCTGGCCCAGGATTGGTCAGGCATAGCTACTCCTAATGGCCAGTTGAACTCAGCCTGCCAGAGGCAGCTCTCTTCTAACCCTTTACCACAGGAAATAGGGTCCCAGCAGGTAAAAAGACACCCAGGAAAGCCAATAAATGCACATTTCTCACTCTGGAATGTGCTTTTCTAGGACAAGTTTCCTCACCCGAGGGGCCCAAAATTAAAGACCCCATGTGTTGTTTTGCTGAGGGATTTTTAACACATTTTGTTGGAAATAATCAGAAATAAATAAGATATGCCCCCAGCCACTCATCCATTTAGGACAACACAAATCATTGGAACAGACATACAAGCAGTTATCTATATGATGTTGTGGGGTTTTTTGGGTTTGGGGACGGGGTTGTTTTGTTTCGTTTTTTGAGACAGAGTCTTGCTCTGTTGCCTAGGCTGGAGTGCAGTGGCGTGATCTCTGCTCACTGCAGCCTCTGCCTCCCAGGTTCAAGCAATTCTCCTGCCTCAGCCTCCCAAGTAGCTGGGACTACAGGCACACACCGCCACGCCCAGCTTATTTTTTGTATTTTTAGTGGAGACGGGGTTTCACTGTGTTGGCCAGGATAGTCTTGATCTCCTGACCTCATGATCCACTCACCTCAGCCTCCCAAAGTGCTGGGATTACAGGCATGAGCCACTGCACCCAGCCCCTATATGATGTTATTGATGCCAGGACACAGGCAGGTAAAACGGGATGAGAACACAAAAGAATGCTTTCTTCCCTGCAGGAGCAGGTAGGCTTCACAGAAGTTCTGGCATTTAGCTGGACCTTGAAGAAAATGTTGATGATCAATATTAATACTAGGCCGGGCGCGGTGGCTCAAGCCTGTAATCCCAGCACTTTGGGAGGCCGAGGCGGGTGGATCACAAGGTCAAGAGATCGAGACCATCCTGGTCAACATGGTGAAACCCCGTCTCTACTAAACATACAAAAAATTAGCTGGGCATGGTGGCGTGTGCCTGTAATCCCAGCTACTCAGGAGGCTGAGGCAGGAGAATTGCCTGAACCCAGGAGACGGAGGTTGCGGTGAGCCGAGATCGCGCCATTGCACTCCAGCCTGGGTAACAAGAGCGAAACTCCATCTCAGAAATATATATATATATATATAAATACTAAAATACATGCTAATAATGATACCTACTTTCTGGTTACAGCTGCATTTATTCATCTTTACATAGGCAGAAGGTCTAGAATGGAAAAGGAAACTTAATAGTTCTTAGTTGGGGTGAATTTCCTGTTCATTTTCATTTTTTTTCACATGATTACTATGCTGTTTGTGCAATTTTTCAGTAAGAATAAAAACTACATCCTAGTAATTTCATTTGGACCATTTCCCACCCCTCCCCTTTAAACATCCTCATGAGACAGCTGAAGACGTAGCTCCGTCAAAGCTGGAAAGTCCCTAAAGCTGTAAAGAACTGCATGGCAACTGGGCATGGTGGCACACGCCTGTAGACCCAACCACTCGGGAGGCTGAGACAGGTGGGCTGCATGTGCAGCCTCAGGCTGGCCTCTCCTTCATGACAGGCCCCACCTGCCAACACCCCCACAGTGTGTACACAACAGGAACTTGAGCAGAATTGAACCAAATCAATCACAAACGACCCCTTCTCGAGGACTGAACTCCAACATTTTTTAACTGAACAAACAAAAACATTCCCCAAAACACCTATGACATCAGCTCAAACCAGAACCAAATCTTTATGCTTTTAAAAGGCCGAGGCGGGTGGATCACGAGGTCAAGAGATCGAGACCATCCTGGTCAACGTGGTGAAACCCCGTCTCTACTAAAAATACAAAAAATCAGCTGGGCATGGTGGCACATGCCTGTAATCCCAGCTACTCAGGAGGCTGAGGCAGGAGAATTGCCTGAACCCAGGAGTCGGAGGCTGCGGTGAGCCGAGATCGCGCCATTGCACTCCAGCCTGGGTAATGAGAGTGAAACTCCGTCTCAAAAAAATAAAAAATAAAAAAAATAACTGCTCAAAATATTCTGAGAGTTTAGTCTGGGAACCTTGGAAAAGAAAATAAAAGAAAGAAGAATCTGGAGGACTTGAGAGGAAAATGGGGAAAGAAGGCAGCCACTTTCAGGTTGGAAGTCGTCCAATTTCCAAACTAGGGCTGGAATCGTTACTCAAGTGCCCTTGCCTGGGGAAAGACCCTGCTACTTGTGTTTCTCCAATGCAGCCTCATTCATCTCACAAGACAGCTTCTGCACCATCAGGCAACTGGGCCAGGGTGAAAGTTCTTCTTTAGAGTGACTCCTGTAACTTCCAAGCAAGAAGAGGCTGACTCTCTTTCCTATGAACCATGCTGTAGTTTATCTTCATTGAAAGTGATCACTGGCCAGGTACGGTGGTTCATGTCTGTAATCCTAGCACTTTGGGAGGCCGAGGCTGGTAGATCACTTGAGCTCAGGAGTTCATGACGAGCCTGGACAACATGGAAAACCCCATCTCTACAAAAAGAACAAAAATTGGCTAGGTGTGGTGGCATGTGCCTGTAGTCTTAGCTACTTAGAATGCTGAGGTGGGAGGATCACCTGCAGACAGTGAGGTTGAGGCTGCGGTGAGCTGAGATCACGCCATTGCACTCCAGCCTGGGCAACAGAAGAAGACCCTGTCTCAAAAAAATTTTCTTCCATATGATTACTATGCTGTTTGTGCCAGGACGGTCTTGATCTCTTGACCTTGTGATCCAAAGTGCAAAGAAAGAAAGAAATCATCACACCCCCATCCTCAACCGTCTTCCTTGATCTTCTTTCCAGTCCCTTCTCTGCTCTAGTTCTTGCCTCCGCGCTCACATTAGCTTTTCAGTGGGTCACCTGAACTTCCAAAACGCTCGGGACTGAACACCCAGGGACAAGAGCTTTCTCCCACGATCAGAGATTCTCTGTATGAGGAAGGATTGAGCTGCTTCCTTATGTCTTTACCATTCGTGAACAGAATCAAGAAAAGTCTTTTTGTTTCTATTATTCCCAATAAGCTTTCTGAAATATCCAAATGATATCATCTTCACCCTCACCCTCCCTGGGAGCCACTGCCTTATGGTGACCAGCACAGGTACCATCATTGCGTGTAGAGGAGCCTTTGTACCAGCAGAGGACACTCCATACTGCCTAGAGAGAACACACAGGGCCTATTGACAGATTGGAAACCGGGCGTGGGTGCCTGGGAGGGGTGGGAATAAACCCACGTGAACTCGGGAAGGTCGCAAGTTGACTAGACTTCGCCATTTTTCTGATAATGGATTGGCAGGGAGTGTCAGCTTCCCTCCAGCAGATATGGGAGGGGCAAACATGGTGACACAGAGCATCCAGGGCATGCTGAGTATCCAACCTTTCAACAAACAAATACATTTGCTGGCCCCGCACAGACGTCTCATGAGCATCTTTACTCTCCCTGTCACCCAGCACAAGGCTCCATCCCACCGCAGCTCCAGGAGGCAACTTTAGTGACCACATATCTGGCCTCCAACTGTAGTCAGACTATTATCCATGCCTCCTTCACCAGGGAAGGGGCCTGCAGTGCCACTTCCTCCCTGCCACCGGCCCAAATCTGGACCCTATTTCTAGACTCGTCTCAACTTGTAGCTCCTCTAACTCACATTGACTTCTCCTCCTGGTTGCTGATGGAAATGGGCTGGCCTCTTGGTTTCCAAGATTCTCACTTGGTTTCCAAGACTCTCACTCTCTCTTGGTTTCCATGCTCTCTCACTTCTCTCAGCCTCAGGGATGGCTCCTTTGGACTCAACCGATTGCCCTTTCTTTGTCTAATCCTTAGGCATAATGGTCCCTGGGTTCTGTTATTGATGCCCCCCTCTTGTTTGTTTGTTTGTTTGTTTTAAAGAGAATAAGTTACTTTAATGGCAAATAAAATTAAAATTAATGGAGAATTAGTTACACAATTCAGGGGTCCATATAATCTACTCTCAGGTGGAAACACACACTTTCCAGAACCCTTCCCCACAACACACACACACACACACACACACACACACACACAAACACACACACAAACACATATACACACAAGCACAGTTGAAAATATGTGTCTATTCTCCCCAGATGCTCTAAAAATGTCCCCAACCACAAAAATGTCCTAAAGCAGCAATATTGTCCAGCGGTCTTTTAGAAATCTGTGAGTGCATTTTTTTGCTTGTTACTGTGACATGGGGAGCTGAAACTGGCATTTAATGATCGGAATTCAGATTTTGCTAGGCCTCCTGCCCAGCTTTTGAGTGCCCCATAATGTATAATGGTTGAACCTAGAACCTAATTCTGTATCACATACAGATGCAGAGTTTTAGCCCTGTTTTCAGACATACTGAGTGGTTGAGAAATACAACTACTGTATAGAGAGAAGACTGTATTTCTTTTCATCAGAAGCTTACAGGAGTTTTTTTGTTTTGTTTTGTTTTGTTTTTTACCTTTTTGGAAAATTGTGTCATCAATGGCAAAGTCACCAGGGTTTTTAAGTTGTCCATTGACATCCTGCATCTGTCTGCATTTGTAGCTGGTTTAATGCGTGGTGATTTTACCTATAGGCACAAACATCTGACTGCTTCATTATGTCTTCCATTGCAGTTCCACCTAAGATCTTACAGGTTGAAATGTGATATGATCTTATACCATGTTTTTCTTTTCTGTCTCCTTTATATTATAGTGGGGACACTATACTGATTTTTTTAAACTATGTGTGATCACAATATATCTATGTGCTTTTCTTTCTTTTCCTAACAGTAAAGAGTGTTACTTTAATTTTTGCTATAAGACAAGAGGCAATGTAACTGATACCTTTAGAACTGCTATTCTAAAGAAAGAATATTCTTTTCAAAAGAAACTTTTATCAATAGCCATAAAGTCCCTGTAAAAATTGTCACACCAGCTTTTGATAGAACTGGGCAGTTGTGTGAGACTTCCTCATGGTTCTTCCAAGGGACAAACAGAAGGCCCCCATCCCAATGAAGTCTTTCCTGGACTTCCTAAAATATCAAGAATACTACAGGCTCCAGCTCAAGATGATCATTTGGAATTCTGTCCCCCAAAGTGCAAGAGAAAAGCCCCTGAGGCCAGTGAAGACTTTCCACAGGAAGGAGTTGGGATAGCAGAGTTGAGCTGAGTTAGGATTAGGATCTGAGAGGCAAGGGGTTCAGGGAGAAGTGCTGGATTCTGCTATTCTCCATGAATGCTCAGTGGTTGTCTTAGGCCTGGAGTTGGAGAGGAAGCAGTTAGTGTGTGGGAATGGGAAAAGGTGGGAAGTCTGTTCTTCTCTAGAATTAGTTGAATCCCCAAGCTCTGTCAGAGATGTGGCTGTGTAAGAGCCACACAGTTATGGGAAAAAAAAAAAAAAAAAAAAAAAAAAAAAACAAGACTTTGATCAGTGACGGAAGGAAGCCTGGCCACTGAATTGATGGCTGCAATGTTGTGAAGCATGGCCCAGAAGGAGCCCTATGACTCCACTGACCAACAAGCTGAAGGTGAGATTTGTCCTTCTAACTGTGCTGATATTGGGGAGGTACATGGATCTAGATCCAGGGAGATAAGGGGCATGCAGGTATCTTAAAGTCAGGACAAAATGCAGGAATTGGCTGGGTGTGGTGGCTCACCCCTGTAATCCCAGCACTTTGGAGGGCAAAGGTGGGTGGATCACCTGAGGTCAGGAGTTCAAGACCTGCCTGGCCAACAAGGTGAAACTCTGTCTCTACTAAAAATGCAAAAATTAGCCAGGCATGGTGGTGGGCACTTGTAGTTCCAGGTACTCTGGAGGCTGATGCAGGAAAATCGCTTGAACCTGGAAGGCAGAGGTTGCAGTGAGCCAAGATCGCACCATTGTACTCAGCATGGGTGACGAGAGAGATTTCGTCTTAAAAAAAAAAAAAAAAAAAAAAGGCAGTAATTGTGTCATAGATTGTAATGTATGGATTACATCAATTCAGTGGCCAGGTTTCCTTCTGTAACTGATCAAATTCTTTTTTTTCCCCCCATAACTGTGTGGCTCTTACACAGCCATGTCTCTGACAGAGCTTGGGGATTCATCTAATTCTAGAGAATAACAGACTTCCCACCTTTTCCAACTCCCACACACTAACTGCCTCCTCTCCAACAACTCCAGATTCCAAAAGGCCTATCTTATGAAGAATATGCAGTTCAAATCTCATCCAGGTGAAGATGGTCAAGTCAGCTGCCGTGGGAAGGCCAGAGTACCAGGCCTTCTTTTTTCTCTGAAAAAAGAGAATTTATATACATGTACCTTTTTGCTTACATGTTCACAGATACCTTTTGAAGGACATGCAAGAAACTGAGGGCAGTGGTTGCCACAGAGAAAAGGAACTCATGGCAGGGAACAGGAAAGCTTTAACCCCATGTTTGCCCTTATAGATTCCCCACCTGCTGAGTATTGCTATCAGGATTAGCATCAAGCATCAAACACACACTAGACCACCTAGGGATGGAAGAGTACAATCTAAGTTTTGGGGAGGTCATCACTCGATCTGGGTATCTCAATAGCTTTGCTGGATGGCCCCTGAGGAATTCCGACCGATCTCATGCCTGTTAAACTTCATCCATTTGAGGCAAGTTTCTGCCATTTATTTCTGGTTTTCCTTCCGGGAAGTATCAGTAATTCTTCTGCTCCTTCTTCCTGAGTTATCTGATGATTTGTTCTACCCTCCAAATGCTGATGACTCTTTGGTTTACACCTTTCGCCCCATTCATTATGTGGATAGAGCAGATGCACCTGCTATGTAATTCAGCATCTTTTCCCACAAGCCCTCTTGCTAGATTCTCTGTTATTACCCAGACTAGGAATGTGGACGCTTCCCTCCACTCTTCTCTTTGCCTCACCCCAGCCATCCTACACCTAATCTATCACCAAGTCCTAATGATATGGCACCTAACTATCTCTGTAGTGCATATCCTCATTTCTGACCTTCTACTATCCCTAAGGGCTAGAATTAAACCACAAGCCCCTATTGTCTTTTGCCTTCACCTTTGCAATAGTCTCCTAAGTCTTCCTGCCTGCAATATAGTCCTCCCCAGTCTGCCCTGGCTGATTTTTCCAAAACAGCAATCTGACCATGATACTCTTCTATTAAGTCGTTTACCAGTTCTTCCTTACCTTACGGCAGCTGTTTCACACATAAAATTCAGAGGGGAAAAAGACACCTGCATAAAGAGAGCTCCCATCAGCAGACCAGATTTCTTAGGGGATACTTGGAAACAAGACAAGCTGTGGTCCATGCCCAATTCCTATTCCACTAGCAGTAAGACAACCCCTTTCCCTACCACTGGCCCAGTACCTAGTAGATCTAATAAGTCAATAGGTACCAAAACCCCATCTGAGAACCTCGGACCCATAAGCCAAAGTCCAGACTCCACAGAATGCCTGCAAAGCCCTTCTCGATTGCATCTGGATACCTTTTCAACATCATTTCTTGTCACCAATTCCATGCTTCTCTAGATGCTCAACTACCTCATGAAATTTCACTCTTCCATGTCCTTATCTATATGACTCCCTCTGCCTTGAATATCCTTGTCTGCCTGAAAAACCCTGATTCATTCTTTAAAGTCCTGCCAGGCATCACTTTTAATCATCTGTGCTCCTGTATGTAGTATGTCTATGCCTTGTAAGTATCTCTACTGTTGCATGAGTAATGACATGTTTACATCCACCCACCACCCAGCCCACTAGGCTGTCCGAAAGCAAGAACCACATCTCACTTATTACCGTCTCCCCAGTGACCAGTTCGTCAGACATAGTATTGGTAGCAGAAAATGTTTTTTGAACAGAACCGAATCCAGATTTTTCCTTTATTGTCTTTCCAATAAGGTTGCATTTTAGCATTTGGTCTAACTCAATTGACTTCTTCAGTATATACTGACTTACACAGTTAATCCTTGTAACCTTATAGGCCTTGGTAATTTTCCCTGCAAATTTTATTTTTTCTGTTTCATGGCCTTATCGTAAAACCTCAAGTCCAGTCACAGCGAACAGAAGTATCCCCAGTACTGAAATGTGACTAAATAAAGTTGTGACCCAAGAAAGAATCTAGAAAATGTGAGCCACGGTGTGAAAACACACTACTGCTTATTCAGCAGCATCCCTGGGAGAGAGGTGCTATGTCTATTGACCCCAGAGGTCAGCTCTTCTGTGGAGGAGGGTGAGTCATCTCCCTCAAGACCTCCTAACTCCCATTGTTCTAAATTCACAGATCAAGCCAGCTCTTGTGACTGCTTTAGTTTCCCAGATCTCTTGATAACAAGATGGTATTTCAGTCACTAAAAGGATGTGTTTCCCCACAAGCTAATGCATAGACATTCTGGTTGACACACCTATCAACTCTTGTGTTTGGTTCCCATAAATCAGGGCCATTCATTAAGTGGATAGAGCAGATGCACCTGCTATGTAATTCAGCATCTTTCCCCATAAGCCCATAAATCAGTATGCAGGAGCAGATTCAACTTTGGGTGTACTAACTAATCAATTTCCCGTTCCCACAGAGCTGTCACTGAGCCACAGTGACCACATCAAGGTACTTCCCTCCACGGAGGCCCTGAGCAGCCAGCTGCCTTTTACTTTTTTGTCACTCCCTTTTCATTATTTTAACTACTTCTGCATAATACATTCACAATCCACAAACATTTTCACATTATGTTTCTTTTCCTCTTGATGTCTAAAGGCAAATATTCTCATCCCCATTTCCCCTACAAGACAACTGAGGCTCAGGATGGCCAAGTCAATCCAAGGATCTACACATCCTGCAAGCTATAGATTACTTTCTTTGTCTGCCCTTTACATAGTACAGTTCCTTATTCTTTCTAGTCCACCATAGTGCATTCAAATCCTCACATCAGTCCAAACGGAAATGATCTGATTGAAGGTGTTTCATCTAACTGAACCCAGTGCTGGACTCACGGTGACAGTGACAGCAGGGGAATTTCCATGAGGAAGTGCCCCAAACCGTCAAACCATCCCACGATGGGACCAGGTGAGATTCCAAAAAAGAAGCACTAAATGCCAGGGTGGTTGTTCTGCAGTATTTAACAGGAGAGCAAACGTTCAGAGTGGAGTGCAGCATCCTCATGCTGGACAGTGAGATGAGGGATGTTCTGGCTGGGTACGTCTGCAGTTAAGGAGTTAGGTTACAGAGTTTTATAGAAGAGTTTAAGGAATTTGGCTCAGGGAAAAGGCTAGTTTCCATGTGTGTAACAAAAGGGTTGATTTCCCAGTGTTTTCCGGTAACAACTAGACAGCTGTGTCAGTGTCTGAGGCTATCCAAGACCCAGCTGTGCTTCAAGCCTGCAGAGGAAAGCATGCAGGTGGCCAAGTGATGGCGTGGCCAAGACACTCTGTGTTTCCCAGTCAGGACTCAGAAAGACAGCAGGGACACTGGGGTCCCTACAGAAGGGATAACTGAGAAGGAAGAATAGAGCTCACCTGAGTTGTGCTCACATAATGCATAGTGATCTACACTCTCTTTATTCCATTAGCCTGCTGGGACTATGGCGCCAAGAAAACTCTTCCTAATTGGAAGCTAAGGAAATTGATCCTCAGATAAATTGATTGCCTTTTTCATGGTCACAGAACCATTACAAAGTTGATGTTAACTTGTTTCTTTGAGCAAGCATCTACTGAGCTGTATGGAGTCCAACAAGTAGTGTTATGTCATTATCATCACCATCATCCTCATCCTCATCATCATTGTTATTAAAACTGACACTTACTGAGTACTTACTAGGCACTCAGCCACACAGTAAGTTCTATTCAATCTTCACAATAACTCCCACAAGGAAGTCATTATCATCCCCATTTTAGACATACTAAAACTGAGGTGCAGAGATGTCTGTAACTTGCACTGTATCACAGAACTAGTAAGTGGTGATGGTAAGATTCAAACCCACCATATCTGAGTTCAGATGTCCATGCCCTGGCCACTATGCTATCCTGTTGTACTACTTCACAAGTATGAGCTATGTGTCAACAAGGGATCTTCTTAGATTAGGCGGAGCTTAATCTTCTCTTTCCTCCAGAAAGAGAAGGAAATGGGATATCCAACTCTCTATTAACCACTCTTAGTTGTTGAACTCCCCAAGCCAAAGTCTGTATTCTGGCTGCAGTAATTGCTGACCCTGTATTACTCGTGCCCCTCACTACTGGCTGTTCCACATGAAGAATTACTTTTCCATGCAATACTTTCCCTTCCTCTCTATGCCACACCTTTTCCTCCCAACCTGCTTGCTCACTGCCCCTTTCAAGAAAGCCTTCTCAAATAAATAAAACCTGCCACCCGGGCTCTCCCATTCTCCACAATACCCACACTGTCTGCGAAAGCGCTTGCTCCCTCTCTGTGATTCCACTCTAGTGAAATGTTACCTGGTTGGCCTCTGCATTTTTCTCGTGTTTGTGTGTCCGACTCTCCCACATGCCATGTGGCTCTAGTGTATTCTTTTACCCCACAAAACACCCATCCAGGTTAGACAGTGCCATAAACAAAGGAGATCAAGCCTCATGGAGGATTTCAAATGCAGTTTATTGCAGCAAAACAAGGGAACAGGGAGTTTAAGACCTCTCCAATAAAAGACAAACAACTTGCTTACACCTTATGTACAAAATCAAAACAGCACAGAGATAGGATACTAAGGAGCTGCCCACGCCCTGGGTCTAACTGGTCCTATTCTGACTGGCTTTAGGAGGTGCTTTGAAATGTCACGTGTGTGTATTGCTGAGCTGTTTCTCAGGGAAAGCACAAAGCAGAATCATAGCCAGGGGACTGAGATTGCCACTGATCTGAATACTCCATTGAGAAACAACAGAAAAGAAAGAGCTGGGGGAATAGGATGAGCCAGTGTAACTAACCATAGCTCTTTTCTCCAGTAAGGCTGGGACAGATGGACCTTGGTCTTGCCAAGCATATGTGTTAGTGATGCTGGGGGAGAACTAGAGC
Source organism: Sapajus apella (assembly GCF_009761245.1). Classification (NCBI taxonomy): domain Eukaryota; kingdom Metazoa; phylum Chordata; class Mammalia; order Primates; family Cebidae; genus Sapajus; species Sapajus apella. The sequence goes on along the minus strand of NW_022436942.1, from coordinate 23,810,274 downwards.
TAACGAGACAGAGGGCATCTCTTTATCTGGTTACTCCGGAATAAGTGGTAGAAACAAACTTCACGCTGGAACTGCCACCAGAGGACTTGACACCCCCAGAGCTGGATCCCCGGCCTCCTGAGGAGCCTCCAGAGCTCCCACCGCCAGAGATCCTGCCCCCTGAGCTGCCAGAGCCTCCTCTGTGGCCCCCACTGCTGCTTCCGGAGCCGTAGCTGCTGTGGCCACCGCCACCACCTCCAGAACCGTAGCTGCCACCTCCAGAGCCATAGCTGCTACCTCCGGAGCCATAGCTGCCACCTCCAGAGCCGTAGCCTCCACGGCTGCCGCCGCCGCCGCCTCCAGAACCATAACTACCACCTCCGGAGCCGTAGCCGCCACCGCCACCTCCTCGGCCACCACCTCCACTGATGGTGGTGTGGCTTGTGTTCACAGCTGCAAGAGGAGGCTCAGTTATTTTCAACCTCAATTCTCTTTCCAACCCAGCAAAGCCCACACGTGCTCCTGAGAAATCGGCTTGTACTTACACACACTCACGTTCGGGGCACACTCTCCAGACATCCTGTAGCAGAAAAGGAGAAAATTCCTCAGGACACTCCAGCTTCACAAACCCCTTCCCCATTCCTGGCTCCACCACCTTGAAGACTCTCCCCATCTGGGACCTCTCCAATGCACTCGATCTGAAACTTTATCCAGTTCCTTCTGGCCTCCCAACCCTGTCATTTTTCTCAGCAAGAGTACAAACAAGGAGAAATTCCCATATACATGAGACAAGAGCCTTGCAGCCAGTGAAAGCCACCTCTGAAGGTGCTGACTTTAGTCCAGAAGCCATCTGAGGCAGCACAGATAAAGAATAATTTGCTCCATCTCAAAGCTCTTCCTAGATATCTTATATCCCTAGAAAGAAAAATAAACAGCTGGCACTCCAGCTTCCAAAGTGAAACCAGATCTTTCCTCCTGCTCCATGTACCTTTCATTTCCCCATACCCAGGACAAGCTGCAATCAGATGGCTGTGTCTTCAACAACAGTCAGCTTGCAAGGCAGCAAGACCATGAGAAGAGGTTTGACTTCCAGCAACCCTTCCTCACCTGCTTTCCTCTCCCTCCAGGAGGGTCCTGTAGGTGGCGATCTCCAGATCCAGGGCCAGCTTGGTGTTCATCAGCTCCTGGTAGTCACGCAGCAGCCGGGCCAGGTCCTCCTTGGCCTGCTGCAGGGCATCCTCCAGGTCATTCAGCTTGTTCTTGGCATCCTTGAGGGCATTCTCGCCACGCTGCTCGGCATCACTGATGGACTGCTGCAAGTTGCCAATCTGAAAAACAGAGAATCCACACATGACACCCTCTCGTATTATGCATTCCCCCCTTGGCCTCCTCATCCCATTGATCTCCACACTCCAGTGAGGCCAATAGTGGCTCGAACAGAACCACTGGGCCTTACGTCATCTCACACCCACCTCCGGATAATGCATCACCACGCTGACTTCCTTAAAAGACTTTAGGGTTAATGCAACAGCCTATATTGGCCCTGAGTCAAGGCTCCTACAACCCTTACAGACTTGACATTCTTCTAAATGTCTACTCTAAAACCTCCTGACTACCCTTCCTCTCACTCCCCATCTCTTAAGTCCACTTTGGGTCATAGGCTAGATCACTCACACTGACCATCCCATCTTTCTCTAGTAGACCATTCTCACAAATTTCCCTAAAGAGAACCTAGCATGTTGGCTGCATTCTGGAAACTAGCATAGGCACCAAAGGAACCAGGGGTAATAATGTAGCCTCGGTATGAATTGCAAGATTCAAAACCAGGAAAGCACCCACCCTTTACCTGAGGGTTGCCCCCATTCCATACAGCTGAGTGCTGGAAGGAGGAAGCACATACCTGCTTCTTGACATTGTCGATTTCAGATCTAAGTCTCTGGATCACACGATTCAGCTCAGAAATTTCCATCTTTGAATTTTTCACAGTATCCCCATGTCTGCCAGCAGTGATCTGCAGCTCTTCATACTAAAGATGGTAGATCGCATTTGTTAAACGTGGGCAGGACCCAGCATGGCACAGGCACACAGACATGAGATAACACAGGGTAGCAAGACAAGCCATCTTAGGGAAACTGCGAGGCCTTCAGCCCACTCACCTTGCTCTGGTACAAGGACTCGGCCTCAGCTTTGCTCTTCTGGGCGATCTCCTCATACTGGGCCTTAACCTCAGCAATGATGCTGTCCAGGTCGAGACTGCGGTTGTTGTCCATAGAGAGGATGACATTTGTTTCACTGATTTGAGTCTGCATCTGAGACAACTCCTGCAAGACACAATAGGTCAGTGACTCTCACACAGCTAAAGCAGAAAACAGATTGCAGAACGCGGCCAGGAGACAGAGAGAAATCTCTATTCTTCTGAATCGTGGTGCGTGCAGGCTTAAAAACTCTCTGTTTAGATAAACTTGGTTGAAATGGGAAGACTTACTGCTTGGTAGAGTGCTGTAAGGAAATCAATTTCCTGCTGCAAGTTGTTAAGCTTGGCCTGAAGGTCCACCTTGGCCATATAAGCAGCATCCACATCCTAGAGGAACAAAGGGCATCATGAGGTCACATTCTCTCCAGGGCAAGTCCCTCTCACTGCCTGTGTGGGGGTTCTCCAAACAGAAAAGGAGCCGTGGGGCAACTTCACGCTATTTTACCCCAGATAGATCACAATTCCCCAGCTGCTCCACCCCTGAATAGCACCATCAAGGGAGCATGCCTGGCTTACTGAGAACCTGCCTCTCCACTTACTATGTAAGGTGCTGGGAAATATGGAGAAGCCAAGTGCCTGGATCAGTCCAGGCCCCTGATGATGTGAAAATATAGCTCCACTCCAGATACTCCTTGGGTCTACTACCTGGCTCTCCATATCATGACTGCTTTCTGCTTAGTAATTGGAGACCCTCTTCCATTATGTATTTCAAATATGAGTTCCATCCTACAGAATCTGCTCACCTTCTTGATGGTCACAAATTCATTCTCTGCATTTGTCCGCTTATTGATCTCATCCTCATACCTGCAGGAAAGCAGAAATGATTAGGAGATTCAGAGGAGGTAAGACCTGAAGTCCAGCATTCCAGACTAAAGGGATGTTGCCCATCACTGCCTTTCTATTATGAGCCCAGGACACATTGGCCACTCCTTTCCACTGAGTAATAAAACCACTAGACTATTTCCATCTCCCAAGAAAATGAAGATTTCTGAAAATGCCAAATTGACATGCCTCTAACCTAAGAAAAGACATAGCTACATACTGCTTCATGATCTTAGCTTATCACTTTCTGGAACTCTTTTAGAGCAAGAGTTAAGAGCTGCCCAGCCAGGCTCCCTTACTTGTTCCGGTAATCCTCCACCATGTCCTGCATGTTCTTCAGTTCCGAATCCATCCGGGATTGATCACTCTTCAGCTGGTCCACTGTCCTTCTGAGGTTGTTGATGAATGACTCAAAGTAGGGCTCCAAATTATGGGTTCTGGTGGAGGTATCCACCTGCTGCAGCAGCTCCCATTTTGTTTGCAGTACCTGGTTCTGCTGCTCCAGGAACCTCACCTAAAACCACAAGATCCCATTATTCCTGATGCAGAAATGGGGTCCCATAGATGGAGGCCTGTACCTCATTTGGAAAAGAACTTCAATTCCTATCTTCTGGCCATGACAGAGAAATAGGAAGAAGATGTTCCAGTTAACATCATCTGTACAACAAAACCCAACTCGTTAATTCACAGGAGTCTTAAAGGGAGTAACTATACAATTACCAACAGCAAAGCACACATAGAATTATTGCAATTATGTTTTGAAATGGATGCATGTTACTTAAGAGATCTACCTTCCAAAATTTTGTTAGGTATATTACCATAAAAACTGATTTGCATCCCCTAGGCACACACACACTTCACAAGTATGTCAGGAAAATTCAAAATTGGATTTGAAATTTATTGTGGATAACCTTGGATTGACAGTAATGATAAAGCAAAAAGTTAAAAAATGGTTTATGTGGTTTTTTTAGAGCTGATTCTTGGAAGTATTAGTATTTTTAAAAACTCTACCCTCATCCAGTACCAATGTAAATTTACTAGAAGGCAGAGCTCCCCTCTGACAGCAAAAGATGTTTGGCACTGACTTACTGCATATATTCTGCTACAACAGCACTCTATACTACATTCACACTCAGCTCCCTTTCTATGGTAAGGAAAACCTTTCCAGGGTTCTTATTTGCACCCTGGAAAGTTCAGTTCACCCCATTTATATTATCTTCATTCAACAGATATGAATCCCAACTCAGCTCAAGATCTGAATAAAAAACACTTAAATGTAAATGTCACACTGACTCATCTTTAGGTAGACCACAGACCCCTTTGTGCAAGAGAGAGGCATTATACCATTCACAGGCATACTTCTGACATCTCCTGGGAGACCATTCCACAAAGCATCCTTTTAATCATGGAAACATTGAAACTTGAGGTTCAAAGCCACATGTATTTTGACTACACCAATCCCAAATGGACCAGTAGCAGCTCTCCCAGTGCACTGAGCAGAGAAACTCACCTTGTCAATGAAGGAGGCAAACTGGTTGTTGAGTGACTTGATTTGCTCCCTTTCTCGAGACTTCACTTTTTGGATCTCAGGGTCTATCTCCACATTGAGGGGCTGAAGAAGGCTCTGGTTGATGGTGACTTCCTGTATGCCACCCGGGGGGATGACAGGCCCAAAACCACCCCCATATCCACCACCCCCAAAGCCACCTCCACCAAAACCACCACCACTGCCAAAACCACCAAAGCCACCACCCCCGAAGCCACCACCACCAAAGCCACCAGTACCAAAGCCACCACCACCAAAGCCGCCACCACCAAATCCACCACCACCATAACCACCACCAAACCCACTACCACGTCCACCTCCTCTAGCCACACTTATGGAGATACTTTTACTGCCACCAAGGTTAACAAGACTCCGACTTCCAAAACCGCCACCACCACCAAAGCTACCACCACCACCGCCACCGCAGCTTGAAAATCTCCCACCACCTCCTCCACTGCGGCGTGTGGAGCTGCTGGTGGTCTTGCGCTGGTAGTTGATTATCCCAGCAGAGCCAGAGCTGAAGCCCCCTCCGCTTCGATACCCAGACCTGGAACTAAACTGCCGACTCATGTTGACTTAGAGAAGAGTAGGAGCAAGGTAGAGTAAGGGAAGGAGCTAAGCACTCCTCTACACCAAGCACAGAGACTTTCCCTTATATACTGGAGAAAACTGGGCTCAGTCCTCCAGAGTCAGCGGAGATGCAGTGCCTCTCAAGGGTTTGGCTTGCCTGCAGCCATACAAGATTTTTACGAGCCTCAACAATACGATAAACACTACACACCTAGCTCCCAGGATGGGCTCTCAAAATTGCTGTGCATGCAAGATTGGTTCATGTGGTAATTATTATCAGACAAGATCTTCCTTCAAGCATTTGTGACTTTGGGAAAACAGGACCCCACATCTGATACCTGGTATTTCTTGGTAGGATTTCATAACCCCCATCACAAAGGCATGCAAGTTTGCATTCTTACCTTGCCCTTGTGAACTACTAAGCACACTCTCTCACCATGCACAGCAGGTGCAATTCCCCATGCTTGGATCTCAGAAGAAGCAAGGATCTCAGAAGGAGCTCTCTGGTCCGTTTCTAAGATCTGCTTTCCAAACTCCAGAGCTCACTCAGTTACATCCTGACAGAGTAAGGGCTTTAATAACTAAAAGATTAAAAGGTCTTTATAAATAGAAGCTTTATAAATATACATTGATTAATTAAAGGAAGAGAAGCTGTTGTTGAACAAGATGGATGGGTAGATGGTCTGGAAGGACTAGGAGGGAGAGACATTTTTTGTTTTCTCTGTTTCTCAGTTGTTCCTTTTCTTCAAAGACAGAGCAGGAGATAGACACCAGCAACAGAAAACAGGTGGCAATGGTCATCATCCAAATCCCTGTGCATGAAAAAGCCCATGGAGCAGTGAGATGAGTAGACAGAAGCTCTAGTACAGCTTGTAAAGCACAGGGGTGGAGGTGAGGCTGGACAGGTGATTCAAGCCTCACACTGGACTATAAAGAGAGAAAAATAAATGAAGATTTGGAAGGGAGGACAATGACAGGTGTCTGGAGAACCTGATCTGAGAAGTTTAAATTGTTTCTGGAGATAATGGTAATAGCTAACATGTATCAAAAACTGACCATGCACCAGGCACTGTTCTACATCGCACATATGTATTAACTTGCTTAATTTTCACAACTTTGAGATGGATGCTATTTTTCTCCCCATTTGTAAAATGAGGAAACCAAGGCACAGGGGTTGAATAACCTGATCAAGTCTACACAGTTGGTGTGGCTGGGATCTGAAGCAAGGATACCTAGCTATAGTGTGCAGCATGTTGTACGACAGCACAGCAGCCGAATTCAAGTCACCCTGCCTGCTGTGAGTGAAGCCAGACAACACGCGAAATGCCCCACCACAGAGGGCTCTGAGGGCAGAAGGCCTGTTTCAGCACTCTGAATCCTCGGCTCCTGGCACATGCAAGCACTTGGGAAGTGCTTCTTCAGTTCACTCTGAGAAAGGGACTTTGATGGTGCAGAGTTTAGTGAGGAGATTTTACTTCCATCCAAGTGGAAGAGCACCCGGCATGCGTTGCAATGGACCAGAAAACCTCAGGGGCCTTCCTAGAGAGCAGCACTTGATCAATATCTATGGATAACAGTGGCACTGAGATCTGGACAGACCAGAACCCCATGCAGGCTTTCATTTGAAGACTTCTTAGAAGCCTGGCATGCTCCCCAGGCTTGCACATAAACACAGAATTGAGGACTCAAAGGGGAGAAGCCAGCTCTAACTTCGGCTGGCTCCAAGCAACTCTGTAAGTGGTAAATCATAGATGTACATGGGATGTCTCCACTATAGTGTGCAAGATCTATGGCAGAAAGGGAGCCTGTGAAGACCATCTGGACCCATTGCCCTGTGGCTCTGAATTGGGATGGCTGTGTCTGTCCTCTCCATTGTACTCTTCGCCATCAAGCCTGGTCCCTCTTCTCCTCCCAGCTTTTGCCCTAGATCTCCTCCAGAATGTGCTCCTCACCACTCCCTGCTCCCCATCTCCCTCGCCATCACCATGGCACTGCTTTCTGGAACTCTGTCCTAGCGCTAAAATCCTTCGTCTGCTAAACCAACCATCTCTTTAGGGAATGAGTAATTCGGTCTTGTTGGGAACAATGGGGACTGGGACAGTCTCGGTATAGTAATGACTGTTGCCTAATCATTTTCTGACACGTAATCAAAATTATTTTAGTTCAGCATACTCCCTCATGAGACATATTGTTCTGCACAATCGATTCCTTCTAGCATTTTGGAGGAGTGTGAGTCTGTGCATGCATGTTTGTGTGCATGTGTGTGCATGCATGTTTGTGTGCATGTGTGTGCCAGCCAAAAACAAATCTTGGCAGTGATCCACACTCCCATCTTTGAACAAAGAAACTGACATTCAGAAAAATCAAAGATTTGGTTGGTCAGGGAATTGGCAGGCAACTAGAGAGCTGCAAAACCTACTCCAGGTGCTCCTGTGAGAAGGGAGAAATGCAGGGCTGAAAGGAATAAGCGCCGTCAACCTCACCATAGCTTACATTTGCACAGCTCACCCCACCAAACACATACACAGAGAGCATCCCCACAAGAGCCCTGAGAACTGGGCCATCGAGCTGTTCTCAACCCATTTTATGAAACAGAAAACTGATTCCAAGAGAGATTAAGTGGCTTCCTCTAGACATTCCAGCTAGGAAAAGACACATCTGGGATCAGAACCTGGGTTTTCTGATGTCAATTCAAGTGATAGTCCTCCTGAACTGGGGAAGACCAAAGCGAGACAAGTGGGCCCTGTCAATGAGTACACAGAGAATTACAGAATGTTCCCATCCATGGCGCCTCAGAGATCACACCATCTAACCTGCCTCACAGAGAAGAGAAAGCACAGGCCCAAAGAAGTAAACATTTTTTTTAGAAGTGTCCAAGTCATAAGTCAATTCCTAAGACTCTTCCCGTTGCTGAATCAAACTCCTATTCTTTTTCCACTGCCCACTTTCGAGGCAGCCCAACAGGGCTGGAGCTGCAGTGCCGCCAGACCAGGCCCGTCGTCTCCTGTGAGTCTCCAGGATCAGGGTGGGTGTGTGGGAAATTAAAAACCACGTGCAGAAAAGGCATAAGCCACATACTGTCTCCTGGCTTACTTATGTACTGTGCGTTCATATAATAAAGACAAAATGAGAGAGAAAGAGACACTAACATCTACAGGCAGCAACTACATGTTAGGAGCCACGTTGCATTTAAATACCACACAAAGTCTGTGTGGTAGGAGCCCGTAGCCCCATTTTAAAGAAAAGGCAACTTAGGTTTATAGAGGTTGAAATATGTCCCCAAGGTCATCCAGCAGGTAACTGACAAGCCATGCTTGCCTCACTCTGGAGTCCAAGCCTGCTGCCTCGCGTGGGCTCCTTCTGTCATCGGCCTTCCTGCACCACCTGCACCTCCTATATCTTGCCCTGCTCACCCACTCTCCTGGCCTCCCGCCTGGACTCCTTCGCTCCTATGCCTTGTCCAGACTGTTCGACCCTTTTCTTCCCTTTCTATCCCTGTTTCTGTCTTCCAAGCCCACTTCTACTCTTCTCTTCTCTGAAAGGCCTTCCGGTTGCCTTGGCAACTTGCCACACATCCCTACCCATAGTCAAGCTCTGGGCCACCAAAGATCTCAATTCCTAAGCATTTGGTCCTGAATCTGTTTTCAGTCCATCAGGCCTTGCGGGGAAATGCCTTCATCTCTTGCTCAAGCAGGCAGTGGACAGGTCCAGATCTCGCCTCCTCCAGGAAGTTTTCCTCGATTCACACCTGGCAAGTGCCCTGTTGGTCTCTTTTCCCAAGCCCAGTTGCTGCCAGCCTCAGTATATAGTGAGGCATTGATTGGCTCATTTTCACGCATGTGCTTGTGTGTTTCCTGGCCCCTCAATCACTCTGTAAGCCTTTTGAAAGCAAGACTAAGTCCCCTGTGTCTTTTGATGCCCTCCCAGCCTCCCACATGGCCGCTTATACTTGAGAGTTACCCCAGCAGTGTTGGATTACAAAGCACCAAAACACCTCCCACCCAAGGACTCACACACACACACACCCCAGAACTGATCACTGAGATGAGGCTGCCAGGGGCTCGCTGTGGGGCATGGGCAGGAGCAGGTGTGGTGATGTTTTGAGAGCTTTTTGTGGGATGGGACTGAGAAGAGTTGAGAGACATGCAATGACAAGCCACCCAGCCCTGAGGGACTCCACCGGGGACATGGGAGAGGGAAATCCCAGGGGAGTGAAGAGAGCTGAGGCCTGGGCGGAGTGAAGATAAATCAGACAGTGGGGAGGTGGCGTGAGATGTTGAAAGCAGCTGGGCAGCAGAGGAGGGGCCAAGGCTTCTTATGCAGGAGGGAAAGGTGCGGACCAAGGGGCAGCCCTGTTTAGGACAGACAGCAAAGAAGGAGGTCCCCAGGAGTCACTCACTAGCAAGGCTGAGCACAGCAGAGACTGGGAAGGAGGAAACCAAACATGAGCGTGGAGGAGAGAGGCAGTGGGGCTCCTCTTTCTTACCCTGAACCATGGAGGCCTCCCGGCCTGGGCTCTGCTCCTGACTCTGCATTTCTCTAAGCAGGTCACTGACCCTCTCTGAGCCTAAGTTTCCTTCCTCTGTAAAAAGGGGGCTTTATCTACTTTCCATGGAAACTGAAGTATAGCAGAGGATAGATAAAGAAAAAAGGAAAGATTTTCTCTCACCCTCGCATTTGAAAAAAGCCAGAAGCTGATATAATAATCAGAAAAACAAAAAACTTTAGAGCAAGCCCCTGCTTTACTGGAAACAGTGAAAACGCTGGAGCAGGACATTTAAGCTCTTGACATGGGCCCAATTCCCTCATCTTGTGAGGGAAAGCCTTAAGGAGTCCATGGATCTGCCCTAAGAAACCTAGGGGCCATCCCGTGGACGAAGGGATGCTGAGTGCACCTGAGGCTGGAGGGAGCTGGGGCCAGATGCAATGAGCCTTTGTCATCACTGCAGTGCCTGCTCTGCAGGGTGGGGGGACACAAACACTGAGGGCTGAGTACATGGAGCAGGCATGGAGGTCAGAATGCACACTTGGAACCCCCTGCAAGTCCTTCCAGGCTTGGGATAGGGCCACTTGGAATTGAGCCTCTCCAGGCTAGAAAACCTCCCAACACCCCGAATTCCCAGCCAGCCCTGCAACAGAGCATTGCTGGGCCTGAAGACATCCTGTTTCCTGGACTGATCAGAAAGCTGATAAAACCAAGGCAAGGTCTCTTGAAGAGGGACCTTCCAGCTCAGCGTCAAGTCCAATATTTTGTTGGATTTGTTGCCCTGAGACCAAATTAATGAGCAAACGGCCATTAGTTTGAAGATGCATCCTGGGCCAAAGGGCTGGGTAGTTGAGAAGAGATGACATTTTCAAGAGACTCTTCCTTAGACCAGGAACTTTCCCAGCCCAGAAACGCACACCTTGTCCAAGGTCAGATGGAGTTAGAATTTTACTGAGTCAGTGGTTGCTCCTCCAGTTCACCACGTCCTCAGATCAAAATCTCTGTAGATGAGAAGCTGGTGGAATTAAATTTATATTTCCAGAGCATCTCACCTTGCCACAGCCTCTGAGTGAGGAGCAGCTGGCAGCCTTTCCCTGGGACTCTCACCAACCCGGGTGCTTGCTCCCTCCTGCCAGCTTCTTGGTTTGATTCATGAATGGGCCCGCTTGGCTCTCCCTCTGAGTATCTGCCTTGTGGGAATGGCATTGATCAGGGGCAGAGATGGAGCGCTCTGTTGTCCCTGGAAGGACCACAGACCCACACACCTGATCCCCCCAACCCACTCCCAGGTACAGTGGGACTCAGGCAAGATAACGCACATGTGGGCATTTCCTGCATGGTTTATAGAATTGATTGGTATTTTCACTGGGGTGAGCTGAAAGTGAGAGGCATTTTCTTCTGATGGGAGCTCTCATTGTCTCTGATGGAAATATTGTCTGTTTCAGGAAATCTCCTCCAGTGTCTTAGTGCCAGCCCTCTTCGTTTAAGTCCCGAGAGTTACTACCTCTTACACAGAACATCAAATCAAGACCTCTCATTTAGAAATTGAGATGCCTTCCTCTCCTCTCTGGTCTTTATTTCTCCTGCCCTGTGGAATCTCTGTTCCAATATTCTTCGGATTCAGGTACATGGTCCCCTCCATCTGTCCCCCAGGCCTTCATGACGGGTAAAGTCAATAATTCGAAGAGAAAAGGCAGGGCCACATTTTCCGGGACAATCTCAACTTGTTCCCAGGAGAGGATGGGAAAGGTGAGTTGTGGTTGGTCTTACCCTTGCGCTTTTTCTCAGAGCCAACCTGGATCCCCTTAGAATATCACACACACGCATGGTCCCAGGGATAATCAGACCCACGCCCTGTAATACACCCTGTGCTCCCAGAAAACTTAGCCTCATTTTACAGTCCTGGCTAGGGCCCTTGGCCTCTTTGTGACTTTAGCTTTGGCTGGCATCTGACCTTATTCTTCCTGTATAACACAGATAGTAGAATTTCTCTCAGGCTCCACCACGTGAACTCTTAGGACGGCAAAGATGTGAGATGCATCCATACACATATCCCCACCCATCTCCACTCCCGCCCTCAACCTCCTGCCAAACGGTTAGCCAATCTCTGCTTGAAATTTGATCACTCCAGGTAGCCTCTCCCATGTCAGGATCAACAGAAAGGTGCTTCTTATATTGAGCCAAATCTGCTGTAGCTTTCCAAAGGGATATTGATGGAATTTGGATACGGGATTCATTCGAATAGGACACCAACCCATATCGATAAGACATTGTGTTCCCAGGCACACTCCTCCAGAAGTCTTTGGGGGAGGGATACAGCAGCTAACTGCAAACATCCTATCAACCCATAGTGATAAGGCGCTGTGTTCCCAAGCACACCCCTCTTTTCTCTCTGAGAAGTTCCTCCCCATCTCACCTATCTTAGCAGCAGGCCTGTCAGGGGACGGCCAGGAAAGGGAAAGGTGGGCAGAGGACCTGCCCACGTGTCGGGGAGAAGTCCACCTTTCAGGGACATGCGGCAGCTAACTGCAAAGACACTGCCTATCTAGGTGATCGGCTAGAGTCAGCCACCCTTCCTGTGGTCCCACGGAAGCTCTTCAAATCTTTGCAGTTAGCTGCCACATCTCCCCCAGAGACTGCTCTCCAGGACCTCTCACGGGTCCTCCTGTGGCCAGGCTTCTGATTCTCCACCACTGTTGTCCTGGTCGCCCTCCTCTGAGTGGGCTCCTATTTATTAATGTCCTTGGAGCTCAGAGTCCCCACAGTGATTTGACTCCAGAAGAGCATAAACAAGCTCTTGACGTGACTGTCTTCCTGATTCCCACGGCCGCCTCCAGCAGCCGCCACGCCCTCTGACTCACATCTCCTCATTTCCAGCTGGACACTCTGAAGTCGTTTTTACACCCACTGCTCTTCACCCACATCTTCCCTTCCTAGTCCTTGTGCTCTTGGCTCTTGACTGCAAGTGTGGGACACTGCATCTGTCTGCTCCTCCTCTCCTTCCCTTAGGGCAGCCTCTGCCCATCTTTCCCTTTCCTACCCAACCCCTGACAGGCCTGCTGCCAGGACAGGTGAGATGGGGAGAAACTTCCCAGAGACAATGGAGGGGCGTGAAGGGGAACACAGTGTCTTATCAGTATGGGTTGCAGTCATATTCAAATGAATCCCGTATCCAAGTTTCATCAATGTCCCTCCAGGGAATGAGAAAGTATATCACATCCTTTATGTGACTCCTTTACATGGACTCAGAAATACCATGAGGTGATGGCTTAACTTGCTCCATTCTGGAATTTCTGCATCTCTGCTTCCCTCAAGCCATCAATTCAAGATGCCTCTGCCCATGACCCCACTATGTTTATGGACTTCAGCCCCTTCCTTCTCCAGCTCAGTTTCTCCTGTCCAGCTGCTCCCCCTCACCCCCACACTCTCTCTTATTTTGAGTCTTTGAGCAGACTATTTCTCTGTTTGGAGGGCCCTTCCCTTACCTCCTCACCCACGCCTCTCTTCCTAAGCCCTCTTCCATACCCAGTCTTCCAGGAGTCTGTTGGAACTAAACGTTCCTTCCCCAGCACTGGCCCCTGCCATAGATCCTACTGTTCCTGTTTTGAGGAGTCTGCCTATATCCTCAGGATAGGCCTTACTTCCACTCTCAGGCCAGGAGGTCCTTAGAAGCACACAGATTTCTCTTCTCTCTGAATCTTCCCCACACTCCCATAATATTTCATTTGAGTTGTGAGCAACTTAAGAGTCAGAAACGTGTTCATTCAACATTGCATTCCCAGTGCCTAAGCCACGGCCTGCCACACAGTAGGAGCTTAATAAATGCCCATTGAACAAATGTATAATTGACTTTGAATGATCAGCCACTTGAAAGATTAATAAGATTATGTCTGCAAGATTCTTCAAGGTTGTGTATTACTTGTACAATAAAAAATAAGAAGAAATTTTAACTTCCCAATTATGAATAATTTCAGAGGCCTGCAGAAATTTGAGAAGAAATGGGCCAGGTATCATGGCTCACACCTGTAATTCCAGCACTTTGGGAGGCCAAGGTTGGAGGATCACCTGAGCTCAGGAGTTTGAGACCAGCCTTGGCAACATGGTGGGACCCCGTCTTTATTCAGAAGAAAGAAGAAAATGAGAAGATGAAGATGAAGACGAAGACCAGGATGGAAACAAAGATGAAGAGGAAGAAGAAGGAGAAAGAGGAAGAAGAGAGAAAGAAAAAGAAGAAAGAAGAAGAGGAAGAAGAAGGAGGAGAAGGAGGAAGAGAAGGAAGAGGAGGAGGAAGAGGAGGAGGACGAGGAGCAAGAGGAGGAGGAGAAGAGAGAAGAACAGAGAAGGAGAAGGAGGAGGGAGAAGAGGAGGAAAGAGAAGATGAAGGAGAAGAAAAAGAAATAATGCATCTCCCGACCAAACAGCAGTTTCAGATCACAGAAAAATTTATTATAGAAATAGCAAAAATGCCACCCCTTGACGGTACAACTTTGAACGAGGAAATGGTGAAGTCACACACACAGCCTAAGAGACCCACACTGAGCCCATCCAATGCCCCAAGAGAATCATGGACTTGGAAGTTGTGTTAGGACTCAGCTAGCAAGTGAAGGTGACTCCAGATCTCAGAAGCAAAGCTACATTCCCTCTCCCAAGGCCTGTTAGTTGGCTGATACTTTCCTCTTCCTGGCCTCTCCAACACATCTCAAGCCTCTTTCACAGGATTCAAAATGAAGAGTCAAATTCCCACAAAGCACTCACAGCCACAGAGAACAGAAAGCAGGAGGGATTTGAGAGGTCTGGGAAAGGGCATTGAACTGCCTTGCAAAAGAAAAAACAGGCAGCTTCCAGACTGACTAGAGTTTGGAACCCTTCCAAGACGCAAGTCAGATCCTCAGACTCCTCAGACCCCAGGCGCCTGGATGGAACAGAGCTGGGCTGCATGTGCCCACCCAGTGGGGCAATTCTCAGAGTGGTTATGAAGCAGAGCTCAGGAAGAGTCAAGCTTCCAAAGAATGGAGCTGTCAGGAGGGAACAGAACAGAAGCAGAACATAACTGCCTGTTCATCAACTCCCCCATCCGCTGCTAAAACGGGCTTCTCTTTGGGCAAGGATTCGTGTGCCCATGCTCTGAAATACTCCCGCCTTGAGTTGTTTACACACAGGGGAGAATGCTTCCTGAGACAGAGGTTCAGAATCAGGACAGCCTCCCACCTGATGTGGGCAGCAAATCTACACTCTCCATCAATATGACAGTATGTGGCTATGAACCAAGAGGCAGGAACAGGCCGCTGGTGCAGGGGTTTCGCTTACCAAGCTAGCTTGCCCTGCAATCAGCAACTTCCCCCAAGAGGATCACCTTGTAGCCCCGGGGGAGCGGGGGTTGGATTCTTGTTAGCAGAGCAGCCCAGGTGCAGCAAAGGGAGCCTGGGGCTGAGACATCAGCTCTCCACGACTCACCTTGTCTCTGCTCTACAGGCACTTTCCCTCCTTGCCAAACTAGATTTCTGGGTGTCTTGGCATTGGGGATCGATACCTAGCTGCAGTGGCTTGCGTTGGGGCATAAGGGCGTTCTACCTGGAGGCAGAGGAATGATAACAATGACTTCTCCCTACCCTGCCCACTCACACAGCCCCTGCCTCTAACTGGAACGTTTCTGCTCACCCTGAGCTACCAATCCTCCCAAAAAGGTGGGAGCAGGAACAGCGGCAGGGCCAGCGGAGCGGAGTCTGGGTGCGCATGTGCCTAGCTGTGACTCCGACTGCAAGCCAGTGCCCTCCAAAGAGAGAGCTGCTGTTTGGACTTACCCACCCTGCTTCCCCATTAGAGTCGAATTTATTGGCAACATTGCTGAGACCCATCAAGAAAAGGGAACGAGAGGGGGTCGGGAAGGGCGTGGAGGGGAGGGGCTTGAGGAGAGGCGGGCGCGGGTGCAGGGGCGAGGTGTGGCCGGAGTGGAGCGAGGCCGCTACCCCAGGATGTGCCTGTGGGAGGTGTTGGTGGAGGTCTGGATGATCTGCACGCGCGAGGACCCGCTGCCGCTTCTGCCGCTCCCGCCGTAGCTCCCGCCGCCGCTTCCGTAACCGCCGCCACTGCCTCCTCGCGAGCCGCCTCCGCCGTAACTCCGTCCGCCGGCCCCGCGGGAGCTGCCCCCGCCATAGCCCCCGCCGCTGCCGCCGCCGTAGCCTCCTGGGCCGTAGCTGCCGCCGCCTCCCGCGCCGCCGCTGATGCTCACCTGGCTGTTCTGCACCGCTGTGGGGAGAGGACGGTGCGCCCGGAGTCAGAGGGACCGGGCAGGGCCCCCGCCTGCACCCGCCCCTGCACCTGCAGCCTCCTCCAACCTCGATCGCCCGTGGCATCGACTTGCAAACCGATGCAATGAAAGTTGAAAGTGTTCCCACTTGAAAAGTGTTCTTCACACTACAAAGGGATGCCAGGGTGCCTCTCAGCAACACATTTTCATTGTTTATTGAGTATATACCCTAAAGAGTTCTAGCCACTGCTGATTCCTGGGTATCATAACAATTAAGCAGACCTGAAATCATAACCATTTGTTTCGAATGAATTCTTCCAAGCTTTGCCATTACACTTACTTACTTTGATGTCTGTTGTACAGGACTGGAAGCCAAAATGCGAGACTTTCAGTTCTCTGCTGGCCACCCCCCACCCTCCCTCCACCCGGCACCACCAGCTTCTCTCTGTCCCTGGGTTCTGCTACTTACAGATGCTCACGTGGCTCTGCAGCTCTCCTGACATCCTGCAAAACCAAAGCAAGCGGTCAGCCAGACCTACAGGGCCTGGGGAGAGAAAGCAGTGGCCCAAGGACATCCAGAGCAGAGGTGTCCCCAAGCCTTGGGGAAATTTGTGTGCATGAGCAGAGGTCAGGAAGCCAGTGGGGCAGAGAGAATTTTCAGTGTTTTCATGAAGCCTTTTAGTATTGGGGTGAATACCTAGCTTCAGTGGCTTGGGTTGGGGTATAAGGACATTCTACTTCGAGGCAGAGGAATGATAACAATGACTTCTTCCCACCCTGCCCACTCACACAGCCTCTGTCCCTAATTTGAATGTTTCTGCTCACCCTGGGCTACCAATCTTCCCAAAAAGGTGGGGTTCATCTTTTCTCCAAGTTGCCAGTCCCACAGCTTTGTGGGTGCATCTCGAGCCTTGGCCCCAGGAACACAGCTGCCGGACCCACCTGCTCTCCTCGCCCTCCAGCAGCTGGCGGTACGTGGCGATCTCCACGTCCAGGGACAGCTTGGCCCCCAGCATTGCCTGGTAGTCACGCAGTAGCCGGGCCAGCTCCTCCTTGGACTGCTGCAGGGCCTCCTCCAGGTCCTGCAGCTTCTGCCGCGCATCCTGGAGGGCCCGCTCGCCTCTCTCCTCGGCATCCGAAATGAGCGAGCGCATCTGTTCGATCTGCTCCAGAGACAGTTGGAGACCATTTTGGGGTTGTGTTTCCAGAGCCTGATTTGGCCGGGTGTTGTGGGAGGCACAGGGCTTGGTCAGCCCTCCCTGAGCACCATCCTACCTGCTTCTTTATGCTGCTGATTTCTGCCTGCAGCCTCTGGACCGTGCGGTTGAGCTCTGCAATCTCCATCTTGCTGTTCTTCAGGTCGTCTCCATGTCTCCCTGCTGTGATCTGGAGTTCTTGGTACTAGGGGCCAAAGGCAGCATCATGGTCAGCATGTGCTGCCCACCACAAGCCCCTCCAGGAGGGAGAAGGTCTGGGATGTTCTTCCCTGGGAGATTCCTACCCACCTGGAGCTGAGGTGGGCCCCACATACACACTCCAAGCTATACCAAACCTCCCTCACCCGAGCTGCAAACACATGTACACATGCACATCATGCCCAGCCTCCTGCTTTTCCATCAGTCTCTGGGCAGACTCTCATCCCAGCCAGACAAATCTGCTTCTTGATGCCCTTTCTACCTCCTTTTCACACATCTAAGCCTTCGCGCTGGTCCTTACCCACACTGAGACCCCTTCACTCTTTCCACCCCACCATACCTTTCAGCCCTTTTCCGGGATGATCTCCCTAGCAGTCAGGCAGGACCTCATGTGCTCAGAGGCCCTCCACCTCCACATTCGGTCTCATTTCCCCTCCATCTCTGTTTCTGGGTCTGTATTGCCCTGTCAATCAAAACTCCACCCCCAGGACAGGGCTCTGAAGGGGGTAGGGGCAGCGTCGACTCGAGGGAATCTGCATTCTGCTGTTTTCACTGTTGGCCATCCGCCTCCCAGCCTAACGCCAAAATCCATTCCACCCCAGAACACTGTCTGCAGGACAGTGGGACAGAGGTCAGCCAGGATTGGAGTTGGCCACAGATCATCCAAAAGCCAATCATCAAGTGCTAGTTGTTTAGAAGTCAGTGACTGGGCTGTCAGCCAGGCCCTTTCAACCAGAGGCTTCACCATCCAAAAAGATCCAGGTCAGTTATGGTAAAGCAGTAACCAACAATGTGCCTAGCAACTTAGCCACATAGAGGTTGATCTAAGAAGGGAGGGTGTAGTCTTACAACATAATGCCAGGCTGTTAAAAATGTGGCAGATTATTTGGTGTCACAGTAAAAGGGAAAGTACAGCCTGGCCAACATGGCGAAACACTATCTCTACTAAAAATACAAAAATTAGCTTGGTATGGTGGTGCGCCTATCATCCCAGCTACTCAGGAGGCTGAGGCAGGAGAAGCGCTTGGACCCAGGAGGCAAATGTTGTAGTGAGCCGAGATCACTCCACTGCACTCCAGCCTGGGAGACAGAGTGAGTCTCCATCTCAAAAAAAAAGAAAAGAGAGAGACAGAGAAAACGTTTTTAAAAAGTATATTTTAATGGATAACATTATTTTAAAAAGAATAAAAATCATTCTAGTGCTGAGGGGAATGGGTTTGTAGACACACACCCGAGTTTAATTAAGCTTTCGCTCTGCCATTTACTAGCTACAAGGCCTTAGGGAAATTAAGTAATCTCACACTCTATATTATCTATTATAAAATGGTGATAATGAAATTCTTATCTCATTTGTTGTTGTAAGGATTAAATGAAATAATATGTATTAGGTAATGCACTTTATGCAGTGCCTGACACATACGAGTTCTCAATAAATGTTTACTTTTAATTAAAACTAATGGCAAGAACCTCAATTACTTTTGCGCCAGCCTAATAGCAACAAAGAACTGGTAGAATAGATATTAACATATTATAGTGGTACTGAGAGATGGGTAATCTTTACATGTCATTTCTAGAATTTGTATAACAAACGTATTTTACTTTAGAAATAAGAGAAAGACAATGCAATAAGAGAAAGACAATTCTGGGAAGAATCTGTTTCTCCGGGCACTGGGCCTGGGGGTCACACCCACCTTGGTCTGGTACAGAGCTTCAGCCTCATCCTTGCTCCTCTGTGCGATCAGCTCATACTGGGTCCGCACTGCGTCAATGATGCTGTCCAGGTCCAGGGAGCGGTTATTGTCCATGGACAGGATGACATTGGTGTCGCTGATGTGAGTCTGCATCTGAGACAGCTCCTGCGAGGCATGGTGCACAGGCTGACTCCTTCCATTCTCCTCGGGGGGCCTCAGTTTTCCTCTGCTGCTCCCTCAAGGTTCTTGGGGGAAGCCAGAAGCCTGGGCCAGGTAGTCTTGGGGAAACGCTCTTGAAATTGTTGTGTGCAATGAGAGATCATGGGGACAGTCTTAACTGCCTCCAGGGGGAAGGAAGGAGCCTGAGCCCGGAGCCCTTCAGATACCATCTCCCCATCCCACCTCTCCTGCAGCCACTACTCTGCCTTGCTCTGACTTGGCCGCCATCATGAGCTGGGCCCCTTGGCAGGCATGCTTGCTCCTCAAAACCACATGGGCTCACCGAGGCAGTAGAATGGACTCCAGTCTCCAGTTGGGGAGCCACTTGGACTTCTGAGTCTTGGCTCTATCACTGACTAGCTAGGTAACCAAGCTAGTAATTTAGTCCCTCAGTGCCTTAGTTTTCCCATCTGTAGAATGGAGATACCCATAACATAAGCCTCTAACACAGCATCTGGCCCAGGGCAGGAACCCCCAAGTTAGACACAGACAAAAGAGGGCTGAGTAGCGGAGTGTCTGATCCCTCACCACTAAGGTCAGGATCTGCTCCCTGTAAGACTCACACTGTCACTTCCCACACAGTTCCCTAACAGCTCCATCAAATCCCCAGAATTAATGAAGATTTCTGGTTGGTTTTGCCCCTATATGTCTTGTTGATTTCCCAGACAGATTGGAAGCCATGAACCAGGGACAGTTTCCCCTCTACCTAACTCAGGATTCTCCCAGCCTTCCATCTCCATGACCCCAACCTGGGGATTCTGAGGACTGGGGTGGAGAGGATGGCTGACTCCAGGCCCACAGAGTCGAGGTACCTGGGGAGAAGAGTCCCTAGTGGGTAGTGTTGAGTTTCAGCCATCCCCTTACAGCCCATACTCCTTGTGAGATGTGAGAAAAGAAAGGGGGTTCTTATAAAGGCTTCACTCACCGTCAGAAATAAATGTTTCAAGAAATTGACCTCCCCAGTCAGAGTGTCCACCCTGGACTGCAGGTCCACTTTGCTCACATAAGCGGCGTCCACATCCTGAATAGCAGGCGGAAACAGTTTGACTTTATTGCCCAGGCATTCCCTGCCACCAGCTCACTGATGGCTCAGACAAGTAGCAGAGCCACTCTGGGTTTATTTCCTTACTTAAAAAATTCGTCATCTCTCTCAAATAAAGGACCCACAAGTCCCAGCTTTCCTGGCCAGAAGGAGATGTGACACCAACCTCCACATCCCAGTCAGTCACACCCAGCACCCCAGGTCCTTCCCTGTGTCCCAAGGCTACAAATAACTGACACTCAAAAGTGTTTGTAGTCACAAGAGGGAGTGTTTATTGACTGCTAGGGGTGTGGAGGCACAGTACTAAGAACTAATTAAGCATCATTTCATCCAAACCGGCCATTTCACTTAATTTCATTTTCAGGACCCCAGAGAGATAAGAACTCAAGGCTTCCTAAGGAGTCATTATCAGTGTGGGTTCCAGTGTAAGGGCTCTGCATTCAGCATCGCACACGGCAAGCTGGCCCCAGAGGCCACCCTGCCCTTGTACAGAGCATCCCACAGGGATTCCTCACTCCCCTCAGCCTCCTAGGTCCACAGCCACCCTTGGGACACCTCTTTCCCTCACCTTCTTCAGGACGACAAAGTCATTCTCACTGCCAGTCCTCTTGTTGATTTCATCCTCATACCTGTCGGGGAGGCAAAGACCACAGACAGGCTGCAGGCTGGCCTTGGTTGCCTGAGGTTTCTCTTCTCAGCAGAAAACTTGGACTTCCCCAAACCTTTGCTGTCCTGGACTCAGAGAACCCTGCTAAAGGTGCTGGCTGTCCATTGCCAGAGGCTGGCGTTCTCATCGATGAGGGCA